>NC_067149.1:55843843-56443843 GCF_903995435.1 Acomys russatus | reverse complement strand
AAACCATTTCTTGTTTGACCAATGAAAAGCCAACAGACACAGGCAGGGAAAATGGGATAGGTGCGGCTAAGGTTAGAGAGCTTTGAAGACAGTGAGGATCTTGGGAAGAGACAGGAGAGGAAGAGGAGAAGGAAAGAGGCCGCCACCATGAGTGCAGTGGAGTAAGAACCCATGGCCAGCATGGATGGAGGATTTAGCCTCGATGAAGAACATTAGCAAACATTTAGGATGTTGCATGGGAGGCAGATCGATAGATATCATTAGAAACAGATGGCATGGGCTAGGGCAGGGAGATATGGAAAGTAGTTTAGGGGATTAATATCTGACCTGCCACAGATGATGCAAGGCTATATTAAAATATAACAGGAGTCTGTGTTTTTGTTGTTTGATAGTGGGTTAGAAAAATACCACAGTAATAATTATAGGACTAGTAAACATATATTAGGCTCTACCATTAAAGTAACAGCAACAGTCATATGCTTTGTCTTTATGGAATCCAACATTTTGCATAATGAATATACAGTAATAAAAGAGACAAATGCTAAAGTGCTAGAAATCAAACAAAGTGTTATCAGTAAACAAAACACTATAGTAAATAAAGTGATTTAAAAAGGAACTAGAGACAGTAATTTCATAATCTTCAACAATGTAAAAACTTCATAAATACCACAGTAAAATCATTGGTCTAAAACACACTATTTTAGGAAGTTTTTATAAATCAAACTCAGAGATGGATCAATTGATATTGCCTGTACCATGCAACTATAAGGACCTGAGTTCTGATCCCAGGAATCTCTAGAAAAGTGAGATTGGGAAGCATGAGTGCTTGTTTCCTATATGCCAATGGTGAAACAAGAGGCAGAGCTAGAAGCCCTGGCAGGTCGGGGCCTGGTGATCCTGGTAAATGCAGCAGTGAACAAAGAGACTCTGTTTTAAATAAGGTAGAAGACAGAGACTGACGCCAACGGTTGCAGAGACTGACGCCAACGGTTGCACTCTGCCTTCCATTGTGAGCCATGGCGTGTGTGCATCCAGTCACACACTTGAACTTCAGTGGACACACATATGAAGAAATTAAAAAATTAATTCTTGTCTTTAAAATTCATTGTAAGGAAAATGAAATACTAGACCACCTGCAAAAGAAATCATTTACTAAAATAAATTTTATATAAGAAGATTTCTCAGGCTTCACCATAAGCAGTTCAAATTTGATAACTAAGACAAAATAAAAACCTAGTTTAACAATAGGCAGGTTTATAAGATGTGAAATAAAAAACTCTGAGTGAGAAAATGACACATACACAAGCTTAAATAGCCAGTGTTATTTATAATGGCTCCAAGTTGGAAACCATTTACATCTCATTAACAGGTCAAATGATTTTCTTAAAAGCACTATGTCAACTAGTACTCAGAAATTCTACTCAACAATACCACACAGAAACAAAAACAAAACCACACAACCCAAACAAAACAGAGAGGAACAAACTATTCAACAAAATTAATGAAACTTAAGTCATAGTGCAGAGTCTCAGAAGATTTACATGTCATCACTCTCTGTTATGAAATAGACACAAAGCTATGTACCCAAGAGCTATGAATCAAAAAGACTCCCCTTAGTTAATAAAAGGAGACAAGTAGTTAGGTGAGCACTTCAAAGGATAGTGGTGTTAGGGTCCCTTATATGACTATATACACATAATCAATGTTAACTAAAATGTGTAAAAAATTATATTTTGCTGCATATTTACTTAAAAGCCCACAGAGTAAAATATGCATTTATGCATACAATTTAACTTAAAAAGAAGGGTCATGGTATTATATTGTAGTTAACTACATTAAAAATTTAAAATTAATTATAAATTTAATTTAATTACCACCCACAAATTATCACTATTAGTAATATTTATTAAAAATTAGTATTTCATGATTTATTTCTAAATAACTGCTCTGGATCTCCTTAATTCATCATGTAGTCACAGGTTCATGGTACAGTCAAGTATTTAATTACCTCAAATTCCTAACCCAGTGAGTAGTTTAAAATTGGCCACTATGAGCCTAAAGTTAGAGGTGTCTAGTTAACATCTAAGTGGGCAATTGTGGTTTACTTTTGTTAAAATTGCTTCTTGATATCTTTAAAAGACAATTGAATGTGTTAATGATTTTTTCTATAGATTTCAAAATGTCAGTATGACAAATCATCATCGCCATCATCATTGTCATGAATATGTAATGTTCTTAGGTTTAAAAAGTATATATCCTTTGAAAAATTACAATGACTTAAAAAAACAGATTTAAATGCCATCTTTAATAAATTTTAGTTTCTAAGGGCTCCTTGTTTGTGTAAAGAAGTTTTTTTCTATTATTAAAAAATTTATTCTTCTCTCATGCAATACATATCTACCCCAGCCCCCGTTCCTTCTACTCCTTCTATTTCCCTGCATACACAGTTTCCCTTTCCCTCTGCTCCAAGGGTTTCCTTCAGAAGAGAGCAAACATCCCAGAGATATCAGCTTAACACAGCACCACAAAATGCAATAACTCTAGGCACATACCCTAATATCAAGGCTGGGTAAGGCAGCACAGTACGGGGGGAGGGGGGTGGAAGGATTCCAAGAGCAGGCGAAAGAGTCAGAGACAGCTCTACCCCCACGGTTAGGGGTCACACACATTGTCCAAGCTAAACAATCACAGCATATATGCAGATGACCTACTAGGTCTATATGCACACAACCACACAGGGTCTGTGATTGCCACTTCAATATAAGTGACCACCTATGAACACTGCTTAGTTGATTATGTAGGCTTTGTTCTGATATTCTGGACCAGTTTTGCTCTTACAATTCTTCCTCCCCATCTTCTGCAGAGTTCCCCAAGTTCCACCTAATGTTTGGCTGTGGGTTTCTGCATCTGCTCCCACCAGCTGTTGGAAGAAACCTCTCCGATGGTGATTGGGCTAGCCACCAATTTATGAGTATAGGAGAATACCATTAGAAATGATTTTACTATTATTATTTTTAGTCACATTTGCTTCTGTCATAGGTCTCTGTGCCATCAACCTTCTGGTTCCTGGGCATCCAGACAGTGTTGTGCATGGGCTCCTTCTTGTGGAGTGGCCTGAAGTTAGACCAGTCATTGGTTGGACACTTGCACAATCTCTGAGCCTCCTTTGGCCTGGCAGATCTTGCAGGCAGGATAGGTTGTAGATAGATGGTTTTGTTGCTGGTTTGGTGTCCCAGTCCCACCAATGTAAGCCTTACCTAGGTACAGAAGATGGCTGGTTTAGTCTCTCTATACGTATGACTTTCATGATGCAAAGAGTCAAGGAAGGTATAAAACATCTTTGAACTATTTCCTCATAGATTTCTTTGCTGTACAGAACACACAACAGCCTATTGTTTGGATGACACATATATAGTTGGTATATTCTGCCCTTTCAGCCTACATCCCAGAAACCTCAGCACCCAAAGAGAAGTCTGCTTTAATTTAGAATTTCCAAAAATCAGGATAAACGGGTGAGCTGAAGGATACATGAGTCCAGTTATTGTACAAATAACTTGAACCAGATCCCTGTGATGCTTCTGAGTGGCCCACGCTGTAAGGAGGGACAGGAAGAACATGGTGTAGAACAGTAGGAAGGAGACCATAACTATCAAGGCTTTCATGTGGACCTTGGAGTTAGGGTCTCCATGACCTCTGGAATTGAACTCCATCTTCTGGAGATGTTTCCACAGAGAGAAGATTAGCAGAAGAAAAGAAATAAAGGCCAATGAAAATGGTAATACAGAAAACATAGTCATGCTGTATAAGATCAGCTCTGGCAGCACTGAAAACTCAGTTTCCATAGAATTCATACTTGAATTTCCTCCATGTTGATTCAATTCTATATCTGGGAAATTCATGCTTTTGTTTCCTCCGTATTGATACAACTTCTCAAAAATGATGGTCATGTGCATTAGATTTGCAAGCAAGAGGGTCAAGCTTCCCAGCAGCATCCCCACAATCAGTTGTTTAAGTCTCCATTTCAAGTAGAGAAAGATCTGCCAGGAGCAGTTAGCTATTCTGAGTAGATAAAAGATGCCGAGGGATGTCGCCAGCCAGAGACTGAAGTGACTAGACAATACAGTGCTGAACACAATTATTTTTAATTCTTCTCCGGTAGTAGGTGAAATTGATGGATTTTTAACCCAAGCAAGTAGTATTTCCCACATGAGACTAATTCTGGATATTGCCAACATAATTAGTATTTGGTCAACTGTTGAAAGCTCTCTTTTGCTGATCCAGTCAATGCAGTTTTTCAGCACTATCAAACCATTGCTCAAATTCCCCAAAATAAACTCCGCAACTACCACAATGATAAAGACGCTGTGCATAACAGGTTCCATGTTCAAATAGACAAAGCCGAAAGCCTAATAGCACTGCTCGTCAGGTGCTGACCAAATGCCTGGCACATGGTCCAGCGCACAAATTCTTTTTCCCCTTTGTCCTGTTCCTTCTACAATTCTTGATTATAAGGAGAGTCAAAGATCTCCCATTTGGCATTTAATATACACACATTGTTGTTACATATTTTTCTGCAATTCTTTGCTGAGTCCTAGCTAATTTTTATGTGAATGCTATGAGCTAAAATATTCAGCACATGGTTTAGAAATCAAGGACAACTCACATTTGCAAATATGAAAATCAAGAAAGACTTTCCTACTGTTTTACATCTCTGACCTTTTCCATATTTAGGAAATTTGGTTGTGACAGCTTGAGTTCGGAGGTACAAAAGTTACAAAATCCAAGTTCAACAAATATAAAATTAAAAAAGTTTTTGTGCTCAAGAGTCTTGCCGCTTTGGACTTAAAAAATGCAATGTTAATATGTGTTTTCCCCATAAAACTTCAGTTTCTGCTGTGCTCAGGTCCTATTTTTTTCCACACTTAGAGTGGAAGCTGGAGTCAGATAAAGAAATATGGATTCATTGTGAATAGTCAACATCTCTTTCTGCCTCTGAAGAAAAGAAGAAATCAGAATTTTAAAATGTACATGTTTATTTAAGGTGATTAATTTGAAACTCGTGTTAATAAAGTACTTTAAATATTGTTTTAACATTGACTAATATAATGAATCACGCCACCATCTAATAGAAAACTCACTTAGTAAATTAGCAATTTACAAACTGAAAGAGTTTGCCTTTTATTCATTACTCAACAATTGTCAGGTGTGATACAGAACACTCAGACATTTACAATTAACTGTTTATCTTTGTTAATTTTCAAATTTGATTTATAACTTAAATGATTTACATTGTTTCCAACATTGAGGGACAGAGTTTCTTTCCTAGATTCTTGATTTTGTATATCAAGGAAGTTCAAATATATATAGAGAGAAGAGAATGTGGAGCTGGGGAGAGGAAGGACAACTTCCAATATGCTGCTGAGCTGGTGAGCTTCAAATCTCAGCAACCATGGGAAGAAAGGAGACGGGAAGAGGAGACATCAGAAAACAATTTATGCAATGGGTGCTAACATTTAAGAAAGCAATTCTCAAAATGCTTGCAACTGCTTAATCCAAATTAGAATGAACAAGAATTTGCAGGTGCTGAACCATCTCAAAGCCTAACAAGTAAACAGAAGACAATAAATTTAAATAGCCATGTGTTTCATGCCCAAAGTTAACAAGGCTAAAAGGAAAACTTGTGGTAATGAATGTGGGTAACTGTTTCATATCTCAACCAAACCTGAATTTGGCCAAACAGAACAGACTTCAACTGACAATAACTTAAAACTGATAGTAATGGGATATTATTAGCTATTTGTTTTTCTTGACTGGCCAGAATAGATGGAGAAGTTTCTACATTCTAAGCTCACATGAACAGAGTAGGATACATAGTGCTTATCCCCACCTCATGCAATTGTTATCCCATTCCTTGCATCCTCCCATTCCTCCCTCCCTCCCCCTTTCCCCCTATTTCCCTCCCCTATGACTGTGACTGAGGGTGGCCTCCTCCCCCTGTATATGCTCATAGGCTACCAAGAAGAGAAAACTTTAGAAAGATACACTAGAGCAAATGAAATTGTTTTCCTATGCACATGGAAGCACAATCAATTCCAGGGGAAACCACAGAAACTTTTCTCAGTGTCTGAAGGACAATAAAGAAGTAAATGGTAGGAATAGTATTATACAAAGAGTTTGAGTACTTACAACACTTACCTTTTCTTGGATTGAAGATGTATGATCCATGTTTTGTTTTTCCCAATCTTACTCACTAAGATTTATTTAGCACTCTGGCAAATTCTGGCATATTCCCTTTAATTTCATGTGCTAATCTTGTACAGAAAATAATTGGCTTGCACTGATGAACAAGTCCATGAAATGTCAGTAGATGTGTCAATATATTTTGACTATATATGTATATATGCATATATGTATGTTAATATATGACAGGAGTTGGTAGAAGGAAATAGAGGGAGAAGCAATGTAATTATATTTTAATATTAAAGGTTTTTAAAATGTTTGTAATGACTACTATATACTTTTGCTCCTATAGGCAATGAATCTAGCATTACCTCTCATTAAGAACGACATTTTTCACAGCAACAGAAGTTATTTTCTGTAGATTTATTAATGGAGCCTTTTACATATCAAAGGTTTCCCCAATTATTATATTTTAAAGTTTTTTTTCTTGATACACCTTATTATTTCAAATCTTAATAATATTATTACACTAAATGGAACTTTCAATGTTTAGTAAATATATCTTGGATATGATATGCAATCTTTTACAGAACTGATGGTTTCACTATGCTAAAATTGAATTGTGATTATGGTTTTACAATCAGAGTTTCAGACTCACCAAGATAGGAAAGATGTTCTCTTAAAGGTTGCCAAATACAAATAGCCAAAACACTATGGATGTAATATTTATATAATTCCTGATTGTTTCGTGGTTCTTCTTGTTGTAGGTAGTTTATTTTATATATGTGTAATAACATACATATATATGTACAGATAATAAAAATAAAAAGTGGAACCCCTTGTTGATGAAAATTCACTATATTTATTATTACAAAGGTGTCTTTAGTTACATATTTTGTATTAATACACAGATGAATATAAATACATTGATGTACCTTCTTATAAATATATTTTTATGACTGCAATGCCTTATAAGGTTTTATTGGAGCCATAACTTTTTTTAATGTGTTATATATATATTTTTAAAATTTTATTAATTTATTCATATTACATCTCGATTGTTAGGCCTTCCCCTGTTTCCTCCCATTCTTCCCTCCCTCCCACTTCCTCCCTTCTCCCCTCCCCTATGTCTGTGATTGAGGGAGACCTCCTCCCCCTATATATGCTCTTAGAATATCGAGTCTCTTCTTAGTAACTTGCTATCCTTCCTCTGAGTGCCACCAGGTCTCCCCATCCAGGGGAGGTGGTCAGAAAAGGGGCACCAGAGTTCATGTGAGAGTAAGATCTCACTCTTCACTCAGTGGGGGAGAATATCCTGTTCGTTGGCTAGGTCTTGGTAGGGGTTCGAAGCTTACTGCCTATATTTGTGGAGAAATGGATTGATCTAGAAATTATCATAATGAGTGTGTTAACCCAGAAGCAAAAAGAGACAAACGATATATACTCACTTAATCAAAACACTAGTCCAAGGGATACGTACCATGAAAAACTTTACTTACCAAGAAAGTGGAGCAGAGGAGAGGACATCCTATTGAGACTTTAGGCGAGAGTAGCATGGAAGAATGGGGAAATAGTAGGACCCACAGGGTCCTGGAAACTTACAAGAAGAACTTTATGACAGGCAGATCTGGGTCTTGGGGTCCTCCTCAAACTAAGGAGCCATAACTTTTTAAGAGACAAAAATGTTATACTCCAAACAAGTGAATAGAACTTCACAAATTTCTAACATGCAAGTGTCTCAGATGGCCTGACATTCTCCAATAACTGCAACATGGTGTTCTATAACTGTTCTAGGAACCATACTGCTGTTTTTGGGGTTGTACCTCAGCCACTACAGGACCTTAAACGAATCTTTTCTCAGCTCAGCGTCTGTCATAAATACAACACTAGAGTCCATTAGAGAATGTGCACATCCAATAATCTGGTCATAAAATCCAATATTTTTTTCCTCCTGGACTTTCAATCATGAAATTATATTTAAAAAATAGCAGAATGACAATGACATACAGTAAGAGAAATCCAGTTTCAGGTTGTAAGTCTCTGATGTGGGTTGTGGTGCTGGAGTTTCTGGAATCTACTGCAATGACCTGCATGGTCTCCCAATGTTTCCACAGGGAAGTTATGAGAAGGAGAAAAGTCATTGCATGAAGGGTATAAATGAGAATATGTATTTGGTAAACAAAAGAAGTTTGGTTAGTTGCACAGAATATAGAAACTGCAACTTGAATACCTGTAACATGTTATTTTTAAATCCATCAAACCAGGCATTGACTTTTGTGTTTGTAACTACGATGTTTACCTACAGGAAGACCAAAGATGCCAACAATGTCACTGGAAACACTAAAGTCTCAAAACTGAATGGTCCTAGAGAAAATATGATTGTGGTTTTCTGTGGTGGTCTCCATATGTTGTAAGAGACACTTATTAATACGAATCAGTAATTACATTCATCCGAGTAAGGTGGCTGGTGCATGAAGAGGATTCTTGTATACAGGACTGGGACTAAGTTTGTCGGATAGCAGATGGCAGCATTTTGGAGCAAAAGTGGACCAGGATAAAGTTTTTTTTTTCTTAATGATGTAACTGTGTTTGAGTCAGCCAAATCACTCTAAGCCTAATTAAGAACATAATAAACAGCTTACATAAAATTGATGGCTCAAAAAACTGTGTTTGGATACAACCACTTCTTTATTGTATCTTATTTCAGGTAAAGAGACTTTTTTTTTTTTTACGTTTTCCAATATAAAATGATTGAATATACACCATTTACTCCAAAGACTCACTGGGAAACCATTTTCTCTGCACGTGAAAAGATGGGATTCTATCTCTGGCTTAATGAAGCAGAATCATTGAGATGTGAGTTTCTTCATACAGCCAAAATCATCCTGATCCTCCTTTCCTAAAATACAGCATGGCACAGTGCCACGTAAGCACCAAGAATCTTTAGACTTTCATCTATTTCTTCAGTATCTGCTCCTTTGCCATCACAGCATAAACTGTGCAAGTTGGTAACTACACAATATGACACAGAGGTTCATGAAGAGATAAAGAATGGACAGAGAACAAAAGTAAGAAAGAAAGAAAGACAGAAAGAAAAGAAGGAAGGAAGAAAGAAGGAAGGAAGCAAAATGCTAAGAAGGATATAGAAAAAGATGTTTGGAACTTGAGAACATGAAGAAAAAGTGAGATGTGCCATTGTGAATGTCTGATGTGTTTCTAACCTACCAAGTATTAAGTAAAGGTAAGCCGAGTACACATGAAAATTCTCACAGATGCATCCAGTTGGGGTAGACATATGCTGAAAAAGACACATAAGACAGAATGCCCTGATTTTGAAAAAACCTAAAAATAGGATAAAATCCTAATTGCTTCTCTCTCTTTTTTTTTTTTCCATCCACTATAGAAGTAAGTGTGAGACGTCTCAAAAAGTTAAAAATAAATCTACTCTATGACCCAACCATACAAGTTATACACACATGCTGCTCCACAGACTTGCCTAGCCATGTTCAATGCCACTCTATTCACAATATCTGGAAATATAACCAACCTAAACATTCTAAGCAGAGGAATGGATAATAACAGTGTGGCGAGTAGAAAATCATAGTGTTAATGCCATGACAGAATTGTCTGTTTTACTCACCTTCTTTGAGATAGCAAAGATAGACCCAGAGCCAAAAAGGGAAATATAAACAACCAGTCAATACATGGGCTTATGATAAGAGGCAGAAGCGGGGTCCCCAGTGAAGGTGACACAGATGACATACATTTTTGAAACACTTAGGTTTTGCACTTCAACAGTGTCTGTTAGGGCAATGATAGCATTTCCAAAGGTGAAACTAGCACCAAGAGAGATGGGTGATAGATTTCAAAAGGAACCTCACTCGTGACTTAGAACTGTTGAGCCATATTTCCAGTCCTGAGGCTGGGATCAACAGTCAATTAGCACGATATATTTATTTATTTTGATGAATTGAGTCCCAGTGAAATTTGACATTATTTTTGTTTGTTTGTTTGTTTGTTTCAGTTTTTTTTTAGAAGAAAATTTAGAACTAGCAAAACAGCCTGAGAGGCAGGGCCCAGTTAGGAAGGGTGTAATTCAGATTAGCACTTTGTAAACTAAGCCAGTTCCCTCCAGTGATGTTGACAGGACACACAGGGTGAGAACAAAAGCTGGCAGCACAGACTCATGATGGACCTGCCACGGGCAGAGTTGGAGGGGTGGAAGGATGAGAGGTCCCCTAAAACAGAGTCAAAACAATCTACAGAGATGATGGCAGAGCTTCAAAAGAGTTTTCTGAGGTTAACCATTAATATGGAATGTTTACTCCACTGCAAGCTTCTTAGCATGAACCCGATCTTTGAGAAGCAGATCTTAGGCCTTGAGTGACATTTAAGAGCCCCTTGATTTTACTTGCTGAAAATTCAAGATACAACCATGTGGTGTTACCCAAAATTTGTAGTTATTTAACAAAAAATTGTGTCTGTGAGATTGTGTCTTTTCATCTGTCTGATGTCACTTGAATTGTGACTCATGTCCATCACAAGGAAGATTTTTTTGCTTATTTGTATTTTCAATATTTACCTAATACTTAATATATAAGCAAGAAAACATTTGCCATTTGAAATAGTCTTCATTTCTAACTTCTCCTGCTACTCCTTTTAAATTCAAGACCTTTTTTTGATAGTTGTTATCACATACATGAGCACAAAAAGCATATTCCCATATGTAGGATTGACAAACATTGGATAGTTTTCCAGAAATCTAAAATTATTTGATACATATATGTCAAATATGTATATGGAATAAAAAATATTGGGATTAGCAATGATTTTTTGAAACAAGCCAATAGTTTCACATAATGCACGAAAATTGGTCTTAAACTTATTATGATTATGCAGAGGAGAAATAAGCATTCATGTTAGTTGTGCATGCCTTTATAATTCTGAAAAATGTGAATGATATTTTGAATTATTGCATTGGTTTTACAAAAATAAACTTTCTTGTATATTTTGATCATGACCGCAAATACAAGTACATAATTTCTAACTTAGTAGGTTTACGTGAAATACTTTTTAGAAACTACTTTAGAAACAATGAACACATATCCCATTTTTCAAAAGAAATAGGAAGCATAAAATGGTACAGACTTTGCTACTAGTCCCACCGCATCTCTGATATTGGTTGAAGGACTTTAAATTTTCTGGTTTTTTTTTTTTTCAGCCAGAACTTCACCTTCACTGTACCATTGTTTGATCCTTTGGTTTCCGTACATTAAGATATAAGAATGGTTTGAAGAATACAAGGTTTCAATAACCTGGAATTCAGGTGGGCTGACTTTGTACAGTTCTAACCTGATATGATTAGAGATAGAATGAACATGGAAGATAACAACAGAAAGTAGATCACAGCTTGCAAAGCCTTAATGTGTGCTGAAACACTGGGATCTTGGTGTACTTTTCCATAAAACTTCATTATCTTAAGGTATTTACACAGGGAGTAGATTAACAGCAGGAAATAGACCTTGTATGTGGTGAAGAGAATTACAATGTCTATAGTGAATGTCCTCACAGCTGTAAGATTTATGGCATAAGTCCTTATGGTCTTCCCAGTCAAGTTGGCTCAGTGTCCATTCATTGGATTGTCTCACATATGGTTGCCATCATAAAATTAGGAAATAAAAGAAACAAACTCCCCCAAAATACTACAATGGCACTCTTAATTTTTCCTTTCAGGACAAGAAAAATAAGAGTATAGAAATTGCCTATATTCAACAAATAAAGTATGCTGAGTATATTTGCCAACAGGGTACTAAAATGTTTGGCTACTGTCCAGGCAACACAAATACCAAATCTTACTTGTAAAGATAAATCTGGATTAAATACGGTTGATGACCAACTCATTAATATTATCTAAAACAAGGCATTCTTGAAAGATAGACAAAGCAATGAGTATTTGATCAGCTAAGGAGATTTTTATTCCCTTGAATCGGTCTGTACAGTTCATCAGAACAATAATTCCAAGATTGCAATGGCTGCAATGATTAAAAAGAACCCCATCGGAGATCCAAGATGGCGGCGAGCAGTGTGGACCGCGTTTGGAGGCTCCAGTGAACAATTCAGGGAATTGCACAGATTTCTGAGCCAGGAACACCGAGGTCCGAACATCACGGCAGCGGGAGTGCTCCACGGTTCGGAGGGACCAGGGTGTGGAGGACCTGCGTGCCCCTGCACACGGGAGGAGTGTGGTTTTTCTCTGATCGGAGCGGCAGCGGCAGAGGCAGCAGCACCAGCGGCACCAGCAGCGGCGGCTGAGGTTTGCAGCTCATAGCCTTCCGGTGGAGGCGATTGGTGTGGTGGCTGGTGGGAATTGCTGCGGGAGAGGGGACTCGGGACAGGATTTGGGTCGCGTGGAGCCTTTGGACCCAGACTGGATTCGGCGGACAGTTCGGCCCCAGAGTCCCGGGTACTGGCCCGGCCCAGCAAGCAATTCTGCCTGAGGCACTAACTCAGCGTAGCCATAGCTCCCCTGCTGTGGCACAGGCTTAGTTGAGCTCGCTGCTCCACGCTAGGCACCACCTCAGCTCAGCGGCAGCTCCCCTGCGGTGACACAGTCCGGGCGGAGCACTTGTTCCACCACTGGCGCTAACTCAGAGCAGCCGCAATTCTCCTGCTGTGCCGCAGGCTTGGTGACGTGCTCAGTTCCATCCTAGGCACCACCTCAGCTCAGCGGCAGCTCCCCTGCGGTGACACAGTGCGGGCGGAGCACTTGTTCCACCACTGGCACTAACTCAGAGTAGCCGCAGTTCTCCTGCTGTGGCACAGGCTGGACAGAGCTCTCAGTTCCACCAGCTCTAAGACTCTGGTTGGACACAGTGTGCAGTTTGAATCCAGAATTCCTGGCTGAGATTGGTGGTCAGCTCGGGCCCTGAGTCAATAACTGACCACAGCACGCACTTTGGGCCAAAAGGCCCTAGTGGAGCTTGGTGCGTAGTCCCAGCCCAAAAATTCTGGCTGGACCCTGTGTGCATTTTGGGCCCAAAATCCCTAGCTGAGCTTGGCAGACGGTTCAGGCCCTGAGAATCTAGCTGAGTTCTGCCCGTGGTTCGGTCCCAGTGCTCCTGGCTGGACTTGGCAGGGAACACAGAAGGCTGTGGATACCTTGGCCTGACCCAACGCTCATTCAGAGACCCAGAACAATTGCAGGATCCACAGCAGAGGGGGACTGAGGATCACTGGCTGTGAGAGACCAGAACAACAGGGCTAACCTCCTAACATCCACACCAGTGAAGCTTTGAGTTCGCAGCCTAGGGAAATCGTAAGAAAACAAGTGAATATATCTTCAGACACCCTCCATTCAACTCTGGAAGCTACCCAACAAAAACAAAGACGGCAAGATGTCTAAAGGACAACGAAAAAGCATACGCAAAAAACCCCAAAACAACATGGCGTCTCCAGTTTCCAGCTATCCCAAAGAAAACCACACAGAGAACTCAAATACAACGGAAATACAAGCAAATGACTTCAAATCCGTAGTAATGAGGATGATAATGGAGGAAACAAATAAAATTCGTAATCAAATGCAGGAAGACGCAGACAAACAGGTGAGAGACATAAAAGAAGCACATAGAGCGGAACTGGAAAAATTGCAGGAAAATGCAAACAACCAGATGAAAGAAATAAGTAAAACGGTTCAAGCTCTGAAGACCTATAAAGAGGCAATGGAAGAAACTCAGGAATATACAAAAAATCAGATGAAAGAAATAAAAAAATCAGTTCAAGATCTGAAAATGAAAATGGATTCAATGATAAACACACAGACAGAAGAAAAACGAGAACGTGAGACCTCAGAGAAGAAGGCGAGCAACACAGAGGTGAGCTTTTCTAACATAATCCAAGAGATGGAAGAACGAATCTCAGGGCTAGAAGATACAATCACAGATATTGAATCACCCATTAAAGAAAATGCCAAATCTGGAAAACTCCTGACACAAAACATCCAAGAAATTAAGGACACCATGAAAAGAAGAAATCTGAGGATAATAGGCATTGAAGAAAGAGAAGACATCAGACTCCAGGGCCCAGAAACTATTCTCAACAAAATCATAGAAGAAAATTTCCCCAATCTAAAGAAAGAGATGCCTATAAACATACAAGAGGCCTACAGAACACCAAATAGAATTGACCAGAAAAGAAAAACTGCCCGCCACATAATAATCAAAACACAAAACATGCAGAACAAAGAAAAAATATTAAAAGCTGCAAGGGAAAAGGGCCAAATAACATTTAATGGTAAACCTATCAGAATTACACCTGACTTCTCAGCAGAGACCATAAAAGCCAGAAGGGCCTGGACAGAGATCCTGCAAACCCTAAGAGAACACAGATGCCAGGCCAGACTACTTTACCCAGCAAAATTATCAATAACCATTGATGGAGAAAACAAAATATTCCATGACAAAAACAAATTCAAACAGTACCTATCCACAAACCCAGCTTTACAGAAGGTACTAGAAGGAAAACTCCATCCCAAAGGGTCAAGCTACAACCAAAACTACCCAGGAAATAGATAACTATCCCATGGCAAAAACACAACTACACAAACGCTCGACTGGAAACAACATCAAAATTAAGACTCTTAACAGTCACTGGTCATTAATATCTCTCAACATCAATGGCCTCAATTCTCCAATAAAAAGACACAGACTAACTGAATGGGTACATAAACAAGATCCAACATTCTTCTGCATCCAAGAAACACATCTCACCCATAATGAAAGGCATTACCTCAGGGTAAAAGGTTGGAAAAAAATATTCCAAGCAAATGGTCACAAGAAGCAAGCAGGTGTAGCCATTTTAGTATCGAACAAAATAGACTTTCAACCAAAATTAATCAAAAGGGATGAGGAAGGACACTTCATACTCATCAAAGGTAAAGTCAACCAAGATGACATCACAAGTCTGAACATCTATGCTCCCAATACAAGGGCACCCACATATGTAAAAGATCTCCTAAAAAAGCTTAAACCACACATCGATCCCCACACAATAATAGTGGGAGACTTCAACACCCCACTCTCACTGAAGGATAAGTCCTTGAAACAGAAACTAAGCCGAGAAATAACATCATTAACCAATGCCATGGGTCAAATGGATCTAACAGATATCTATAGAACCTTTCACCCAAACAAGAAAGAGTACACCTTCTTCTCTGCACCCCATGGAACCTTCTCCAAAATTGATCACATCGTAGGTCACAAAGCAAGCCTCAACAGATACAAGAGGATTGAAATAATACCTTGTATCCTATCAGATCACCATGCTCTTAGGCTGCAATTCAACAACAACAGAAATAACAAAAAGCCTACACGTTTGTGGAAACTAAACAACTCTCTGCTAAATGACAGCTGGGTCAGAGAAGAAATAAAGAAAGAAATCAAGGAGTTTCTGAAATTCAATGAAAATGAAGAAACAACATACCCAAATTTGTGGGATACATTGAAAGCAGTGCTAAGAGGAAAATTCATAGCACTAAGTGCCTTTAAAAAGAAATTGGAAACATCGCACATAAGCATCTTAACAACACAACTGGAAGGCCTAGAAAAAAAAGAAGCAGAAACACCCAAGAGGAGTAGACGCCTGGAAATAATCAAACTCAGGGCTGAAATTAACAAATTAGAAACTAAGAAAACAGTCCAAAGAATCAACAAAACCAAAAGCTGGTTCTTTGAGAAATCAACAAGATAGACAGACCATTAGCCAAACTAACTAAAAGGCAGAGAGACAGTATTGAAATCAACAAAATCAGAAATGAAAAGGGAGACATAACAACAGACACTGAAGAAATTCAAAGAATCATAAGATCCTACTTTGAAGGCATATACGCCACAAATTTGAAAATCTAAGGGAAATGGACGATTTTCTTGATCAAGTTCACTTGCCAAAGTTGAATGAGGAACAGATAAACAAGCTAAATAGTCCCATTTCCCCTACAGAAATAGAAGCAATCATCGATGGTCTCCCAACCAAAAAAAAGCCCAGGGCCAGATGGTTTCAGTGCAGAATTCTACCAGACCTTAAGGGCGAGCTAATACCGATACTCTTCAAGCTACTCCAAAAGATAGTAATGGATGGAAAATTACCAAATTCATTCTATGAGGCCATAGTCTCATTGATACCTAAACCTCACAAAGACTCAACAAAGAAAGAGAATTTCAGACCAATTTCTCTTATGAACATAGATGCAAAAATACTAAATAAAATACTTGCAAAACAAATACAGGAGCACATCAAAGATATCATTCATCATGACCAAGTAGGCTTCATTCCAGGCCATGCAGGGATGGTTTAATATACGGAAATCCATCAATGTAATCCACCATATAAACAAACTGAAAATAAAAAACCACATGATCATCTCCTTGGATGCAGAGAAAGCATTTGATAAAATTCAACACCCATTCATGTTTAAAGTTTTAGAGAGATCGGGGGATACAAGGCACTTTCCTCAACATAATAAAGGCTATATACAGCAAGCCAATAGCCAAAATCAAAGTAAATGGTGAGATACTCAAGGAAATTCCTCTAAAATCGGGAACAAGGCAAGGCTGCCCACTCTCTCCATATCTCTTCAATATAGTACTCGAAGTTCTAGCCAGAGCAATAAGACAACAAAAGAAGATCAAGGGTATCCAAATGGGAAAGGAGGAAGTCAAATTATCCCTCTTTGCAGATGATATGATAGTGTACATAAGTGACCCTCAAAACTCCACCAGAGAACTCCTAAAGCTGATAAACACCTTCAGCAAATTGGCTGGATACAAAATTAACTCAAAAAAGTCTGTAGCCTTCCTATACACAAATGACAAGCTTGCAGAGGAAGAAATTAGGAAAACCACACCCTTCACATTAGCCACAAGCAATATAAAATATCTAGGAGTTACCCTAACTAAGCAAGTGAAGGACTTGTATGAAAAAAATTTCAAAACTCTGAAGAAAGAGATTGAAGATGACCTGAGAAGATGGCGTGATCTTCCTTGCTCATGGATCGGGAGAATTAACATAGTAAAAATGGCCATCCTACCAAAAGCAATCTACAGATTCAATGCAATCCCTATCAAAATAACTACAACAATTTTTTAAAGACATTGAAAGTTCAATTCTGAACTTCATATGGAAAAACAAAAAACCCAGAATAGCTAAAACAATCTTGTACAATAAAAGGTGCTCCGGAGGAATCTCCATACCTGATCTCAAACTGTACTATAAAGCAATAGTAATTAAAACAGCATGGTACTGGCACAGCAACAGGCTGGTTGATCAGTGGAATCGAATCGAAGACCCAGATATGAATCCACACACATATGGTCACTTGATTTTTGACAAATAAGCCAAATCCATTCAATGGAAAAAGGATAGCATCTTCAACAAATGGTGCTGGTCTAACTGGAGGTCTATGTGTAAAAAAATGAAACTGGACCCATATTTGTCACCTTGCACAAAACTCAAATCCAAGTGGATTAAAGACCTCAACATAAAACCAGAGACACTAAGCCACTTAGAAGAAAAAGTGGGAAAGAGCCTGGAACATATTGGCACAGGAGACAACTTCCTGAACAGAACACCAACGGACCCAGGCCTTAATGTCAACCATTAATAAATGGGACCTCATGAGGCTGAGAAGCTTCTGTAAGGCAGGAGACACTGTCAAGAGAACAAGCGACAGCCTACAGACTGGGAAAAAATCTTCACCAACCCTACATCTGACAAAGGTCTAATATCCAAAATATATAAAGAACTCAACAAATTAAACACCACCAAACCGAATAATCCAATTGAGAAATGGGGCTTGGAACTAAACAGAGAATTCTCAACAGAGGAATATCAAATGGCTGAGAAACACTTAAAGAAATGCTCACCTCCTTATCATCAGGGAAAAGCAAATCAAAACAACTCTGAGATTCCATCTTACACCCTCAGAATGGCTAAGATCAAAAATTCAAGTGACACCACATGCTGGCGAGGATGTGGGGAGAGAGGAACACTCCTTCATTGCTGGTGGGAATGTAAACTTTTTCAGCCACTTTGGAAATCTATCTGGTGCTATCTCAGAAAAATGGGAATAGGGCTTCCTCAAGACCCAGCTATTCCACTCCTTGGAATATACCCAGAAGATGCTCCAGCACACAACAAGAAAATTTGCTCAACCATGTTCATAGCAGCCTTATTCTTAATAGCCAGAACATGGAAACAGCCTAAGTGTCCTCAGTAGAAGAGTGGATAAAGAAACTGTGTACATATACACTATGGAATACTACTCAGCTATTAAAAAACAAGGAATTCCCGAAATTTGTGGATAAATGGATTGAGCTAGAAATGATCATGAGTGAGTTAACCAGAAGCAGAAAGAATCAAATGGTATAATCTCACTTATATCTGCATACTAGCCCAAGGGGCATGTCCCATGAAAGCCTTCACTTACCAGGAAACTGGGACAGAGGGGAAGGCATCCTATTGGGACTCTAAATGAGAGACGCATGGGAGAACAGCAAAATAAAAGGATCCAGAGGGTCCTAGAAATCTACAAGTAGAACAATATGATAGGCAGATTTGGGCCCAGGGGTCCCGCTCAAACTAAGGCACCAGCCAAGGACAATACAGGAGGTAAACTTTAAACCCCTTCCCAGATCTAGCCAATGGTCAGAATATTCTCCACAGTTGAGTGGAGAGTGTGATACGACTTTCTCACGTACTCTGGTGCCTCACATTTGACCATGTCCCCTGGAGGGGGAGACCTGGTGGCGCTCAGAGGAAGGACAGCTGGTAGCCAAGAAGAGACTTGATACCCTATGAGAATATACAGGGGGATGTAATCCCCCTCAGGAACAGTCATAGGGGAGGGGAATAATGGGAAAAGGGGGGGTGGGAGGAATGGGAGGATACAAAGGATGGGATAAACATTGAGATGTAACAAGAATAAATTAATAATAAAAAAAAAAGAACCCCATCCAGTTTGTAAGCTGTCACTTTGTTCTGTTGACAGCATCCTTTGCGTTACAGAAGATTTTAAGTTTCATGATGTCTCATTTATTAACTTTTCATCTTAGACCCTGAGCTATTGTTGTTCTGTTCAGGAAGTTGTCTCCTGTGCCAATGAGCTCAAGGCTCCTCCCCACTTTTTCTTTTAACAAATCTAGGGTGTCTGGTTTTATGTTGAGGTCTTTAATCCACTTGGACTTTACTTTTGTGAAGAGTGGTAAATATTGATCTATTGCATTTTTCTACATATAGACATCCAGTTAGACCAGTAGTACCATTTGTTGAAGACGCTTTCTTTTTTCCATTGTATGGTTTCTGCCTCTTTGTCAAAAATCAAGTGTCCATACGTGTGTGGATTTATTTCTCCATCTTCTATTTGATTCCGTTGATCAACCAGTCTATTTCTATGCAAATACCATGCAGTTTTTATTACTATTGCTCTGTAATATAGCTTTAAGTCAGAGATGGTGATTCCTCTGGAAGATTTTTATTGTACAGGATTGTTTTAGCTATTTTGTTTTTCTGTATGAAGTTGAGCATTGATTGATCAAGGTCTGTTAAAAATTGTGCAGGAGTTGAAGACCAGATAGCTTAGTTTTACAATTAAGCTTAGTTGTTTAGGGGTTAAGAAGCTTTTTAGGTCTTGATAGATATTTTAAGTTGATAGAGATGAGATATTATAGATATTGATTTACATTCAGAATTTTAGATTCACCAAGATAGGGAAGATGTTTTCTTCAAAGTTTCCAAATACAAATAGCCAAAACACTGTGACTGTAACATGTATATAATTCCTTATTGTTTTGTGGTTCTTCTTTCTGTATGTAGTTTATTATATATGTGTGTAATAATATATGTGTGATATATTATATCTATAATATACATGTATGTAATAGTATATGTGGGAAAGAATTAAATTAAAAAAAAAACAAGGAAATCTTGAAATTTGCCTGTGAATAGAAGGAACTATGAATAATCATACTGAGTGAGGTAATGCAGACCCAGAAGACACACATGGTATATACTCACTTATTAGCTCAACATAAATGTCTTCTGAAGACTCCACCTAGTGGTGAATCGGGACAGATACTGGGTCTCAAAGGAGGACTCATTGCTGAGAGTTGTAGGAAGAGTTGGGGGATGAAAGGACCAGGATGGGTCAGGAGTGCCACAGAGAGACAATCAAGGTGGGTGGGCATGGATACGGGGAGGGGCCTGCACAAAGTGATGCACCAACCAAAGACAATGCACGCAGAGAACCTAGACCCCCTGCTCAGATGTAGCCTGTGAACAGCTGATTCTCCACAGTTGTGGGAAGGGAATTGCAGCTGAACCTCTGACATGCACTCTGGTACCCAGGACTTGACCACTGCCCCTTGGCAGGAAGGCCTTGCAAACACACAGAAGAAGGGGATGCGGGCTATCCTGATGAGACCTGATAGGTTGTGGCCAGACAGCACACAGAATATGCAAGGAGTTTGAAAATCATGTGCTCAATCTTGGATACACACACACACACACACACACACACACACACACACACACAATGTGTGTGTGTGTATATATATATGTAGAATTATTATCAATATGTATTCATTGTTTTTTTGTTGTTGTTGTTTATTTTTGCTTTGTTCCCCCCGAGACAGGGTTTCAATGTGTAGTCTTGGCTGTCCTAAACTCTTTTTGTACACCATGCTGGTCTCGAACTCACAGAGATCTATCCGCATCTGCTTCCCTGAATGCTGGGATTACAGGCGAGTTCCACCTCACCCAACATAGATTCATTGCTATTTGCCATATGTATGTTTAAAAGAATCACAAAATATCATAACCAAATTGTCAATACCTTTGTACTGGACACAAGCAAGGCATATGGTTCATAAAGTCTGATAACTGATGAAACACCTATACATAATTTTTCTTTCAAATATGATGGTAGCTTTTGTGCACAGTGCTTGAGTGTGTTCGCACATGTGCTCACATCTATCATGCGTCTCTCATAGAACAATCATTGTCCTTTAGTCTTAAAAGTTGAAGACTATTTTTAAGGATGTAATGTATCTTTAAAGTAGCCATTTGTTGTACTTCAAAACGTTTGTCCCATTATCATTTTAAAATATATATATGCATATATATACATATGTAAATAACAGTTAGATATTTATATAATTATTCTCTTGAGTATAATTAATGTTTAGATATCATTGCATTCATATAATCAATAGTTTTCCAAATATTTCTGTTTAAAACTCTTTGTAAATTTTAGTTTATTAATTTCTGCATGAGTGTTTTTCTTGCATGTATGTCTATGTACCACATTTGTGCCCAGTGCCTGAGGAGGATGTGGGTCTTCATGTGGGTGCTAGGAAACAAAGCTGGATCATTTCCAAGAACAAGTGCTCTTTACCGCTGCTCCAATTCTCCAGTTCCAACAGATTTCCAAATATTTCTCAAAAGAACACGTGCTTGTTACTGGGGAATTAAAGCTTCATAGATAAATACTCAGTTTTTATGTAATTTGCTTTGATGACCTTATTTTTAAGATATCTATTTTACTGTGTATTAAAATACAGTTTAAAGTTATGGGCTTTATTTTTCCATTTTTTGTAATACAACTGGTTTTAGAGTTGGCTGTTTGAGTCACACTATGAAGATGGAAAACCAGGCACTTGGTTTCACACAGTGGTGATATTAACTCTTTTACAACTTACAACTGCCTCATACTGAAGTACAATTATCAGTAAAATGTAAATTAAAATAATATCTTCATTATCAACAACAATGACACCTCCCACCCAAACTGAAAACACACAAATTCTTAAAACATTTTGCACAGAAAATGCTGCTGGAGAGCATTTTTTTAAGAAATATATATAAACATTTACATACAAATTCATCCAATGATAATTATTTTCCCAACAAGATAAAGCATGCTCTGATGTATTTGCTTTGAAGATGGGGTTTGTATTCTTATGTCTGGCATGTTTTCTCTTATAAGATTTGGTATTGCTAACCTAAAATTTCAAAGTTTCCTACCTTGGTTTACTATTAATAGAGCGATATTATTTCTACATAAGACATACAAATATAAATGTTTTTGATCAAAAAAATCAAGTAAGAATTTTTAAATGTCTCTTATACCTGATAAGTGTGATAGCACATAACTATATCCCGAAACTGGAAAAACAGAGATAAGAGGTAACTACAAGTTCAAGGCCAGCTTAGCTGGACAGCTACTCCTATGCCAACCAAGGCTACTTGGAAAGACCCTGCCTCAAATCAAAACAAAAATTAGTATAATTAATATAGAAAGCGATTACTTCAGTGGGACATTATCCTAAAAATAATATAGGCATCTTAATGTAAGACCTTAGGTTAATGCTAAACGGTAAACTAAACGTTTGGAAGCATCAAGGTAAATGTAGCAATTAGCATTCCATATTGGCTTGTATTATTATTTTTACTTTTCAGCAGAGAATTCGTGTAAAACTTTCTCAGAAATAACCGTATATACTAAGTACTTTAGTAGATTTTAATAGAAAAGACAAGAAAGATTTGCTGTAGAGATGATTTTATAAACTTTGTCCCAAAGGTAGAGTTAGTATCATGTTTTCTGGTGAAGTCTGGCATGTTCTCCATTACAAACAACAACGCCTTCTTATACCACAATATCTTAGCATTTTGAACATTCACTGTATACATCAACCCCTCTGAAGAAAATTAAGTAACGGCAGGAAGATGTAGCAGTCATTATACTTAGATGCAGGTGATATGGGCTTTTATCTTCAAAAGACAAAGAATGCGTTTAAAACACAAAGTCTATGCAAGAGTTTGATAAGTCAGCTTACTTCTGATTGACTAAACTAACAAAAAATAGCTTATTATTATATAAAAATTAAACTTTAAACAATAGAAAGAAAAAAACACACAAACTCTGTACTCAAGTTACATATTCTGTTGTATTTTTCTAAGGATCCCATATGTGTCTCCGTGCATAGTTTTCCTAACAATGTTTCATGTAGACTAAAGAACATCTCTTTCTGCTACTGGCTAATTGTTGTACCAGCTGCTATCATCTTCACACAATGCTCAGTAAGTCTTTTAAAATATCAGGACATCAGCATCTTCAATGGACAAATATTACAGACACACACATGAGCACTAGTTACTCTGTATACAAAATAATTTGTCACAGATGTTTTATAGTTTCAGCTTTCAGTATCTATTTCACATACGCACATTTTCTTTTAAGGCCTCCCATAGATCTTAATGTTTCCAAAATTAATAAAGAGCCATGAGGCTGCGGCTTCAAGGGAGGAGACAGAATGCCCTGGTATATAGGATTAGAAATAGGGTAACTGGTGCTGAAGAGATGGCTCAGAGGTTAAGAGCACTGACTGTTCTTCCAGAGGCCCTGAGTTCAATTTCCAGCAACCACATGGTGGCTCACAACCATGTAGAGTGAGACCTGCTGCCTTCTTCTGGCCTGCAGCCATACATGCAGGTAGAGCACTGTATATGTAATAAATATATCCTTTTAAAAAAAGAAATAGGGTAACAAACAGGGTTAAATGGTGAGGAAGAGGGCAGCGGAATAAAAGGTAACACAGGGAGCATTAATTAATAATAAATACATTGTGAAAAATGTCATATGGAAACCTACTAGTGTAGAATTGTCCCTAAATATGCAGATGCACACATAAAATAGAGGGTCTAAAGCAGTGAGTCCTTACCTTTGAGTTAGGGATCCCTTAAGACCATTGGAAAACAGGCATTTACAGTAAAATTCATACAGTAGCAAAATTACAGTTTTGAATTAGCAATGAAAATAATTTTATTTTGGGCGTCATCACAACATGAGGAACTGTATTGCACTAAAGGGTTGCAGCATTAGGCAGGGTAGGAGCTACTGGTCTAGAGTCACTCTAAAATGAGACTATGATGTCAGTACTAGACACCACAAGATAATAAATAAAAAGTCCAGTGCCAGGAATGGGCTGGCACTTTTTGGAGTTGTTGACAAATGAGGCCCCAAAATGACCCCTCCCTCAATATTATAGGCGTCTGTCTTTTTTGTTATCTTACAGAACTCGTGGTAACCCCTATTATTAAACACACCGCACACTTGAGTTGTGGAACATGAAAATATCAAGCTGATATTCAGCTATAATATTCATTTTTTTGTTTTTTTGACACAGGGTTTCTCTGTGTAGCCTTGGCTGTCCTAGGCTATCATTGTAGACCAGGTTGGCTTTGAACTCACAGCGACTGCCTGCCTCTGCCTCCCGAGTCCTGGGATTAAAGGTATGCGACACCACACCAGTGTATAAAATTCATTCTTACTGGCTAGCTTTCATAGTGCTAGCAGGTGCTATGTATGCTACTGGAGGAGAAAAAGAAATGACTATTCTTTAAAAATTGTTGTTGTTATTATTTCACATTATATCCAATTGTAATCCCCTTGCTCTTATCTTTGTGTTCCCAGCCTCTCTCCCTTTTCGGCTTTATTCCTCTCCCCTAGATCTCTGACAGGTGGGGTCCTTCTCCCCCACCACCTGGCTGCAGCCTATCAAGTATCACCTCCATACCCTGCATCCAGTTCTTCTGTGTTCCCAAGGGGCCTCTCCCCCTAAGGGGCAGTGATCAAATTGAGAGCACCAGAGTTCTTGTCAAAGGCAGTCTCCCCCTTCCCACTCCCCATGTGGAGAATGAGCTGTCCGTTGGCTACATTTGAACAGGGGGTTTAGGTCCTCTGCTTGCAATGTCCTTGTTTGGTGCATCAGTTTGCACAAGCTCCCCTTGGGTCCAGATCCACCAGCCTTGCTAGTTTCCTTATGGAGCTCCTGACAACTACCCCCCCCCCCGCCGTGTTCCCCTGTCTTTACACCCCCAACTCTTCCATACAATTCACAGCTCTTCTACCAGAATCTGGCTGCATGTCCCAGTGTCTATCCTGATCCCACCCTGGTTGAAGTCTCTCAGAGGACATCTGTGATAGGCTAATATGCACCATGTGTGTCTTTCTGTGTCTGGGTTACCTCACTCAGAATGATTATTTCTAGTTCTATCCATTTGCCTTCAAATTTCAAGATTTCCTTGTTTTTAATTAACTAATTAAACTGTACCTGCTAATGATGCTATTTTCATTCTCCCTGTAATTCCTATTCTACCTGATCTTTTAGCTTGTGAAATGTTTTTTTGTTGTTTGCTTTGGCTTTAGTACAAGTGTAATATATTTACAGAGACAAGCTTAGATGAACAGAGCATTTTTTAATCTCTCATTATATATAGTCTTCTGTCATTTCCCATTGCATAGTATTCTGCATATGTTTTCCTTTTATAATTTTCTTACTTTGTTGACTTTACATCCAGATTGTAGCCCCCCTCCCTCATCTCCTCCTTGTACCACCCTCCCTCCCTCTTCCCCACTTCTCCTAGTCCTCATGAAGGGATGCTCTCCTCCCCTACCATCTGACCCCAGCCTATCAAGTCTCATCTGGACTGATTGTACCCTTTTCCTCTGTTGCCAGGCAAGGCTGCTCCCACCATAAGGAAGTAAGAATGAGTGGGCAACAGATGGCATGTCAGAAACAGACCCTGCTCCCCATATTATGGGCCCCACATGGAGACTGAGCTGTCTATAGACTGCATCTGAGCAGGGGGCCTAGGTCCTCTTCATGCATGGTCCTTGGTTGGTGCATCAGCCCCCCTTTCCAACCTGAGCTTGGCTCCTTTGGTCTCTTTGTCGAGCTCCTGTCCCCTCTGGTTGCTTCAATCCCCCAACTCTTCCATAAGACTAAGATCATCCTGAGTGACATTGCCCAGACACAGAAAGACACACATGTTTTTACTCACTTATAAGAAGATATTATCCATATAATACAGGATAGTCAGACTACAATTCACAGACCAAAAGAAGCTTTATAAGAAGAAGGCCCCTGGGGAGGATGCTTAATTCTCATTCAGAAGGACAAACTGAATAGACACTGAAAGCACTTGAAGCGAGGGAACAAAATGGGAGCCTACCACAGATGTCCTTTGAAAGACTACACCCAGCAGGAGATCAAAGCAGATGCTGAGAGTCAGAGCCAAGTTTTGAGCAGAGCTTGTGAAATGTTTCAAACTTTTCTGAATCTGAATTTAGTTTTCAGTGCATTGTTAAAATGTCACCTGGCATTTGGCACCTTATTTTAAATATAGCCGTGGTTATATTATTGTAGCAATTTATTATTTTTATTTTCTATTTAACTTTAAATATCCTAGGTAATACATTTCATTTATTAATAATTATAGTTACTACTAGCATTTCACTGGAAAATTTCATTTAATATTAATTTAGTAGATAACATTTAACATGATTTAATATTAATTTAGTAAGTCATCTGGTCCCCATTCTGCAAACAAATGAAAAATGTATATCCTACTTACCAGCCATTAAATGTGTCAGGAAATTGAGAACGTTTAGTGCTGTAACTCAAACTTCATATTCTACACATTTTCTTCTTTTTTTTTTTTTTTTTTTTTATTAATTTATTCTTGTTACATCTCAATGTTTATCCCATCCCTTGTATCCTCCCATTCCTCCCCCCCCCCATTTTCCCATTATTCCCCTCCCCTATGACTGTTCCTGAGGGGGATTACGTCCCCCTATATATTCTCATAGGGTATCAAGTCTCTTCTTGGCTACTTGCTGTCCTTCCTCTGAGTGCTATCAGGTCTCCCCCTCCAGGGGACATGGTCAAATGTGAGGCACCAGAACACGTGAGAAAGTCGTATCACACTCTCCACTCAACTGTGGAGAATATTCTGACCATTGGCTAGATCTGGGAAGGGGTTTAAAGTTTATCTCCTGTATTGTCCTTGGCTGGTGCCTTAGTTTGAGCGGGACCCCTGGGCCCAAATCTGCCTGTCATATTGTTCTACTTGTAGATTTCTAGGACCCTCTGGATCCTTTTATTTTGCTGTTCTCCCATGCGTCTCTCATTTAGAGTCCCAATAGGATGCCTTCCCCTCTGTCCCAGTTTCCTGGTAAGTGAAGGCTTTTGTGGGACATGCTCCTTGGGCTAGTATGCAGATATAAGTGAGTATATACCATTTGATTCTTTCTGCTTCTGGATTAACTCACTCATTATGATCATTTCTAGCTCAATCCATTTATCCACAAATTTAGGGAATTCCTTGTTTTTAATAGCTGGAGTAGTATTCCATAGTGTATATGTACCACAGTTTCTTATCCACTCTTCTACTGAGGACACTTAGGCTGTTTCCATGTTCTGGCTATTATGAATAAGGCTGCTATGACATGGTTGAGCAAATTTTCTTGTTGTGTGCTGGAGCATCTTCTGGGTATATTCCAAGGAGTGGAATAGCTGGTCTTGAGGAAGCCCTATTCCCATTTTTCTGAGATAGCACCAGATAGATTTCCAAAGTGGCTGAAAAAGTTTACATTCCCACCAGCAATGAAGGAGTGTTCCTCTCTCCCCACATCCTCGCCAGCATGTGGTGTCACTTGAATTTTTGATCTTAGCCATTCTGATGGGTGTAAGATGGAATCTCAGAGTTGTTTTGACTTGCATTTCCCTGATGACTAAGGAGGTTGAGCATTTCTTTAAGTGTTTCTCAGCCATTTGATATTCCTCTGTTGAGAATTCTCTGTTTAGTTCCAAGCCCCATTTCTCAATTGGATTATTTGGTTTGGTGGTGTTTAATTTCTTGAGTTCTTTATGTATTTTGGATATTAGACCTTTGTCAGATGTAGGGTTGGTGAAGATTTTTTCCCAGTCTGTAGGCTGTCGCTTTGTTCTCTTGACAGTGTCTCCTGCCTTACAGAAGCTTCTCAGCCTCATGAGGTCCCATTTATTAATGGTTGACATTAAGGCCTGGGCCGTTGTGTTCTGTTCAGGAAGTTGTCTCCTGTGCCAATATGTTCCAGGCTCTTTCCAACTTTTTCTTCTAAGTGGCTTAGTGTCTCTGGTTTTATGTTGAGGTCTTTAATCCACTTGGATTTGAGTTTTGTGCAAGGTGACAAATATGGGTCCAGTTGCATTTTTTTACACATAGACCTCCAGTTAGACCAGCACCATTTGTTGAAGATGCTATCCTTTTTCCATTGAATGGATTTGGCTTATTTGTCAAAAATCAAGTGACCATATGTGTGTGGATTCATATCTGGGTCTTCGATTCGATTCCACTGATCAACCAGCCTGTTGCTGTGCCAGTACCATGCTGTTTTAATTACTATTGCTTTATAGTACAGTTTGAGATCAGGTATGGAGATTCCTCCGGAGCACCTTTTATTGTACAAGATTGTTTTAGCTATCCTGGGTTTTTTGTTTTTCCATATGAAGTTCAGAATTGAACTTTCAATGTCTTAAAAAATTGTGTAGTTATTTTAATAGGGATTGCATTGAATCTGTAGATTGCTTTTGGTAGGATGGCCATTTTTACTATGTTAATTCTCCCGATCCATGAGCAAGGAAGATCACGCCATCTTCTCAGGTCATCTTCAATCTCTTTCTTCAGAGTTTTGAAATTTTTTTCATACAAGTCCTTCACTTGCTTAGTTAGGGTAACTCCTAGATATTTTATATTGCTTGTGGCTAATGTGAAGGGTGTGGTTTTCCTAATTTCTTCCTCTGCAAGCTTGTCATTTGTGTATAGGAAGGCTACAGACTTTTTGAGTTAATTTTGTATCCAGCCAATTTGCTGAAGGTGTTTATCAGCTTTAGGAGTTCTCTGGTGGAGTTTTGAGGGTCACTTATGTACACTATCATATCATCTGCAAAGAGGGATAATTTGACTTTCTCCTTTCCCATTTGGATACCCTTGATCTCCTTTTGTTGTCTTATTGCTCTGGCTAGAACTTCGAGTACTATATTGAAGAGATATGGAGAGAGTGGGCAGCCTTGCCTTGTTCCCGATTTTAGAGGAATTTCCTTGAGTATCTCACCATTTACTTTGATTTTGGCTATTGGCTTGCTGTATATAGCCTTTATTATGTTGAGGAAAGTGCCTTGTATCCCCGATCTCTCTAAAACTTTAAACATGAATGGGTGTTGAATTTTATCAAATGCTTTCTCTGCATCCAAGGAGATGATCATGTGGTTTTTACTTTCAGTTTGTTTATATGGTGGATTACATTGATGGATTTCCGTAATTAAACCATCCCTGCATGCCTGGAATGAAGCCTACTTGGTCATGATGAATGATATCTTGATGTGCTCCTGTATTCGTTTTGCAAGTATTTTATTTAGTATTTTTGCATCTATGTTCATAAGAGAAATTGGTCTGAAATTCTCTTTCTTTCTTGAGTCTTTGTGAGGTTTAGGTATCAATGAGACTATTGCCTCATAGAATGAATTTGGTAATTTTCCATCCATTTCTTCTTTTGGAGTAGCTTGAAGAGTATCGGTATTAGTTCGCCCTTAAAGGTCTGGTAGAATTCTGCACTGAAACCATCTGGCCCTGGGCTTTTTTTGGTTGGGAGACCATCGATGATTGCTTCTATTTCTGTAGGGGAAATGGGACTATTTAGCTTGTTTATCTGTTCTTCATTCAACTTTGGCAAGTGAAATTGTTCAAGAAAATCGTCCATTTCCCTTAGATTTCAAATTTTGTGGCGTATATGCCTTCAAAGTAGGATCTTATGATTCTTTGAATTTCTTCAGTGTCTGTTGTTATGTCTCCCTTTTCATTTCTGATTTTGTTGATTTCAATACTGTCTCTCTGCCTTTTAGTTAGTTTGGCTAATGGTCTGTCTATCTTGTTGATTTTCTCAAAGAACCAGCTTTTGGTTTTGTTGATTCTTTGGACTGTTTTCTTAGTTTCTAATTTGTTAATTTCAGCCCTGAGTTTGATTATTTCCAGGCGTCTACTCCTCTTGGGTGTTTCTGCTTCTTTTTTTTCTAGGCCTTCCAGTGTGTTGTTAAGATGCTTATGTGCGATGTTTCCAATTTCTTTTTAAAGGCACTTAGTGCTATGAATTTTCCTCTTAGCACTGCTTTCAATGTATCCCACAAATGTGGGTTGTTGTTTCTTCATTTTCATTGAATTTCAGAAACTCCTTGATTTCTTTCTATTTCTTTCTTCCCTGACCCAGGTGTCATTTAGCAGAGAGTTGTTTAGTTTCCACGTACGTGTAGGCTTTTTGTTATTGTTGTTGTTGAATTGCAGCCTAAGAGCATGGTGATCTGATAGGATACAAGGTATTATTTCAATCCTCTTGTATCTGTTGAGGCTTGCTTTGTGACCTACGATGTGATCAATTTTGGAGAAGGTTCCATGGGGTGCAGAGAAGAAGGTGTATTCTTTCTTGTTTGGGTGAAAGGTTCTATAGATATCTGTTAGATCCATTTGACCCATGGCATTGGTTAATGATGTTATTTCTCGGCTTAGTTTCTGTTTCAATGACTTATCCTTCAGTGAGAGTGGGGTGTTGAAGTCTCCCACTATTATTGTGTGGGGACCGATGTGTGGTTAAGCTTTTTTAGGAGATCTTTTACATATGTGGGTGCCCTTGTATTGGGAGCATAGATGTTCAGACTTGTGATGTCATCTTGGTTGACTTTACCTTTGATGAGTATGAAGTGTCCTTCCTCATCCCTTTTGATTAATTTTGGTTGAAAGTCTATTTTGTTCGATACTAAAATGGCTACACCTGCTTGCTTCTTGTGACCATTTGCTTGGAATATTTTTTTCCAACCTTTACCCTGAGGTAATGCCTTTCATTATGGGTGAGATGTGTTTTCTTGAATGCAGAAGAATGTTGGATCTTGTTTATGTACCCATTCAGTTAGTCTGTGTCTTTTTATTGGAGAATTGAGGCATTGATGTTGAGAGATATTAATGACCAGTGACTGTTAAGAGTCTTAATTTTGATATTGTTTCCAGTCGAGTGTTTGTGTAGTTGTGTTTTTGCCATGGGATAGTTATCTATTTCCTGGGTAGTTTGGTTGTAGCTTGACCCTTTGGGATGGAGTTTTCCTTCTAGTACCTTCTGTAAAGCTGGGTTTGTGGATAGGTACTGTTTGAATTTGTTTTTGTCATGGAATATTTGTTTTCTCCATCAATGGTTATTGATAATTTTGCTGGGTAAGTAGTCTGGCCTGGCATCTGTGTTCTCTTAGGGTTTGCAGGATCTCTGTCCAGGCCCTTCTGGCTTTTATGGTCTCTGCTGAGAAGTCAGGTGTAATTCTGATAGGTTTACCATTAAAGTTATTTGGCCCTTTTCCCTTGCAGCTTTTAATATTTTTCTTTGTTCTGCATGTTTTGTGTTTTGATTATTATGTGGCGGGCAGTTTTTCTTTTCTGGTCAATTCTATTTGGTGTTCTGTAGGCCTCTTGTATGTTTATAGGCATCTCTTTCTTTAGATTGGGGAAATTTTCTTCTATGATTTGTTGAGAATAGTTTCTGGGCCCTGGAGTCTGATGTCTTCTCTTTCTTCAATGCCTATTATCCTCAGATTTCTTCTTTTCATGGTGTCCTTAATTTCTTGGATGTTTTGTGTCAGGAGTTTTCCAGATTTGGCATTTTCTTTAATGGGTGATTCAATATCTGTGATTGTATCTTCTAGCCCTGAGATTCGTTCTTCCATCTCTTGGATTATGTTAGAAAGCTCACCTCTGTGTTGCTCGCCTTCTTCTCTGAGGTCTCACGTTCTCGTTTTTCTTCTGTCTGTGTGTTTATCATTGAATCCATTTTCATTTTCAGATCTTGAACTGATTTTTTGATTTCTTTCATCTGATTTTTGTATATTCCTGAGTTTCTTCCATTGCCTCTTTATAGGTCTTCAGAGCTTGAACCGTTTTACTTATTTCTTTCATCTGGTTGTTGCATTTTCCTGCAATTTTTCCAGTTCCACTCTATGTGCTTCTTTTATTTCTCTCACCTGTTTGTCTGCGTCTTCCTGCATTGATTACGAATTTTATTTATTTGTTTCCTCCATTATCATCTCATTACTAAGGATTTGAGGTCATTTTCTTGTATTTCTGTTATATTTGAGTTTCTGGGTGGTTTTCTTTGGGATAGCTGGAAACTGGAGACGCCATGTTGTTTGGGGTTTTTGCGTATGCTTTTCGTTGTCCTTTAGACATCTTGCCGTCTTTGTTTTTGTTGGGTAGCTTCCAGAGTTGAATGGAGGGTGTCTGAAGATATATTCACTTGTTTCTTACGATTTCCCTAGGCTGCGAACTCAAAGCTTCACTGGTGTGGATGTTAGGAGGTTAGCCCTGTTGTTCTGGTCTCTCACAGCCAGTGATCCTCAGTCCCCCTCTGCTGTGGATCCTGCAATTGTTCTGGGTCTCTGAATGAGCGTTGGGTCAGGCCAAGGTATCCACAGCCTTCTGTGTTCCCTGCCAAGTCCAGCCAGGAGCACTGGGACCGAACCACGGGCAGAACTCAGCTAGATTCTCAGGGCCTGAACCATCTGCCAAGCTCAGCTAGGGATTTTGGGCCCAAAATGCACACAGGGTCCAGCCAGAATTTTGGGCTGGGACTACGCACCAAGCTCCACTAGGGCCTTTTGGCCCAAAGTGCGTGCAGTGGTCAGTTATTGACTCAGGGCCCGAGCTGACCACCAATCTCAGCCAGGAATTCTGGATTCAAACTGCACACTGTGTCCAACCAGAGTCTTAGAGCTGGTGGAACCGAGAGCTCTGTCCAGCCTGTGCCACAGCAGGAGAACTGCGGCTGCTCTGAGTTAGTGCCAGTGGTGGAACAAGTGCTCCGCCCGGACTGTGTCACCACAGGGGAGCTGCCGCTGAGCTGAGGGTGGTGCCTAGGATGGAACCGAGCGTCACAAGCCGCGCCAAAAAAAAAAAAAAAAAAAAAAAAAAAAAAAAAAAAAAAAAAAAAAAAAAAAAAAAAAAAAAAAACAGCAGAGAAACTGCGGCTGCTCTGAGTTAGCGCCAGTGGTGGAACAAGTGCTCCGCCCGGACTGTGTCACCACAGGGGAGCTGCCGCTGAGCTGAGGTGGTGCCTAGGATGGAACCGAGCACGTCACTAAGCCTGCGCCACAGCAGGAGAACTGAGGCTGCTCTGAGTTAGCGCCAGTGGTGGAACAAGTGCTCCGCCCGCACTGTGTCACCGCAGGGGAGCTGCCGCTGAGCTGAGGTGGTGCCTAGGATGGAACTGAGCATGTCACCAAGCCTGCGCCAAGCAGGAGAACTGTGGCTGCTCTGAGTTAGCGCCAGTGGTGGAACAAGTGCTCCGCCCGCACTGTGTCACCGCAGGGGAGCTGCCGCTGAGCTGAGGTGGTGCCTAGTTTGGAGCAGCGAGCTCAACTAAGCCTGTGCCACAGCAGGGGAGCTATGGCTACGCTGAGTTAGTGCCTCAGGCAGAATTGCTTGCTGGGCCGGGCCAATACCCAGGACTCTAGGGCCGAACTGTCCGCCGAGTCCAGTCTGGGTCCAAAGGCTCCACGCGACCCAAATCCTGCCCCGAGTCCCCTCTCCCGCAGCAATTCCCACCAGCCACCACACCAATCGCCTCCACCGGAAGGCTATGAGCTGCAAACCTCAGCCGCCGCTGCTGGTGCCGCTGGTGCTGCTGCCTCTGCCGCTGCCGCTCCGATCAGAGAAAAACCACGCTCCTCCCGTGTGCAGGGGCACGCAGGTCCTCCGCACCCTGGTCCCTCCGAACCGTGGAGCACTCCCGCTGCCGTGATGTTCGGACCTCGGTGTTCCTGGCTCAGAAATCTGTGCAATTCCCTGAATTGTTCACTGGAGCCTCCAAACGCGGTCCACACTGCTCGCCGCCATCTTGGATCTCCTCTACACATTTTCTAATCTCTAGATATGTGTGCCTTGAGCCAATCACCTTCAGTTATTTCATCTGAATTTTTAGAGGAGTCCCCTACTGTGGGATCTAATTCTATTTCAGCATTACTACCAACCATTAGATTGATCTTTTATCATCAGATAACCTTATTGTTTTTACATGAACATATGTGACTACTAAGGGCTATAACATATACTCATCACTTCCAGTATAAATATTAAGATATACTTTTTGAGTAGTCTCAGATTACATTTGTCCACTTCTTATTTCATAGCATGTATTTTTATTAAATTATCTCTAACAAAAAAAAAAAAACCCAGAAAATATGCTATGCTATGTTCTAGCTTGCATTTTCTGTTGTTGTGAGAGACATAGAGCTCAAAGCAAGTTGGAGAGGAAAAGGTTTGTTTGGCTTACACTTACCGGTAACCGTCCATCACTGAGGGACGTTAAGGCGGGGACTCTGTAGTGAACTGAATGAAGCAGAAATAGTGGAGGGGTGTTGTTTAGTAGCTTCATCTCAGGCTCAAATTCAGCTGCCTTCTTTCCAAGCACAGGCTCACCTGCCCATGGATGGCATAGCCCACACTAGGCTAGGCCTTCCTCATAAACTATTCAACAAAAATAATGTGCTGCAGCGCATGCCCACAGGGCAATCTGATCAAGGCAAATGCCCAAATGAGGCTGCGTTAGATAATTCTGGATCATCTCAAGTTGACGACTGAAGCTAGCCAGCAGGCATCTATATAGTTTTCAATGGATAAATAATCACCCTTAAAAAGAAAATCTATGATGAATGTAAAACTAGAAGTGTGTGGGTAATTTGTTGGATAAAACAGGCCACAAACAAACAAACAAACAAAAAATAATTAAAAGAAAACAGGCCACAAACAAACATTCCTCATCTTTAAAGCGTCATATGACTCTAAGTTACTGATGTATAACAGGACTGAACACTGAGTGCATGGTCATGTTTTCCTCTGTTTACTAATTGGCTTCTTGTGCTTAACATGTTTATAGTTTTCAACTATCTATGAAACTTTTTATTTTCTTATTTTATTGTCATTGCTATAAGAGCAAATGGTAACAGCCTATGTATAAACATAACTATATGATTGATATGGGTGATATTTTTTCCTCATCTGTATTCTTCTTTGACTCCTCCCATCTCTTGCTTAATCCCTTCTTTTAAAATTTCTCTCCATCTTCATGTCTTTTGCTTTTTGAGCCTTGTTGTCTTTAATCACCTTGGTCTGCAGGACTGTAGTTGGGATGTTTAGTTAACCCACAGCAATGTTCCATCAGACTGCCACCAAGGAAAAGAACTCGCTCTCCCCGGTACTGAGTCAAGGGCGAGGGACTGCGGATTTAACTCATGTTACACACACACACACACACACACACACACACACACACACACACACACAATAACACAGCGGGTCCTTCATGCTAAGAGAGCAGCAGCCACAGCAGCAGCCGCAGCAGTGGTTTATCAATCTCCCAGAGTTCCAAGAGCCTTCTTATAGACAGCCAAACAGGAATCCTCCTCCCAGGTGAAATCCCTCAAGAGGTAATTGCACACAGGAGGAAAAGTCTCGAGGAAGGGAGGGGCGCGTTCTCAGAGCAGTAAACACGACTAGCCATCCAAGATAAACACAGACATGGAAGCTGCTAGAAACAGAACATGAAACAGCAAGACAGGCAGGCAGCCCAGTCAGGCCTGGTTCCTACAACTTTGATTTGCTGTATCTAGATCCTCAGGGAGAGGAGAGGTTTACAGTGCCCCTCAGGGAGTCTCAATGGGCCTAGCCTTGAACAGGAGCCATCCACAGAGCCACTGTGACCATGAGTTAATGGTTGCAAGAATAATACCATGTTGGTTTATAACACTCTTTCCCGCCCTCCAGCTCTAAGATTTCTTTTATCACTTGTCACATTTTTTCCTGATTTGACAGGGATGATATCAGGTCCCATGTAAAGGACCACGTCTTCAGTAGCCGCTTGTTCTCAGAACACCGAGTAGTTGTGAATCTCTGGAATAAACCCTGCCTGCAGCAAAGCTTCTCTGATTGAGGTTGACAGAAAAATATAACATGTAATGTAGAAATAGAGATATTTAGGAGACAGTTTGAGGCCATGCCCATTTAGCAAAACCGCAGTGGTTGATCCACATCCCTAGTCAACTTCAAGGGCCTGTCCCAAACCCGATTACTTTCTACCCTGCTAAAATATGACTCTGTGCTGGCATAAAAGTTTAAACAATCACCAATTTATGAAGGTTCCTGACACACACACACACACACATTAAAATAACATTTTGGAATGGAAATTCTTCTGGCTAATGACCTTTCCTCACATTTGTGTGAGCCTCAGAGTTGAATGTCCAGCACCATGAAATATAGAAGGGGTTCAGGGGGGGTGTGGGTGGGAAAAGAAAGAACCAAAATTGTAAACATATTTAAGTATTTTTAAAGCAAATTAAAATTTTATGCATAAAGTAAGCAGCTAGAAAATATCATATTTTATATTACTTATTGTAGAAAATACGCATATGTTTTTTCAAAATTTAAAAGACTTTTTCAATTTACTGTACTGTTATCAATGATACTATTGAGGCCCAACTTGCTTTTAATCCTGTAATTCGTTTCTTATCTGACATTTCAACATACTGAATATATTAAACTGTATGTACATATCTTTTTATTCTTTGAGCAATTCATGCACGTATCTAGTTATGTTTGGATAAATCCACCCTGCCATCCATCCCATCCAGTTGTCCCAATCCTTACATCATTTTTTCCTCTCAAAGTCCTGCTTTGTCTTGTTTTGTTTTTTTTGTAAACCTATTGACTTCACTTAGTACTGCTGTATACGCTTCTGGGTGGACAATTCACTAGAACATGGGCAGCCTGTCAGGGACCACATCTCTGAAGACAGCTGACTGTTTCTTCTCCAGCAACCATCCATTTCCAATAGCTCCTTGACTAAGAGGGTGGAGCTTCCTCTAAGGCTTCTTTTTACTAATGATGTTTCTCATCGCTTCACAAATAGTAATATTTTACATACTGTAAGTTTCTCATTTTAGTATTTCTGAAAGAGTAATACCTGGAAAAATGACCGTTTTTGTTATTGTGAGTAGGACTCTCTTTTCTGCGATTTTTTTGTTTCCTTTTTTGGAGAATTTCATATGTGAGTACTTTATATTACTTCTACATATTCCACGGTATCCTCCACCACTCTCCGAAATGTATGACTTCTGTGTGTGTGTGTGTGTGTGTGTGTGTGTGCGCGCGCGCGCATACATAAACACCGGGGATTGGATAGTCAGGAAAACTACCCCTAGAGAAACTGAATCCCCCCATCTCAGCACCATCAAAGGCCTGTAGATTTTCATCTAGGAGTGCAGGCATATGAGGTTTCCCTCATCTATACTGATGCCAACTGGTGCTGCCATTATGGAGGTCCATATTGTTAAATTTCATGGGTGCAGCTTTCCTGTCACACTCAGAAGACACTACCTAGGGAGGAAGCCTCCTGGCGTTCATGCTTTTATAATCTTTTTACTCCCTCTTCTGTGATGTCCTCTGAGTGTTAGGTAAGGAGTTGCACTGTGGATGCATCCACTGGAGCTAGCTAAGTGAAATTCTCTTAGTCACTGTACTTTGTTCAGTTGTCGGCCTCTCTAGTAATCTCTATCTGCTGCCAATGAAATTCTTTGATGAGGGGGTGAAAAGTACACTCATCTGTGGATCTAAGTACTTAAAAACAGGTAGAAACTAGAGTAGTTTAAGAGTGACAATGGTGGGATTTCCTTTTAGGGCTATGACCTCTCCAGCCACAGGTTGTTGGCTAACTTTACAGAGATAGGTATTTAGTTCCTTTCTATTTAGCAGACCTTATGTTCAATTAAAGAGCAATTGGTTACTCCTCAGATATAAGCATTGGTATTACACCGTTAAGGATATCTTTCTAAGGCAAGCATTGTTGTGATTCATAGGCTTTAAATCTGGGAAGGACTACTGAGTACTTTTGTCCCTATAGCACATTCTGATGTTAAGCCCAAGAGTGGAGGCTTTCAAGACAACTCAAGCTTGCTTCCTCCAAATCCATTATCTAAAGTGTGTGGTATCTTCGTTAATACATCCTTACTCAAAGTTCCAGGACATAAGCAAAGACAATGAAAATACCATTTTTTTCTTTTGAGGAGTCTCTTGGAGGCCCCTGGCCAACAACTTGAAGAGAGGTTTCTCATGTCTGGCACTAGAGTTTCTGTTAGATAGATTAAGTCCCTTGGTTTAGTATTATCACCCTATGTGATACAACTCTATTACGTGTGTGTGTGTGTGTGTGTGTGTGTGTGTGTGTGTGTGTGTGAAGTTATAAAATTGTGCTTCTCTATGGGTTTTCTAAACATCCTCAGTGTTATTTATCTCTCATTTTGCTCACTCATTACGTTAAAAGACCTCCCATTGTTTTCCTTCTTCTTCAGTCCATACCATCAGTGTCCTATGTCTGCTCCAGAGCTCCTTTTTTGCCATTCCTCCATCTTCCCTTTCTATTTTCCTGGCTTCTGTGGCTACTATATCATGGAACTTTCAACTTAATGCATGGAACGGAAATATACTGAGTGAGGTTGACCTAGACCCAAAGGGACGAATGCCTCATGTTTGCTTTTAATTGTGAATCTTAGCTCTGGATTTGTAGAACACATGACCTGACTACAGAAATCTGTGTTTAAGTGGTGTTAACTGATAGCCTTCGCTACCTAGGTTTATAACAATAGTCACACAGTGCTCTTTCCAGATTTTTCTATTGTTTTATTCACAATTACAGAAAAATATTTAAAATATATGAATGTATATATGTGAGAATTTATCCTCTCCTGAGTTTCCTGTAGAGTAAGTGAAATTATTCCTTCGATGGTCTATGGACCCCACACTTCTATATTTTGAACCTGTACCTGAGCCATAACATAACTGAAATAGAAGTCCTTCTCAACCTACTGTTTCCAAAAATCAGGACAAAAGGGTGAGCAGAAAGAACAGCATTGCCCAGAGCCCAGACAGATAACAGGATCAGGTAACTCTCTGGTGACACAGTACTCCAAACTTTTACGAAAAATGATAGAAAAAAAACAGTGTATAAGAGTATAGAAACAATGATGGTTTGTAAGGCTCTGATATGTGCTGTGTTGCTGACATCTTTACATCTTTTGGCACTCTGCTGCATGTTCTTCAGATGTCTCCACAGGGAGAAGATAAGCAAGAGAAAAGTTGCCAGGGACATAACAAAAGGCATCAATGTAAACATAGGGTTGGTAAATGAAAGAAGTGTGCAAATCTGTGCATGGTTATACAGTGTGAAAATCTGAGAAACATTTCTATGAATAGTATCTACACACATATCGGAGTATATTTTTATAATTACAACATTTAAGAACAAGAGAAATAGAGACACTAACAAGGTCACCAAGACCACATTTCTAACTCTATACTTTAGGTAAAGAAAAATAATGTTAGAAAAGTTGGCTATCTTGAGAAAATAAAGGGTACTCAGGGTTGCAGTAAGCCAAAGGTTACAATGATTGATCACAGTCCAGGAGATAAAATAAATTCTTAACATTTCTTCTGTCCTGTGTAATGCTGGGAAAAGCACAGATACCCAACAATCTAGGAATACCAACAAAATTAGAGTGATTCTGGAAATTGCCAAAGCAGTGAGGATTTGATCCACTAAAGAGATTTTTCTTCTTTGGACCCAGTCTATGCAGGTCATCAGAGCAATGAATCCATTTCCTAAGGTTCCCATTATGAATTCCACACTGAAAATCATTGCAAATGTGAGCTGCAGAACAGCAACCATCCTCTGTAAAAACAATGTCCAAATTTCTTATATTACTGATAAAGATTTGTTAATATATTTCTTTAAAATGCAATGCTTCTTTAAAATATGTAGTGTACTCCTATTAAAACCTTGCAGAGGTGATTATCACACAAGCAAGTATCAAGATTTCTTTTTTTTTCCTATTATAATTTATTAACATTCTTACATTCCCACTGTTACCCCCTAGCTCTTACATTCCCATTGCCACCTCCTTCTCATTCCCCTCTTCTACACCTCTGACAAGTGGGTTCCTCCTCCCCCACCCTCTGACCACAGCCTATGGGGTCGCATCTGGATAGCCTGCATCCTTCCTCTGTTTTCCCACAGTACCTCTCTGCCAAGGAGCAGTAATCAAACCACTGGCAGCAGAGTTTGTGTCAGAGATAGTCCCCCCTCTCTTACCCCTCCCTTTGCCATCTTGAGATGTCAAGATTTCTTGATGACTCATATGATTTCCTATGAAAATCTTAGACTCACAGACCTACAAAGACACTTTATCTAAACACTAACTAGCTTGAAGTATTCTAGAATATTCTTTAGTTGATGCTGAAGGAAACACCTGTGGTTTTGTATGCCAACATACAAAGAGAATTTTTATCTATTTTTCAAAATATTTTATCTGGATAAATGAGTATTAAACAACATAGTGTTCTAATTAATATAAAAAGCAATAAATACCTGCACTAGTGTGTAGAAATTCTTAAGCACAAAGGTTCATTAGACTCTTCAAACTGCATCTGCATGAAGACATGTGCATGTTATTCAAATACTAAACTATAAATGGCTATCTAATTATCTGCTGAAATCAAGACATCTGAAGTGCTTAATACTGAGAAAAATAATTATTGATCACTTTACTTCATATAAATGCATGTATGCCCATACAAACACACAAATACATGTTAATTGATGCAAAATTCTCCTCTTTCTAGTGTAAAATTTCAGCTTGCTATTTTACTGAGCACTGAGCTCAGGTTTCGTGTTTTGATACTAAATATTGTTTAGACAGTTCCCTCAGGTACACACTAAAGTTTTAAATTCAGTAACATTGAGTTTTGTGTTCTTTCTATGTGAAACTGGGTGTAGGATTCTTTGTCCTCCTTTAAAATAGCCAATGTTATAAATCAGTTAATCTACAAGAATCTGGTTCAGTATCTGCTTTTTTTCTTTCCAAGTAAGACAAATCCTTTCATTAGTATGAAGGACTTGCAGTTTTTATTTATAAACCCTCACCCCCAAAATCCATTTTGTGGTCATCATTACAAAAGCCAAGGTAGGCAGGGCGGTTTGTGCCTAGACGATATGGGCAGTGAACAGGATCACAGGATATTTCCTTTTTAGTAGGCAAAAAAGTGAACAAAAAGAAAAGAAACAAACTCAGCAACATTTGAGACAGCAGGAAAAAACATTGTAATTATCAAAGGTGGTTTAGAAAGACATAGTGTGGCAGTAGTGGTGTGGAGTGGGAGGCTGACGACCTCTAGGCTCCTGCAACAATTTGAGCTAAGTAAATGAATCTAACATACTCCTTAAATTCTCACAAATATTTAGACTTCGGTTTAATAGAAAAATATAGGAAAAATTTCAGGGATACTATAAAACAAATAAAAATGCAAACTCACCAAGAGGAAGACAAGTCCATGCGATGTTTTGCTCCTGTCAGACAGCATTGATGAGCTCAGGAAAGACAAGGGGACATGCAAACTACCCTTGTAGGGTAGGGCTCTGTGGAAAGAAGACTGCCTGCACAGGGAGTTTCATGGATTCCTGGGAAGAGTCAGGATAGACTCCTCATCAGTAGCCACACTCATGCAGAGGAGCCCACCACAGTTCCTGTCACTCCGTCTTCCAAAGGCTTCAGGTTCTACTTTAACAGGAGCTTCTAGGCCAAGAATCTTCTACAGAAGCTGAAGAGAGCAATGGGGATGATTAACACAAATTACGTCTAGGCAACAAAATAACAACTCAGATCCTGAGATAGTAAGCCAACACACGGCGCTGAATGCAGAGGCAATAACTACTGAGTTGGTTGAGGATTTCTATGAGTCTCCTTTGGCAGCAGGAGATCTCCAGTTAGCGCTTTTTCTCTCTGATATTTGAAGACTCCACTTAGGTTTCTTTCATTAATATATAAAATATCTTCATTATATATTATTATATATTTGTTGACTATACATTTATCATATATTTATTACATATTTTATATGAATCTATTTAAAAACTAATATGTAAATTTAATATATAACCTAAGAAAGTTCCTATATGACCCCTCAAATGGCCCTGCGTTTTAGCTGTCCCTCTCTTGTATTCTTTCCTTTGTTGCCCTCTGTATGTAACCCTAATTGAAGTTCTTGGTTCAATAATATAACATTAGTTGAATTTTTGCTTTGTACTGTAATAGCTAAGCTATCTGGGGTGAAAAGATATTTGATCATATCCTCCCAGGAAAAAAATAACATATATCAAAATTGTTTTTCAAATCAATTCAAATTTTATACATGGACCTTTCCATTGGGTCCAATTTTATACAGTTGATGTTATGAAACAGAAGCTCAGTTCTCATCTGATAGCACGCAAATAAAGACATATTCTGTTTCATTGTTTTTAGGTCTAGATAGATGTTTTAAGTTGATAGAGATGAGATATGATATATAATTTCATTCAGAATTTTAGACTCAGTAAGATAGGAAAGATGCTTTCTTCAAGTCTGCCAAATCCAAATAGCCAAACCACTATGATAGTAACATTTATACAATTCCTGATTGTTTTGTGGTTCTTCTTCCTGTATGGAGTTTATTGTATTTAAGTGTAATAATATAAATGCATATGTAAAAAGAAATATAATAAAAATTCCAAATAAAGAAAGTAAGTTTCAAGTTACACTTGAAAGGTAGATACTAAAGAAACTCAACTCTTTCCACACACAGTGAGATGAGGTCATTTAACAAAACATCACTTGTAAAGGAAATCTTAAAAAATGATCTCCTTTCTCACGTACTCTGGTGCCTCACATTTGACCATGTCCCCTGGAGGGGGAGACCTGGTGGCACTCAGAGGAAGGACAGCTGGTAGCCAAGAAGAGACTTGATACCCTATGAGAATATATAGGGGGACATAATCCCCCTCAGGAACAGTCATAGGGGAGGGGAATAATGGGAAAATGGGGGTGGGGGGAGGAATGGGAGGATACAAGGGATGGGATAAACACTGAGATGTAACAAGAATAAATTAATTAAAAAAATGATCTCCACAGAAAATGTACAAGTGAGCATAATTGTAACTTATTTATTTACAAATATATTTAACCTATAGGAATTTCATAGTGTTTCATATATAGGTACATATACGTCATATACATGCATATGTATTAATATACATGTGTCTTGATTGTATCACTCTTCTTAATCCTCTCACAGTCTATTCCCACTCCCCTGGACCTGCTGCCACCGAGTCTTCATACTTTCACGTGTATTTTTTAAAACCTCATTGAGTTTTTTTAGAGTTTCTTATATGAGCATGGGTGTGATTTTTTTTACTTGAATGTGGATCAATTAACAATTATTATAACACTAAAGAAAAATTACTCAGGAGCTCCTTCCCTAAACCATGATGATTGGTACAATTTTGTGCAAGCATTATGTGGGCTAACTTACCTGCTGTGAGTTCATGAGTGCAATGGCCGTGTCATGCCTAGAAAGCAACATTTTAGAGCAACTATTCTTTCTCCTTCTTTGTTTCAATTATCCCTGAGTTCTAGGAGAATTTATATAGATGTCCCTTTTGGAAGGATTATTTAACAGACATTCCCAGTTATGAATCTCTGCAAGAACCTCTGCTTATTGCGAGAAGCATTTTCTCTGACCAAAGTTGAGAAGAACACTAATCTATGAACATAAATATCTATATTTAGAAGAAAGTGGGACAATGTTTCCATTTAATAAAATAATAACATTCCACCTAGGGCTTATGACTTTCCAGTCAGGTGTTTTGGCCAGCTTAAAAGAAACAGACCTGTGCAAAGGATGTGACGTATAATGAGAAAGCAATTATTTGGTCTCATAGTAGATACATCCTGCCTGGCAGATTGGCATACTGCCATGCAAGATCAACTTCTGGTTAAGATTGTTGATGTATTTGCTGTGATCACCTTGGGCTTACTCCTTGCTTGAGGCCTGTGGTCCCAGGCAGGTTTCTTGTAGTCTTCAATTCATTACCAGCCCTGTAAGCCCATCTGGGCCTGTTCTGCTCCAGCGTGGTGGTCATCTCTGCCAGACGAGTGGTCATCTCAGGCTCGGCCTTTTCAGAGAGTGTTTGGCTATTGATCCTTTAGATGTTCCCCAGTTGGAACACTGATATAGGGACAGCCTTTGTCCTCTTGGCTGCCTACTGACACATATATAACACAACAGCCACACCTGCAATGCCTCTAGAGGCAGTCATTCTCCACTTTTAATTCATCAGACTCATGTGTGATATTTATAGATTTTAAAATGTGGTTTAAAATTGCTTTTAAGTACATATTGATGAATCTTAAATGTAAATGTTCAATTAAAATACAACTATTTTGTGTTGGCATGTTATTCTGTGATATCAGGGAGCATTAATAAGTCAATGAGTTAATCCAAGAAGCCTGTCCCCTTACACAGTACCCTATTTCCTTTACTGGACAGAAAACTTGCTGATCGAATCTACTTCCCCTCCCCTACAGCAGCATTTGCTCTGTGGTATTTATTGCAGTCACAAATGTTCATGAAAAACACAGCCTAACAACAAAGAATAGAAGAAACAACAGAGAATTCTATCAATTCAATAGCTAATGATTAATCAAAGGACCATTGATGCAATTCAAGAAACAATTAAGAAATAAAATATTAAACGCACATATATTTAACCTTAGAAATGGCTGAAAGACCATGAGTTACTCCAGTGTGTAGATCTGACTTCATTATCTTCTATAGAATATTAATCCAAAATAAAATTATTTATAGAGACAAGCACGGGGAGATAAAAGACAGAGTTTAAATAACTAAGAACACCCCTAAGTTCTTAGTACGAAGCGTGTCTGATATCAATGCCCTATATTTAGGCTAAGGACAGCTATAGTACAGAAGTGACAGACTGGCAATTTCTCAGGACAAAAAAAAAAGTTTCTAAAAATATGTGCACAAACTCCATATTTGTAGAAGCAGTAATCTTTCTAGTTGTCTTCTTCATGTACCAGAGATGCACTCTGAAAAATGGATAAATAAAGAGCAGACACCATTAGCTTGGGTTCATGTGGTATGGTTGTAGGGACCAGAACTTGAAAGGCCTTAAGAAGAAATTTCCCCTAGGCAAGCAACATTGAGTACTGATGGGCTTTGCGGAGCCTGCCAGGGCCCCTATCGTCCTGGTTTGTAACTTTAGGTTCCACCCAAACAGTAAAACAATGGTTTGTTCCTCAGATATCAAGTATTGTCCTCATCTATTCTTGAGCCAATGTTAAGTATAGGTACATTTGCAAGTGGCTAATCCATTTCATTTATTCACGTCTTATAAACTGACCACATTGAAATACGTACACAAAGAACAATTGTATGTGAACATATTCATACCTTATACCTATACATACACAATGAAACCCTTTCCATATCACTGTGACGACATATGATGTTATTATGAATAAAGCAAGTTTAGACTCCAAGTCCTCATGACGGATTTAAGGGAGATTGTGCATATGTGTTATTAAAGATATAGGAATCACTGTATGAGCACAGTGAGATTAATTTTAAAAAAAATGAAGTTTGAAAGCACATGTGTTGGTGAGGGCTGTTTGGAGGGACTGAGTGGAAGTAGGGCCTGGATACCAACATTATACATTTAGAACATGTATGAAATTCTCACAGAATAAATTAAAAAAATTATTGGCTAGATGTAGTGGGGACATAGATCTTAAGGAAAAGCCCCCATCACCCACCACTTTACTAAGCTAACATAATTTCTTTCTACATTTTAAATATGTACTCTTATGCACACAGAAAAGTGTAGCTCTCATCCATCAACAAAGGAACTTCTCTTTGCAATAGGAAGAAACCATTACAGGTAAATACAACAGATAAAAATGCAGAGGTCTATTCCAAGGAGTGGAATAGCTGGGTCCTGAGGAAGCTCTATTCCCATTTTTCTGAGATAGCACCAGATAGATTTCCAAAGTGGCTGTACTAGTTTGCATTCCCACCAGCAATGAAGGAGTGTTCCTCTCTCCCCACATCCTCGCCAGCATGTGGTGTCACTTGAGTTTTTGAGCTTAGCCATTCTGATGGGTGTAAGATGGAATCTCAGAGTTGTTTTGATTTGCATTTCCCTCATGACTAAGGAGGTTGAGCGTTTCTTTAAGTGTTTCTCAGCCATTTGATATTCCTCTGTTGAGAATCCTCTGTTTAGTTCCAAGCCCCATTTCTCAATTGGGTTATTTGGTTTGGTGGTGTTTAATTTCTTGAGTTCTTTAAATATTTTGGATATTAGACCTTTGTCAGATGTAGGGTTGGTGAAGATTTTTTCCCAGTCTGTAGGCTGTCGCTTTGTTCTCTTGACAGTGTCTCCTGCCTTACAGAAGCTTCTCAGCCTCATGAGGTCCCATTTATTAATGGTTGACATTAAGGCCTGGGCCGTTGGTGTTCTGTTCAGGAAGTTGTCTCCTGTGCCAATATGTTCCAGGCTCTTTTCCACTTTTTCCTCTAAGTGACTAGTGAATATACCCAGAAGATGCTCCAGCACACAACAAGAAAATTTGCTCAACCATATTCATAGCAGCCTTATTCATAATAGCCAGAACATGGAAACAGCCTAAGTGTTCCTCAGTAGAAGAGTGGATAAAGAAACTGTGGTACATATACACTATGGAATACTACTCAGCTATTAAAAACAAGGAATTCCCGAAATTTGTGGCTAAATGGATTGAGCTAGAAATGATCATAATGAGTGAGTTAACCCAGAAGCAGAAAGAATCAAATGGTATATACTCACTTATATCTGCATACTAGCCCAAGGGGCATGTCCCACAAAAGCCTTCACTTACCAGGAAACTTGGACAGAGGGGAGGGCATCCTATTGGGACTCTAAATGAGAGACGCATGGGAGAATAGCAAAATAAAAGGATCCAGAGGGTTCTAGAAACCTACAAGTAGAACAATATGATAGGCAGATTTGGGCCCAGGGGTCCTGCTCAAACTAAGGCACCAGCCAAGGACAATACAGGCGGTAAACTTTAAACCCCTTCCCAGACCTAGCCAATGGTCAGAATATTCTCCACAGTTGAGTGGAGAGTGGGATATGACTTTCTCACGTACTCTGGTGCCTCACATTTGACCATGTCCCCTGGAGGGGGAGACCTGGTGGCACTCAGAGGAAGGACAGCAGGTAGCCAAGAAGAGACTTGATACCCTATGAGCATATACAGGGGGAGGTAATCCCCCTCAGGAACAGTCATAGGGGAGGGGAATAACGGGAAAATGGGGGTGGGGAGGAGGAATGGGAGGATACAAGGGATGGGATAAACATTGAGATGTAACAAGAATAAATTAATAAAAAAAATCCATTCTTTGGTTAAGGGACATCTAAAAAAAAAAATTAGATCATTTAAAAAAATGCAGAGGTCATGTGATTCATGGTGCTCAGTCCTAATAGATGTATCTTCAGTACAATTTAGGAAGAACTGTGAAAGATAGGGAAGAAAAATAAGAAGAGGAGGAAGTCTACTGTGAAACTGAATCTGCTAGAAACATCACGTAAGATACAGCATGAAGCCTCAACATGGCTTCCTAAACCAGACATGAACAGGGACAATACCAGTAGACATCAAACCATGGAAAAGGCCCCAACCTCAGACAAAGGCAACTGGAGAATACTAAGAGTAGGTGAAAATATTAATCTATTTATTCTTAAAATTCTCTCTAAATTGGTGGACAAAAACTTAGACATAGTTTCTTGAGTTTTGTTTAAGATCAAGGGTAGAAAACATGTTTGTAACTTTTTAAAATTAATAAGCAAATGAAACCATTACATAAGGAAATCAAAGAAAATATCACATAAAACAATAAAGAAAACAACTTGAAATTTTTCATTATTAAGTCAACTAGTAATACCAATTCTTTTCTATAATATACAGTACTTATCTTCCTGTAGATTTAAACAACACTGTACACCGAGCATATGTAGTACTTATTTTTTTATATCATTTTTGCATCTTAATTATTTTAAATCTTTTTACTTTCTCTACAAATTCACTTATTTTTAACCTCCCATTTGTGTTTTTAAATCAACACTAACAACATGTAAGCATATAAAATAATACAGGTTTATTTTACAGTATTCATGTACAACTTACTCCAATAATTCTTCCTCTGACAGTCTGGTTGCTATGCAACCTAGTAAAATGCAAGTACATGATGTGATGTGTTTGAATCTTGTAAAATGAATCTTATGTTTTATTCTATTTTAAATAATACATATATTATATGCCATTTCTTATAATATATTTAAACACATTTCACATATAAAATTTCTTTAAAAGTATTTTCTAGTTTGTTTTCTACTGGTGTGATAAACATCATAATTAAAAGCAAGTTGGGGAGAATCTATTTCAACTCATAACTTAATCAATCTTGAAGGGAAGTCAGGTAGTCAAGACAGCAACCTGGAAGAATGCTGCCTTACTGGCTTGCTCTCCATGAGTTGCTCAACCTGATTTTTTATACAACCCAGAAACACCATTACAGAGGTGATGATACCCACAGTGAGTTGGGCCTTCTTACATCAACCATAAATAATAAAATAATCCACAAACTTGCCAAATGCCCAATTTGATGGAGGTATCATATCAGTTGAAGTTTCTTTTTCCCAGATGATCCAAGCTTGTGACGAGTTAAAAAGAAAGAAAGAAAGAAAGAAAGAAAGAAAGAAACTAACAAGCAGAGTATATAAAATCATAAAATTCTACTTTAAGAACATGTATAAATATATATCCTATATTTAGATTTCTAATTCTGAGATATTTAAAATGAAATTAACTGCTATAAAATTAATGTCTATCAAGCCATTTCTTTTATTCAAGTCATCTGTGTTCATACCATTTTTTTTTATCTAGATACTAGCAAATATGTTTTATATGTTCTACAAAGACTGTGAAGTGCTTAGAGAGCACATATTCAAACCACTATGTTGTAAGTTTTAAAATATAACATACTTTTTAAATAACCTCAGAACTGAAAAGTTATAAATACAGGACTATTGGTAATCAATTTTTATCTAAAGTATACAAGGTGGTCCACATAAATGAGCTCCAGTTCTGTACATCCTTAAGTTTCTCTTTGTGCCTGCACCTCAGCCATAGCTGCACACAGAGAGAAGCCTTTCTCAGGTTTGTATTTCCCTGAATCAGGAGACAAGAGTGCACCCAGGAAAAAGCAGTTCTTGCTGCCTGTGTAATTAGAAGCAGCATCTTTCTTCCAAAAAGCAGAGTACCACAAGCTTTGACAACAAAAGAAAAAAAATGGCATACACAAAAGAAGGGAAGCAATCACTGTCTGCAAGGCTCTGATGTGGGCCTTGGTGCTGGTGTCTCTGCATCCTTGGGCAACTGTGTTGCATCTTCCTCAGATGTCTCCACCGAGAAGATGAGCAGGAGAAAAGTGACCAGTGACACAGAAAAGGGTATGAACACAAATATGGTGTTGGCAAATGAAAACAGCATGGGAAACTGTTCCTTATACAAACTCAAGGTGTAAGACATGTTTATCTCATATTCAGTGATCCAGGTGTTCTCAGGAACATTAATAACTATAACATGTAAGGTAAACAGAATCAAAGACCCTGGCAATGTACCTGTCGTCACCTTTTTAACTCTGACCTTAAAATACTCAGAATGACTGTAAATGTGTTGTGCATGAAACCACTCATCTTCAATTAATGCTTTAGTTTATGTTTTTACCACTTAAGATTTGTTAAAACATGCTACTATAATGTTGTGTGTAGTCACTACTCAAACACAATAGTCCATATGTTCCCTTAAACAACTTACAACTTTAATATCAAGCAAGACATTAAGCCTTGCTACTGACTTCAGACTCTCCATCATATCTAAGTTTTACATTTTCCTAGACAACTGATTTTCATGCAGATGTGGTATGTGTTACACACAGCAGCCTAGACACATTTCAAATTTTGTGAAGGAAATGTTGATCTCTTGCACTGAGATGCAAATGAACATATATTTGTTTGCATCATTTTACTTATTTTTTTCCTAGCTACATATGTTTATTGGTAACTGTAGTACGCGTAAATTACATAAAATATTCTTCCCTGTGTATAAAGCAGCAAGAATCTGAACTTGTACCTAGTAATTGCGTAGTACCACGTAGCTTTAAACACTTTTCAATCACCTATATTTCAAGTGCATGGTTATTATACAAATCACTTCCAGGGAACTATTCACAATAAAATAGTATCTTGAGAATCATCATTTGTCAAAAGCTCAGCACTAAAAAAAAAAAAAAAATGCGCTCATCATTTGATTTTATGCAAAGGCATGCACAATTCCTGTATTCGTACACATTTTATTTGAATCCATATTTGCCAACATATTTTTTTCTGGTATTCAGCATTAATGATTCACATAAATGTAGCTCATTCATGGCACTCTGACTGGCAAATACAAATTTTAAAACACTGATTGAAAACATTGTATAAGTTGGATTACTTTATCACACTGCATGTGAAGACACTTGTGAATTTCTTTGTCGTCTCAGAAAACAGTCACTAAGGGGAATGAGGCTACACACACAGCAAGAATCCTTCTTTTCTGTCTGCCCCTCGTCCTGTATGACACATTTCTTTACAGGCACCAAGAACATATAGCTTTATCCACCTTTCCTCTGCTATGCCAACATCAGTTTAGTTATATTTACTGAACTATAATTTCTATTTCAAAATTGAAATAGTTACAAGACAAAATGGGGGAAGTGGAGGGTCCAGGAAACAATATCAACATTGAACCAAGGTACCAATATCAAATGATTGAGCACTGTGTGTCTGGGAAAGCTACTTGGCCCCCTTGTGAAGTCCAGCTTGTCCCAAGGACAGCTGGCTTAAGTTTAGTGATAATAAAACGTCCAACTTGACTCAAGGTCTCAGTTTGTGCCCAAGGTCCAAGGACAGCCAGTTGTGTCTAAAAATATTCCACTGTCCCTAAAATGTACTAACCCCTCCCCGCTAGCCTGCTAAATTCTGCTTTTGCAAAAAGATATAATTTAAAAAAAAAAAAAAAAAAAAGCACTTGCTCTTGCTTTGGGAGGTCTGCAGCTTGAAAGATCTGGACAGACCCGACATGTTGGCGGAATAAAATTCCTGTGTGTATTGCGTCGACATCGGACTCCGTTTCTCTCTGGGGACTCCGGGCATAGACTAGAGATCTCTGTGAAGGTCTCAGTGTTAGATTACAACAGGCATGAAGATACATGGCTTCACAAAATGTGAGACAAGCTATATTACCTATGCCTTCTTTTCTCTTTAATAGCTGATATATAAGTAAAAGACCAATAATAAAATATGAATAACAAATAAGAAGGTGTCAGGAGAGCACTACCATATTCACTCCAATGTGTATAGATGATCCTACCCTTAGTTCCCTGAATCGAGATGAAATTTAAAAAAATTATGAGAGATACAGAGAAAGATTGAGAGTTACATAATTAGCCACACTCACCACTAGATGATATTAATCTTCATTCATTTAAGGGAGAGACACGTGGGGACAGTATAGCAGGGGAGTAATGGGAACATGTTCACCAAAATACTAACAGAAAGATACACAAACGTTCCACCCATGTAAAAGCAAGAGACTTCCTCTAACTTGGCTTCTTTCATTAACCTAAAATGAACTCTGGAAAAAGACACAGAAAGATATGTAAACTTCCCTGCCCTTAGGTTCAGTAGAATAGGTGTAGAAATGTCAGATGTATGGACTTGTCATCTCAAGTCTGTATGGAGGGGGCCCTGAGCATTGTGGGGCTTCTGTGAGTCCATCACTGCATCTTTGATTCTCAACTGGAAATAACCACATTTAGGTTTCACTTAAACAACAGCTCCTGCAGGCAGATAGTTTGTTTTACAGATCATTAAACAAAGTGAAAAATTAAATTTCAGATCTACTTATCTACAATAAATTATCCACTATCTATCAGAAAAAAAAAACCCATTTTCCACTTGAAATAAAACAAATTAGAATCTAAGGCATCATCACCGTGATTTAAGAAAAATTCTAAAAGAAGTATTATTAAAGATTCCCTTTTCTCTATGGATATTTTATGAGTTTTGCATTTGAACATACTTTTAAATTTTGGGACAAAGTAGTCTTTCTCAGTGTGATAAATTGAGTAGTTAGATAGAGTGATAGATGCTTGTTATAATGAGAAAATCAAAACATAGCTATCTCTGACATTTCAGAAACCAGTTTGGATTTCTTTGCTATTGACCCTTACGTAGCAGTGCTAGAGAAACAAGCTAGAGAAAGAGCAGTCCTTGTCCTGCTGACAGATTACAAAAAATGATGGTGAACTATGTAGAGGAGGATGGTTATTTACTGTTGGTGGGAATCCAGTCTGGGGCAGCCACTCTGGAAACCATGAAAGCTAAAAATTAGTCTCCCACATGAGTTTGAATATGAGAGACTAGTGTGTACTGATGTAGCAAGTGCACTTACCTTCTCCTGGATGTTTACAGCCTGAGATTGTTCACCTACAGACAATATTACAAAGACTAGGTAATGCCTCCCCCTGGTTGGTACATAGTTAGTATGCTGAAATCCATGTAGCAGTGGTGGTTCTTGCATTCTGATCAGAATGTGCACATCCCACCTGAACCCAGTTTTTTTTTTGTAGGTAATTTAATTTTTATTATAGAGTTTATCGTGCAGGTAGAGACATCTATGAAGTATGTTTTTTTTATTAATTTATTCTTGTTACATCTCAATGTTTATCCCATCCCTTGTATCCTCCCATTCTTACCTCCCTCCCATTTTCCCCTTATTCCCCTCCCCTATGACTGTTCCTGAGGGGGATTACCTCCCCCTGTACATGCTCATAGGGTATCAAGTCTCTTCTTGGCAACCTGCTGAACCCAGTTTTTATGTACATGAGTCTGAAACTTTTTCCCATACCATCCTACAGGACCTGTTCTGTGAGTCATGGCACAGGTCTCAGTAAAGACCTTATGTTTTCATCAGAAACAGCTTTCAAATTCCTGAAAAGATACCTAGGATTCCATTATCATCATAAAACAAAAGGCAGATGTGTTACCTGCATCAAAACAACTGTAAGACTGATGATGTATTGTCTCCCAAGAAGAACCTAAAATTAGTAATTTGTAAGACAACTAAAAGTAAGTAAAACCAGATTTGTTTTGTTCCTTTACATGAGAATATGAATATTAAAATGTTGTGAAGATATAGATTATAGCTATGAACATCTATCTTACCATTTTATATGTTACGGACTCTAAATGTTCATTTCACGGATTCTAAATTTTATAAAAATATATCAAACACATGTGATATGTTCAACATGAATTTATGTTTATTGATTGAATTAAGAAATAAATTAACGGTAGTAGAACAGCAAGAAAATCTATTCCAAGGACAAGGATGGTCTTACGCAAATAAGCAAAAGATATATATTTTAAAACATATAGAATTCTCTCTTACTGAAGATTTAACATTGTATATAGAGTTTATGACCATGTTCTTCTTTCTGTGTCACAACATCTGAATCTAATTATGTTAACAATTTCACCAATTTCATGAAATTATGTTCTATTCTAACATATTACCAGTAAGTCTTCACCCCCTCATCTATGAAAATTGTCTTTGTAACAGTCAAAGGCCATTACAAAAAACAACAACCAATCAAAATGCAGGTTGTGAAGCCCATAAATCTACAACTCAGGAACCGTTACAGGAAAAGGTGGCATGGAAATTTGTAAGATACTGAGGAAGAGGGTGTTTGATGTGAGATTATTTCCCTAGGCATGTCAGAAACTATACCCATAAAGTTTTACCAACAGGGCCTACTAAATCTGAATTGAAGAACCATACCGGTAATCATGCTAACATGGACGGATGAAAGCTTACAAGGCCCAACCCCAGAAAAAGAAGTACAGACAACTAAGGAATGTTGAAAGAGGGAGAAATAGTCTTCTCCAGGGAAAAACACACCAATTGGTTATCTAATAGCAAATGGTCATTCCTGAAGCGTATATACAAGTAATGCCATACAGACTGACCAGGTTATAAACACACACACACACACACACACACACACACACACACACACACACACACAGACACGCACCACCACCACCACCAACATCACCGTTTCCACAATCACTGCCAACAACAACATAGTAAAAATGGGGGCCCTGAATTTGAAAAACAGCAAGAGGAGTATACGGAAGAGTTTAGAGGGAGGAAAGAAGGAGGAAATTATGTAATTATAATTACGAAAATTATTTTTAATTATATGTAAACCAATAATATTTACCTAATAATGATAAATAGACTCTGCAAATTCTTAATTTCAAATTAGCAATACAGAAAGATTATTCACATAGCAGTCATAGACATCAAAAGTGGTATATACCTTTAATCTTAGCACTTGAGAGGCAGAGGCAGGGAGATCTCTGAGTTCACAGTCAACCTATCTACATAGTAAATTCCAAGCCAACCAAGGCTAAATAGTAAGACTACTGACTCTAATACCAAATAACTAACTAACCAACTAACTAAGTAAATTAGTTAATTGTGTAGCCTCTGAATATGATTCTAAAAACTATTTTCATATGCATATAGATTATTTGAATTTTCAACAATGTTATTTTCTTTCTTATTTCTAATCTTACAAGTTTGTCATAACATTTATCTTAAATTTTATATGTTTGTATGTGTGTGTGTGTGTGTGTGTGTGTGTGTGTGTTTTCTTCAAGCATAACATAAACATTGTGTGTCCACCTTGCAATACAGCTAACCTTGTCCTGGTACTAATGCAATGAAGGAAGTGAAACAATACAATGGTAGCTAGGTGTATTGGCATAACCATGTTCAGTGGAAAAGGTGAGAGTCAAGAACCCAGCACAGCTGCTTGACACCGGTCGAGCAAATCTGATCCGAATGCTGCAATCACTGTTATTCTGTTTCTAACTTTTAGGTTTTCATCTCTGTTTGTTACATTCTTGGGGATTTTCTGCATTATGATTCATTTTATGTCTTTTACTGAGAAAAATTATGTCTAAGTCTTTTTAGGAAAATCCTAAAATTAACTTCATTTGGCCACTATTTGAAAGCCTTGCCTGAAAATCATTAAGCACAGATAAGCACACAGCTAGACGAGGGCATTATTTTAGGAATGTTCTTGGGGTATCAGCCCCCTGAGGAAACACCTCCTCCTCCTCCTGTTTTTACCTCCCTCCTCATTGTCTAAAATGCTCTCTCTTTACCATTTCCCTCATGAGATAACTTATATACTGCTCTTCCCCTTTACCCTCCTCTCCCATCTTCTGTATAACCCCATCGAGCTCAGGAGCACCACATTTTCCTTTTCCCCAATCAGATCACTCATTTCTATGAATTGATCACCCTCGAGCTTTCTCATGATTAACTTTGGAATTTGTCAGTGACCCACCATGTTCCTATCACTGGACTCATTCTTCAGACACTGCAGCACAGAGTGGCTTGTCTTAGCTTACTGTTTCCCAGAATTAGAACAAACGAGTGGCTTATAGGAAAAGCTAATGCAGAAAAGTAGTCAAATAAAATTGTCACTATTTCCCCCATAAATCCAAGGCTCAAAATTCCTATGACAATAAAAAGTAAATATATCATATACAGCAGCAAAATAGAGAACCCAGTTTGCATGGCTTTCACATGGACCATGGTGCTAATATCTCCTGGTCGTTTGGTAATGGTCTGCATCTTCTTGTGATGCTTCCACAGGGAGAAGATGAGCAGGAGGAAAGCTACCAGTGATACACTGAAGGGGATAGACATGAACATAGAATTGATGGGTAAAAAAGCATGGGATAAATTGGCCATTAAGAAAACCTTGGATGAGTTGGTGAATAAGAGAACTCTCAGAAATTGTGGTGAATCACTCAAACTATAAGACATATTTCCTTCAAACACATCAAACCAGGAATGACTACATGTCTCTACAATTGCAATGTTTAAAATCAAGAAAATCAGAGATGCCATTAGCATCATTAAAATCACTTTTTTAACTCTCCATTTTAGGTAAAGAAAAAAAGAGTTAGAAAAATTTGCTATCTTGAGAAAATAAAAGACATTGAGGCTGGTAGCAAGCCAGATGCTGAAATGGTTGTTCATTATCCAGATAATACTCATCGCTGTAAGCATTTCTGAACTCATAAACAAATGTGGGCACAATATGAAAAACAATGTACAAATGAGCACAGACCACACCAAGCTGAGTCTGCAAAGAGCCAGAGCAGTGAGAATCTGGTCTGCTGCAGAGACTTTTCTTCTCTTGACCCAGTCTATGATATTAACCACTGCTATGAATCCATTTCCTAAGGTTCCTGTTACTATTTCCACAAATAAGGTGATTTCAAAGATAAACAAATGCTTGTTCTTCATTGTCTGTGAGAACATAAATCAATTTATAGTATCACTGCTCAACTTAAAAGCTTTATATATTGGTTATCAAAAATTAAAAAATATTCATTCTTTTAAAATTACATGTACACATTACTGACTAGGAAACATCTAAATTTCACATGATATGATTCATAATTTCTTCATGAAAATCTTGTTTATTTTCTTCCCAAAGAGCTCAAGTCCACGTCATCCAGACTCTGCATACCTTCCATCCAGCAGTTTGATCTTCTATGAAACTGAAGGAAATGCTGACTTCTCATGTGCTAACAAACATACAAAGGTATATTTATTTGCATTATGTTCATTTTTGCCTTATCTATAAAGTTAGTCACACAACACGAGTTCTTGCAACATTTGAAAATTATAACTCACATACCATCTTAAGGAATATAAACTGGTACATGATGTTTCCTCAGATAACGATTCATAAAGATTTAATTAAGTAAATGGATGAAAATGTTTATTATACACACACACACAAACACACACACACATCTATGTAGACATTGGTCAAAAATCTTTGTAGGCAGTACCCAAGTTATCTAAACAGCCCTTTGGCTATCACTGTTATCCTCATATCACAGAGATTATACTAGTAATTTTACTTTACACTACGCCATATGGGCAGTCACCCACACATGCACATAACACACAGGCAAAGTACATATTTATTGAAATCCATCACTCTTCTATTTATATTTCAATAAAATTCTCACTGATTCAATAATCACGCATCTAGCTCATGCTTAGTAATACCACAATTTTGCTGTATTTTATATTATTTATTTCAGATTTAACAACTAAATCTAGAGCCTTACTCATGTCATGAAAGCACTCTGACTGACAAGCTACATTATTAGCCACCTTTTTCTTTTTATTGTGAGGAAGTCTCCAGGAATTGCCTTTTCTGGCCCCAAAGCCATCCTGCAGTCCAGACAGGCCTTGAATGTGTGGTTCTCTCACATCAGCATTGCAAGGATGGTGTGATTACAAACCTCTTTCCCCTTGCACAGCTTCCCTCATAGTTTTTGACATTGTAATAAATAGAATTCCAAACTACCGTCACAAAATATTAAGGACAAATATTAAGCAATTGTTGGAAAAATTCCTCAATCTGGGAATGAGATAATTTTCATAGTCCTTGCACCTACAAGTCCAGATTACCTCATAATTTCTTTACATTGTTTTAGACAGAATGCCAAGTTACTGTTTTATAGTATTAAGTGCAAATATTCAGAAATCATTGGGAGTATTCCCCCATGTGTAGGAACATGGCACTTTTACATGGTCCCCCGAGCTGTCTTTAAGGTAAATGAGTGTATCTGCACATGATGATTTCCCCTCAGTCCTACATCTTCCTGCTCATAGTTTGATACCTTTATTAGCAACAAAAAACTGAAACTTCCTCACCTACTCCTAACACTTGCTCTGTAGATGAAGCATGATGCATAGCCTGGGAAACATTGGAAGAAAAAGCATTGCACAGCCCTCTTTATTTAAGGAGTTATTAAACTAAAGAAGATAATATATACCATGATACCATGCATCAAAAAAACAAGTCTCTTAAATCTCACTTATGACATGGAAACCTGGAGAATTTACCATGAAAAACTGATGCTAGAGTCTCCTAAAAACACACTATGCAAAGAGCAAGTGTACTATAAAATCTAAAAATGGAAAAGTATGCCACAATTGAGAGAGAGAGAGAGAGAGAGAGAGAGAGAGAGAGAGAGAGAAGTTTTAAGAAAAAGCTAAAATGAAAATAAAATGCCAATAGCACAGAGATGGGACTGTCCCTTGTAAGTTTGCTTTTAGTACATTAAAATACCTGAATTAATTTTCTTTATAGGAAGGAATTTTTGGTTCAAAATCCTTGAAGTTTCAGCTCATGGTCACTTGGCTCCGTTGTTTTGTGGTCTGTGGTAGGAAGAGAACAACCCAGCTATAAGTGGAGCAAAACTATTCCTGTCATGAGACAACATAAAGGTGGAAAGTGAGAAGATACAGCTGTGGACCTAATATCTCCTTGGAGGACACACCTCCAATGACATGGCCTCCATTCCATAAACTCCTCTTACTTGGTATAGGTTCCACCACCTTTAGAAACAGTTCAGATTAGTGTCCTTGCAAGGCCATTTAACACAACTATCTAATGGTTCTTCTAGTTTATCGCTTCCAGGAAATAAGAATATGCTTAGAGAAGAAAAAATGCAAATGCTAGAAGAGTGGACAACCGTGTGGAGTGGAAGCTGAAGGTAGCACCTCCTGGGCCTTTAGAAAAGAGGCTGAACTAAGTGACGTCTTCTTACACTCAGCTCCAAAGAGCTTCTCCTGAAGCCCTTCCACTGTATCCCTTCACACTTGATGGCAACTCCTTAAATGTGCATTTGAAATGCAGCTCCTGAGTAAGGACAGTCTTTTACAGACAAAGTGGGAATGGCTCCAAGAATCATTTCCAACATGTCCCAAAGTCAGCAAAAGGAAGCCGGCACTTGAATAGAGTGGTGCCGTTACTCATGTTAGAGCCAGCATTTTATTAAGAAGTAGAAGTCATCAATGAGTTTCATGTTAGTTGTGTCATCCTTGACATCTTTTATATACTGGCTATATAAAACATAATGAACATGGTGACTCACACAATTTTCTGTGTATCTGTATTCATTGATCTTTGTTTTTAAAGTTATAATCCTATTCTTGTCAATATATTTTTACATATAATCTTTGAAAAATATTCTATATATAATCATTATATTGAAGAGAAAGAAGTAAATTTATTATGTTCTCTTCTGCATGGGTTTTTAGTAGTTTTGTTTTTAAATGTACCTTGTACTGCTAAAGACAAAAATAAAATGTTTTATAGTGCAAATATATTAATATATATATGTATATATATATATACCGTTTCATAGTGAGACAAATGTGGGTAATCACGTTATTTCTCTGTGAGGAACAATGCATTTTTGCACTGGTAAAGAAAATGACCACAAACTAAGTGATACGATTTTCCAAACTGGATAGAAATTGATTAATTTGAGTCCTGGGGTGCTGTTATGATTAGAGAGAACAGGAAAAACCAGTAAGAGTCAGTTCATTGACACTTAGTGAAGAACCATGAAATCCAGGAGATAGTAATATACTGTGAAGCCAGTAAGTCTTATTCTTTGCTGGTGTGTGTCCTTTGCTGGTGTGTGTCCATGTTCTTCTGATAAATATATTAAAAATTCATCACAAGAATGCCAACATATAGTAATTTGAGGTAGCCAAAGACCCATGTTCACTTAGCAGATGACAGCGCCTAGAAGACAGGATGCTTAGGTCTTTTCTTTGAGATTAACAGGCATGAGATCTTGTCTGAATTAAATGTGTGAACTCAAATAGCATGGAGTCCATTAAATAGAAAGGTAGCTTCCAAATGCCAGGTCCTCTTCTTCCAAAGTTTTGCCTCCTGTCCAATCCAAGGGATATCTAATGTATTTGTATGTTTTACCTAATCTTGACTGTATAATTGAAGTGTGAAATTTGATAGCTAGCAAACATTTCTATTCTCTGTAGAACAAAAGGTATCAATTTAAGCAAGACCAAAAGATCCCGAAGCTTGTGAAATGCTGTAGTTATAGTATAGGAAATAATATATAATAATTATAGTTTCCAAGGAATAAAATTGATTGTTACAACAACAGTCTTGGAAATGACCAGAAACAGTTTCAAATTGTTGTCTTACTACTACTGGGTTAACATATGTGGAACTGTCATTACCACATAAAATATAGGATAAATGCAAATTACCATAGATTTGCTTTATCCAGGTAGATTTTTCTCCAGATATATTTACTGAGCAGATATCACCTTAATGTTGTGTATGTGGCTTCTTAGTTGTTAAACGTCTGTTAAAAGATGTTCATTCTCAAGACCCTCGGCACAATCAACATGGGTTTCTAAGTAAAGAAAAACACTTCACTGCTTCATATAGGCTGTTTCATTTGAGTTAACAGGCCTTCTGATTGTGTTAGTGGGAATTTGTCCCCTGAAATTGAACTCAAAACCTAATGTATGCTAAGTGCACACCCAGAGGTGCACCTCCAGAGCACTGTACCAAGTTTGACAGCTCATAAAATGTTATGCTAATTCAATATCTTAATTACATAATATTTTTATTATCAGAAATTAGAACATCCTAAAATAACAGGAAATATCAAATAAAATCCAAATTCATAAAAAGGAAGTTACAACATATTCCATTAGAATCCAGGGAAATATGTAAAGACCTTACACCTCATAAAACGGGAAGAACAGACCAGTGGTTCTCAACCTTCCTAATGCTGTGACACTTTTATCCTAATGTTGTTATGACCCAAAATCATAAAATTATTTCATTTTTATATCATAACTATAATTTTGATACTGTTATAAATCATTATACACATATCTGATATGCAGAATATTTGATGTGTGACCCCTATGAAAGAATCATTGGACTTCCAAAGTGTTCACATCCACAAGTTGAGAACTACTAGTCTAGATGAAGAGAATAAAAGCCTAGAAATATATGACATACCAAAATTAAATCAGTAAGTTATAAGAAATTAAACAATAATATTTGAGGGAGCAGCTATAAAAATCTTCGACTAATTAAGCTTGGGACCTTATTGATTGACTACAGCTCTACCAAACATTAAAAAAAAAGACAGCATGTATGAATATTTTACAAACTATCCACAAAATGAAAGAGAACCGAAAGCACTTCCATGATGCCAGAACTGGATAAGGATACACCACAAAAGAATGAAAATGTTAATTTCTGTAAATGACAGAGATACCAAATTTCTCAGTTACACTTTAGCATGAAATAAAGGCAGGGAGTCAATTTGAGGGCAGGCTAGGTGACATGATCCCCCCCTCCACCACCCCTCAGACACACATGCAGTACACAAACAAACTTAAAAGACCTGAAGAAATCAGAGACAGAAAGAACAATCTCTCCATCTAAAAGAAGGAGATACATAACAAGTGCTGATGCCGCTTTAATAAGGCTGGAATAACACTGCCACCTTTTTTATTCAGTATGGAGCTTAAAATTTTGGCAGACACAATACTTGAAGAAAAAGAAATACAAACAATTAAACAAGAAGATTAAGCATTTACATTTCCAGTAAGTGTGATCCTATGCAAAGGACCACTAAATCCTCCATCAAGAAACCCTTAGATATGACAAATCTTTTCGACACATTCAATGTCCATAGTCATCTAGGAAATGAAAATCAGAGTGACTCAGATTCCATAGAAGAAGACATACGTAGGACAGATGACACTTGCTAGGCTGAGGTCAGATGTAAGAGGAGAAGAGATCCTCTTTCTGAGGGCTAAAGAGATGGAGGGAGATGGATGAGGGAGGGGGACACAATAGGGATGTAAAGAATTCAGACTGCAGAACAAGCAGGTAATTTATATTGCTAATCCCACTATATGAGAATAGCTCTGAGACTGGCTGAGATATGAATGTATGTGCATTGACTTCGTATTGGTCACAGAATCCCCATGACTTATTATTAGATGTCATTCTTCATATGGCATAGATGAAGATTTGCAGATGTCTTACATCTGCTTATACAAAGAGAACTAGCCTTAATTTTTCTGTGCCTCTCAAACACCTCATACAATTATAATTTTAGAACTGTATAATGCTTGTGAGAAATTATATATATTTCAGGACAAAATAACTGGCATTGACTCTGGATCAGGCCTGACAGGATTCACTTCTCTCAGCATGCTGGACGCTAACATCCTGCATCCTTCATGTTCCAGCCCCAGGGACTTCAGTTGCTGTTACTCATCAGAAAAGGATAGCTTCTAGGACAGCTTTGTAGAAAGCTTCTAATACCAATTGGCCCAGCATTTCAGATTGTCCCACACAGGACTCCTATTAAGCCTAGAATTTCTCAACATTTTGAAACTGGACCACAAATGCTATCCTTGGCTTGTTTAACCATTTCCTCAATTTTCTTTGGGACCCTTCAAAGGTATTATTTGCCCTTAATCATCCTGAAGGAGCCTTAAGAGAACAATGCCCCATTTTCCCTAAGGAGGGTTTCTCTTTACTTGCTTGGGCTAAAGATACTTATTTTCATCAGGAGTTGGTTATAAGTTATTAGTGGTCTTATACAGAGAGAAAACTAGGTTGGACTCAGGGATGTCTCTGTTTTCCTTTATCTTTCTTTCATAGGTAAAGAGATAGGCGCTGAAAAGAAAGAAGAGTTATAGAAATATATAGGGATGATAGAACAAAAAGTAGATTGCTGAGTCTACTTCTCAAATTAAGGCTGTAATTGTTACTAACAAATAAAGTTATTTTTAATTCATTGGTATAGAATTATGTATATTGATGGAAAAAAGGCTAATTTTGATATGTTGATATAGAATTCAATATAAGATTATTCTTCATACATACTCACAATACACACACACACACACACACACACACACACACACACACACACACACACACAAATATAGGAGCTAGTGTACCCATCCAACTCAATTATAATACAAGGTTTACTTCCAATGCTTTGAAAGTGGTATTGAAAGCTGTTTAGGATAATTAAGTAATACATGCTAATTTTTAGTTTAGCAAAGCATGTTAATGTCAATTACTGGTCTATTTTTATCACAAGAGTTTATATCCTAGGTCTAACATATAGATATGATTCTATAGATATGTAAGGTAAAATAGTTAGATGAGGTCTTCAAAAGCCTCAGAGACCTACAGAATATCGCACTTAAAGCTATTTGTATTATTCTAAAGATTCCTTGACAACAAGACAGGTTAACTCCTGAAAATACCCAGCATACCTCAGAGAAGATGGTGAGCATCAAATATAGTCCTTATGGAGATGGCTTCAAATGAGGCAAACAAGCTACTGGGCAAAATGTCATCGGTTCTGCCACAGACAGAATTGTGCCTAAAAATGGACAAGCTTGGATACAGGCAGAGTCGACGGTCAAACTCTGCCAAGACAGGGTAAGCAAGTCCTCAATAATTCCTGCCTCACAAATATGTCTGTCAGTTATATTAGGCTAGAAGACTGAAGATCATGATCCAATGTTAAAGAGAGTTTTGGGTGATGGTTCAGGCAATAAACTGTCTCTGTCATTTTTTTTTTTTCAGTTTGGAAGCTGCTAACCTGCACTGCTGGCTCACTCGGGTAATTAATTTGTATTCCTTCTCAAGCCTCTGATGGGGTTTAAGACCAGATAGATTAGTTGGTTAGGGGTTAAGACACTTTTAGATCTAGATAAATGTTTTAAGTTAATAGAGATGTGATAGGACAGATATGGATTTTCATTTGGAACTTAGACTCAAGTAGATTGGAAAGATGTTTACGTCAAGTTTGCCAAATACGAATAGCCAAATCACTATGAATATAACAGTTATGTAACTCCTGATTATTTTATGGTTCTTCCTGTTGTATGTAGTTTAATATGATTATGTGTAATAATATAAGTGTATATGTTAAAAAAGAAATATAATAAAAACAGGAAAAAGAAACTCTTAGATATTATAAATCTTTTCAAAACATTCAGTATCCTTAGTTATCTGGGAAATGAAAATCAAAGTGACTCTGAGATTCCATATTACATTCATCAAAATGGCTAAGATCAGCAACTCATTTTACAGCATGTGTTGGCAAGGATTTGTCTGGAGGTTTCTCATAAAATTGGAAATAGATTTACCTCAAGACCCAGCTATGCCACTCCCTGGACATATGGTAAAAAGGTGGAGTTGGGCAAAAGATGCTCCAACATTCCACAAGGACTCTTGCTCTACTATATTTATAGCAGCTTTATTCATAATAGCCAGATACTGGAAACAACCTAGATTTTCCTCAACAGGTGAATGGATAAAGAAAATGTGGTACATTTACACAATGAAATACTACTCAGTTATTAAAAACAAAGGCATCATGCAATTTGCAGGCAAATGGATGGAACTAGAAAATATTATCCCGAGTGAAGTAACCCAGACCCAGAAAGACACAATGGGTATGTACTCACCTATAAGTGGATATTGGTAATAAAGTACAGGATAACCATGCTACAATCCACAGACCACAAAAGCCAAGGAGGGCCCAAGCTATGATGCTTGAATCTCATTCAGAAGAGGAAATAAAATAAAGACATGTGAAATAGATGGAGGGAGGAAACTGGAGAGGGGTGGGGCAGGTAAAGGGGGTGGGAATCAGGTGTGGGGATGGTGGAGAGAGAATGGAGATTGGTAGGGGAGCATCTCTGAGACACAGAAAGCTCCATGAGCATGGGAGATTGTCTCATTTACTGCTATCTTCTTTAATTTTTTTTCTTCTAAGACTTGAACTTCTTGTCATGCCAGTCTTTCACTTGCTTGGTTAGAGTCACACAAAGATATTTTATATTTCTGTGGCTATTTTGAAATGTGTTGCTTTCATAATATCTTTCTCAGCCCATATACTGCTTGTATAAAGGAGAGCTATAGTTATTCCGAGTCAGTATTCTATCCAAACACTTTGCTGATGGTGTTTATTAGCTATCACAGTTCTCTCATAGAATTTTGGGTGTCGCTTATGTATACTACTATGTTATCTGGAAACTGTGACGTTTTGACTTCTTGCCAATTTGTATCCACTTGATCTTATTAGTTGTTTTATTGCTTTCGCTAGAAGTTCAAGTACTCTATTGAATATATATGAAGAAAGTGGGCAGCCTTGTATTTTTCCTGATTTTAGAGGAATTGCTTTAAATTTTTCTCCATTAAATTTGGTGTTGGCTATTATTGGCTTTCTGTATATTGACTTTATTGTGTTTAGTTATGCTCCTTGTATCCCTTTTCTGTCTAAGACTTTTAACATGAACAGGTGTTGGATTTCCCCAAAGACGCTAAAAAGCACCTTACGAGATCATCCTGTGTTTTTTTTTCCTTGAGTTTTTTTTTTTACATAATGAGTTACACTGATAAACTGTCATATGCTGAACCATTCCTGCATCCTTTGGATTAAGCCTACTTGGTCTTGGTGGATGATGTTTTTTATGTGTTCTCGGATTCAGTTTGTGAGTATTTTAGTGCATCAATAGTCATAAGGGAGACTCTTTCTGGAGTTCTCTTTTTCTGTTGAATATTTGCATAGTTTAGGTATCAGGGTGACTGTGGTCTCATAGAATGAGTTTGGCAATGGTCCTCTTTCTATTTTGTGGAATGGTTTGATGAGTATCGGTATTAGCTCTTCTTTGAAAGTCTGGTAGAGTTCTCTGCTAAAAAATAATTGGGAGATTGTAATGACTTATTCTATTTCCTTAGGGCCTATAGGTTTATTTAAGTTGTTTGTCTGATCTTTATTTGTTGTTGGCAAGTGGCATCTCTCAAAATATCCATTTCATTTGGATTTCCCAATTTTGTGGAGTACAAGTTTTTAAAGTAAGACCTAATGATTATTGGATTTACTCAGTGTCTGTTGTCATTTCAGGTTTTGTAATTTGGACACTATCTCTGCCTTTAGGCTAGTTTGTCTAAGGGTTTGACTATCTTGTTGATTTCTCAGAGAACCAGCTCTTGGCTTTGTTGATACATTGCATTGTTCTCTTTGTTTCTATTTTATTGATTTCACCCCTGAGTTTGATATTTCTTCCTGTGTACTCCTCTTGATTGTGTTTTCTTTTTGTTATAGAGCTAGGATGAGATCGCTACAATTTCTTTATGAAGATACTTAGTGTTGTGAACTTTCCTCTTAGCACTACTTTCATTGTGTCTCATAAGTTTGGGTATATTGTGCCTTCATCTTGATTGCATCCCAGAAAGGCTTTAATTTCTTTATTTCCTTTATAACTCAGTGGTCATTGAGTTGAGAGGAGTTCAGTTTTCATGACTTTGTAGGTTTTCTGTTATTCTTGTTGTTGTTGAAGTCCATTTTAATCCATGGTGATCTGATAAGATAGAAGGTTTTATTTCAACTTTCTTGAATGTCTTGACCCCCTATGAGCATATACAGGGAGAGGAAATCCCACTCAGGAACAGTCATAGGGGAGGGGAATAAGGGGAAAATGGGAAGGAGAAAAAAAATGGGAGGATACAAGGAATGGGGTAAACATTGAGATGTAACAAGAATAAATTAATAAAATAATAAAAAAAGAAACTTGTTTTATGTACAACTACACAGTCAATTTTAGGGCCATATCCATGAGGTGCTGAGAAGAAAGTATATTCTTTTGTGTTTGGATGGGATGTTCTGTAGATATCTGTTAGGTCTATGTGATTCATATTGCCATTTTGCTTCATTATTACTCTGTTTATTTTCTGTCTCCATGACCTGTCCATTGGTAGGAGAAGGGATTTGAAGTTTCCTACTATAATATATGGGATTTGATATGTAATTTAAGCTTTATTGATGTTTTTTTTTACAAATGTGGGTGCCATTGCATTTGCATCATAGGTATTCAGAGTTGATACCTCATCTTGACAGATTTTTTTTTCCTTTGATGACTATGAAGTGTCCTTCCCCATCTCCTTTGAATAATTTTGGGTGAAAGTATATTTCATTAGATATTAGAATGGCTACTCCATTTTGTTTCTTGGGTCTGTTTGCTTGGAAAACCTTTATCTAGCCATTGTTGCTGAGGTGTGTTTCTTGTATGCAGCAGAATGATAGATCCTGTTTTCAAATACATTCTGTTATCCTCTGTTTTTTATTTGTTTATTTGTTTTTAGGGGGTATTGAGTACATTGACAATGAGATATATTAATGACCAAATACTGTTAATTCCTGTTATTTTGATGTTTATTATGTTAGTGTATATGTGTGTGTGTGAGTGTGTGTTTGTGTTTCTGTATGCTTATTCTGTTTTTGCTAGTGTTTAATTATTCTTTGTGTGTGTGTGTGTGTGTGTGTGTGTGTGTGTGTGTGTGTGTGTGTGTGTTTGGATGTAATTAAGCTCCTTGGTTTGTAATTTTCCTTCTATTATTTTCCGTAGGGTTAGATTTATAGATAGATATTGTTTAAATTTGCTTTCTTCTTGGAATATCTTGTTTTTCCTATCTATGATGATTTAGAGTTTTACTGGCTATTGTAGTGTAGGTTGGCATCTATGGTCTCATTGAGGATGTAAGACATCTGTCCAGCCCTTGTAGCTTTTAGAGTTCTTGTTGAGAAGTCAAGAGTAATTCTGTTAGGTTTTCCATCATAAATTACTTGGCCTTTTTGCCATTGCAGCTTTTAATATTCATTCTGTTTCAGGTGGGTTAGGCAGGTAAGAATGGGCAGACAGTGCTCTATTGTGATTATTGCTGCACCCACCCTAGGCCTCCTTTTGCTGTTAATTTAATATTTTGATTATTATGTGAAGGTAGAATTTTCTTTTTCTCTTCCAATCTAATTGGTATTCTGTATACTTCCTGTATGTTTATAGGCATCTCTGTAGAGGGATGATAATTCAGAACATGGCTCTTCTGGCAAAAGATCACATTCAAAGACCTTCAATGTCTATGTAAGCCATCTGGAAAGAGATCACATGCAAAGATCTCCTAGGTCTGTATGATCCAGCTAGACTACAAACATGCCTTAATCCAAGAGATGGAGGCAAATAGTTCTTAGTTCAAGACCAGGTTGGTATAGGGTAAATATCAGGTAAAGAAAACCTTAGATCTTGGCATGGTGCTACTCATCTTTAATCCCAAATAAAGGTAAAGTTAGTTTGTAGAAGGAAGTATATATGTTTGAAAGTGATGCCTAATTGAGTGGCAGAAAAGGTGATAACTCGGAGAAGATTTGACAGAATAGGATATGCCCAATTCTTGAGAGAAGAGAGTAGAAAGGGAAGCTACTTAAGAGGCAGTTTTACAGAGAGAGAAGGCAGTTTTACTAGTACAGTAACATAGAGATAGGTTGCAGAAGGAGCACTCATGTGAAGATGGGACAGGCCAGAAAATGAGAAGAAGCCAGAAGATAAGAGCTTGAGGCCAACCAGAGCAACTCTGAGCCAAAGAGTACAATAAAGATGGGATCCCAAAACCTAGAGGGGCATATAGATATGTAGTACCAATACCAGACAAGAAGCTATATACAATTGATACCCACTGATAAAGAGTAACTAAGTTTTCTCAAATGGAGTGTCACTGGGTCTATCCAAAGAAGGCACTATGCCCAGGAGTAATTGGGAAACATCAAATAAACTCTATGGGTCTTTTTCTTGAGGATTTCCTGTTTTGTTTTCTTTTGGACATTTTCCATATTACTGATTTAGAAGATGGGTCCTTTCCAAGAGGGTTTTAAAAATTATTTTATTTTTGTACATATACATTTATATTATTACACATATATGTCATAGATTACCTATGGCAAGAAGAACCATGACACAATCAGGAATTATATAAATGTTACATTCATAGTGTTTTGGTTATTTGTATTTGGCAGTCTTAAAGAAGACATCTTTCCTATCTTGGTGCATCTAAATTTCTTAATGTAAATCAATCTCCATCACATTTTGTCATTATCAACTTAGAACACCTATCTAGACCTAAAAACATCTTAACTCCAAACAATTAAGCTTCATCATAAAGCTAAGCTATCTGGTCTTCAACTCCCTCAGAGACTTGAGGAGTAAACCTGATTGTCTGAGTATGCCGGTAGTGCAGGTTAGTAGCTTTCTAAATGAAAAAAATGACAGAGACAGGGGTTTCCCTGAATAGTCACCCAAAACTCTCTATAACATTGGAGCATCTTCTTCAGCTTTCTGCCAGTATATCTAACAGACATATTTGTGAGGCAGGAACTATTGAGGACATCAATAGTTAAAGATCAAGAGATAGGACAAGGAGAACATCTTTCTTTCTAAATTTATAATCAGGACAAGTAAATGGCTTGAAGACTATATGGTACCAGTAGCCTGGCAACTAAAATGGATTGGATCATTTGACAACCCATCAGTTTCAACGGCGTATGAAGACACAAAAAGGAGACTGCAGAGAACAAGGAAAAGAGACCATAGCTTGAAAGCCTTCCTGTGGACCATGGAGATGACATCTAGGGACACATAAGACACAGCCTCACCTTCCTGGATTACTTGCTCACATAGAGGAGCATGAATGGGAATTAATCACAGAGGCAATGCCATTCAAATTCCCTAAAGCAAACAGTCATATTTGACAAGTTGAAAATGTGTTTCATTTTGGTCTTCCATGTTACATTTCCTACATAGTTATTTACTGCGTTGGTTCATATAAGCTTCATTGTCTAGTAATGCTACCAAGGCAACTTTAGAAAATAAAAGTCTCAAGGAAACAATGACATGACATTTGTCTTTTCAATTCAGAAGAAAACTGTGTTACTGGATAATTTGATTATCTTAAGAAGATGAAACACGATGAGGCTGGTAGCAAAGCATGTGCCTGGAGATTGCTGCCATCCCTAGCTGTATGAACATCCCGTCTTCACTTATCAACATGGATGGACTACATGAGCTGGAAGAATACCTGTGTCTTCATGTTCACAAAGTAACCAATTTGGGAGACAGCATGATTACTGAGAACTTCATCAACTAGTTACACATACATGTGTTCATGTGTGTGTGTGTGTGTGTGTGTGTGTGTGTGTGTGCGCGCGCGTGCACGTATATGCATGTACACACACATGCTCTGGACAAAGTCGGAATGGTTAACAATGCTATGGAGACAATTAACAAAAATTCCAAGTGTAAATTCTGTCACAAGCCAGGTGAAACAACAATCAGTGATGTATGCTTTGTTTTATATTTTATATAATTTAAAGTTACTGGTATTAAACCTCAAGTCAAATTCTCATTTGCTAGCATTCAAATAAAGACAAACTCTCTTTCACTGTTTTGCAAGGTTTTACCTGTCTAGTCTGAATGTAAATTTATTTCACCAAGGACATTGATCAGTAGTAAAAATTTAAAACAGTATTTGGAGGATGCAGGGAACGACTAAAATGGTGGATGAGCCTCAGTCTTCTGAATATTCCATAAGGGTTCCTCAAATGAATAGTTCATTTCAACAAATATGTTGGCTCCATGAAGGAAAAATTAAGAATAGACTTGGAGATTGTTTCCTTACTAGTGATTCCTTGTTTTCTTGGTATCTCTCAGGAAATCTTATTTTACCTACAATTATCTCAAGATATTATTGCATTGTAGATATATTATTTATAAGCGGTAAACACACACACACACAGACAGACACACACACAGATTGACACACACACTCACACACACACACACAAACACAAAACCAGCAGCATCAAAACCATTCACGTATTTCATTTGCTTTCTGAAAAAAAAATCTAGGATTCTATTGAATTACATTTGTGTGTGTGTGTGTGTGTGTGTGTGTGTGTGTGTGTGTGTGTATGTGTGCGTGTATGTGTGTGTGTGTGTTGTAAATACTATGATGGACATGTGAAGTTCAGAGGACAACTTGCAGGATTTTCCTCCTTTCTATTCTGTAGCTCCCAGTGTTCAAACTCAGTCCGCAGGGTAGGAGTCAAGTATCTTTATCTGCTGAGCTATGGTGCTGATCATTTCTATGAAACATGTGACTTGAAATTTGCTCTTTAGGATCGCCTCCCTCCTACATATACTAAATAATTAAATGTTACATTAGTGTTTGGAAGAATTTTACATTCTGTACTGAAATTCACTCCTGATCTTCATGGCTCAACCACCAGAGTAGCAGGTACTATAGTTTATAACAACCAAGATTGGCTTATATGCTTATGGATTTTTCCACATATTTTCATTTATTCCTTTTCCATGTGAAAGTTGTATATGAGACATAACATATGAAATAAAATAAATAACAATATAAATCTATAATGTATAATTGTATTATGTGATATTTATGTAAGATATATATGAAATAAATACATACTGGCCTAAAATTGTACTGCTTTATACTGACTAATGTATCTCATTTAGTAATATTATATATGTTTTTATTTATTTTTGTCCTAGGTTTTTTTGTTAGTTGATAGTTTTCATTTATTCTAAATACCCCATCATGTCTGTCTGTCTCTCTCTGTGTCTTTCTCTGTCTGTCCGTGCCTTTCTCTGTCTCTCTGTCTCTCTCTCGCTCTCTTTCTATGTGTGTGCGCATTTGTATCACTTTTTGTCTGCCTTGTATATATTTGCAGAATTGCTATTTAGTAGCTCATCCAATTTCCTTAATAATAAACATAGTTCATATTCATTAAGAGACACATGTATGTCTCATATTGCTATTCTGTAGAACTTGCATTTCATGAATGAGCTTTATTAAAGGCTCTTATTTGCCTGATTGTTTACTTCATAGGGAATTATTGATTTTACAAAATATCAGCTTTACCCCTGCTTATACAAAGATACTGCTTCCTCCTCCACTTGGAATATGTACATTCCACTAGTTTCATGTGTCCTTTCACTACCAAGTATTTCTCTTTGTTAATATTGTTGAGCTGCAAACCTGGCCAGGACTCCATCCCACTAAGTTTTCTGGACCCTGCTTCCCCTGGTTACGCCACCCACATTGCACAGAAACTTGCTGTGTTGTGGTTCCCCAGCTGAGGCCTACCAGCCAAGCCTGGGACTAAAGCTGCGTACTCTGTGCAGTGGATCTGCTTCCTGTACAATATGAGAAGCCCAGGCTTCCACTATTTGCTCAGCCTGCCTATACCTCCTCCCAGGTAACTTTTCCTTTGGCACCAGGAGCACAAATTGCAGCAGCTATTGAACTCTGCCTCCCGAGTCTAGACATGCCTAGATTACAAATTTCTTACAATATACACTGTGACATTTTCTACGTTTCTGTGAACAAGCAGTTGCCCTTTCCTTAAGGGAAGGCACCTAAAACAGAATAAAGAAATGGTCCCACCTAAGTGAATCCATGAATTTATTGTCGTAAGCAGGTATCAAACCTCACTAAAAAGAAATGAGTACACTTGACATAAATACATAAATTCATTTTCTTTGTTACATTTCCCCGCAAGGTTGCAAATGTGGCTTGAGCTACATCCTAGGTGTTTCCCTAAATCTGGTGAGTTCCTCCCTCCACAGCAGTCACTGCCTCATTTTTCTGATGATATCATCATACACTGAGGGATACATTTGGTCTGCACCTGAGAAACAGTATCATACCTCTGTGGGTACCAAAATGCTACCAAGAGCACAAATAACTGACCATATAAACACTCTGACAGTCCACTTTTAGTGGCCACCATTGCACATTTTATTTCGATCATTAGTTCTTCAACAAATTATCTCTGAAAGATAAATACAAAATAAGACAAACATTTATTTTAGATTCATAAAGAAATAAATGAACCGCCTGAAAAGAGAAAATCTAGGGCACTTGGTGCTCTTGCACCTAGTTTTCATTTCTCCGTAACCATATGGCAATTCACAACCCACAGAGCAAGATCCTAAGAAAGAGAAGGCCTGAAGACAAAGCAACTAAGAACCATTGTATCATACACCTAGTAGTTCCATAATACTTGCAGAGGTCTCTTATCCAGGACTGTCTATTGACACTTTAAAAATACCTGTTTTAGGCAGACTACCAGAGCACATAGTGTTTCCGTCTCTGGTTAGATGTTATCAGCTAACCTAGGATGCATTCATCTTGGCACAAGACCTTCCACATTCCTTACTTCCCAACAAGGAACCTTAATATATGTACTGCTCTCCAAGACAGACTGAAGTCTTTACACCATGCATTGCTGCCTGCTGGCTCACAGACAGCAATTTCTCTCTCTGACTTTCCAGTGAATTCTTTGCCCAAAGGCTCATGGCCAACGAGATACACCAACCGGATTCCTTCCTAAACCCTAGTTATTTTAAACTGAATTTTCTCTAGAATGTGGAGGAGGAAGTGTGATATGATTTAGGGAGTCAATTGCTCTGTATTTTTGTACTTACGCCTCACCCACCATAGTACAGAAAGAGAGGCTTGCCTCAGCTTACTGTTTCCCAGAATCAGAGCACATGAGTGGCCTGAGGGGAAAGCTATTCCTATACCCCGTAAAAACACAACAAGATTTTTATGTTGAGAGTTAATATTCAAAGACTGTAAATAAAGTGACGTAACAAAAAATATATATAGTAACAGGAAGGTGACCACAGTTTGTAGGGACTTGATGTGGGCCACGGTGCTGACATCTCTGCATCCTGTTGCATTGCGATGCATGACCTTCAGATGTCTCCACAGGGAGAAGATGAGCAGGAGAAACATTGTAAGGGACATAGTGAATGGTATGAGTGTGAACATGGTGTTGGTGAGTAAAAAAAAGTTCACAGTGTTATTTAAATTAGACCTGTGGAGAGAGTTTACTTGACATTTATCAGTGATTGTGTTTATGACTATAATGTTTATAAACAAGATTATCAGAGACAACACCAGTGTCTCTGAAACCACTTTGTTTACTCTCCGTTTGAGAGCAAGAAAAATGGAGTTCGAAAAATTGGCTATTTTGAGAAAATAAAATTTGCTGAGGCATGTAGCAAGCCAGACGCTGAAATGATTGGTCACCGTCCAGGAAATAGTTTGCATTCGTATCAGTATTCTTATTTTCAACGAATCTGGGTTCAGTAATGACACCAAGAGACTTGTGATTAGAGACAACAAGAAAGCAGTTCTGGAGATGCCCAGAGCAATGTGGATCTTATCCACTGCACAGACCTTCCCTCTTTTCACCCAGTATACAATGCTCACCAGAGCCATGAATACATTTCCTAAAAGTCCTAGGATGAACTCCACATTTACAACAGTCAATAGTATGACACTGAGGATAGCAGTCCCTGTCACCACCATGATACATGGATTTCTTCTGTATTACCAAACGCGTGTTAATGCAGTCTTCTAAAATGTTGTGTCTGATTCTTAACATACTAACTTTCATGAACTCTGACAGTCAATGTCAACCACAGCCCCAAATTTACTAATGGTCTGGTTTATTTTCTTCACACACAAAGTATGCTTTGTTGTCAAAGACAAGCCAGGTGAACTTCTTCCAAATGCTCTGTGTCCTGCATACAACAGACAGAAGCCCACTGTAGCTTCTGCAGAAAGAAAAAATAAATTCTCTCATGCCACCATGAAAATAAAATTATATTTATTTGAATTAATTTGTTTGCTTTGCCTGGTGTATATATTTCACTCTGGATACATTTTTCTAGATGACTAATATTGTACAATCCTAACTTACCATCAGGAAACAGAAATCAGGACTCACATATAAATCAAGATGCTCGTTAAATACACCAAATTGTTTTATGTACAGGGCCATGTGCATATTTTCCAAAGTTCTTATTACACATGGTCAGTTACCTATTAAATGCCAAAAACAATTATTCCACAAATCCCTGGTACTGAGGATACTGCTGATTTTACTTTTTGTTTGTTTGTTTGTTTTTTGAGACAGGGTTTCTATGTGTAATAGTACTGACTTTTCTGTAACTTTCTTTACAGACCAGACTGGCCTCAAACTCATAGAGATCCACCTGCCTCTGCCTCCCAAGTGTTGGGATTAAAGGCATATGCCACCACATGTGGATTATGATTTTACTTTTTATATAGTCACCATTCAGACATATGTATTTATTATAAATATATAGTAACAAATAAACATTTATTTCTATCAAAATATTCACTCTCACTTCAAACATTCAAATTTTACACTTATTGTACATCTATCTCATGCTAGATGCTGTTGTCGCTGTTTAGACATTGCGTGAAATAATTTCTAAGTATAGTTGAGACAGTATAAATATTTGTAAATTTGTGACTGTTGTATCTATGAGAAAAAGAAATATAAGCATTTTTATACAGTGATATAAGACCAAGATTAAGTGACTGTCTCTGTGGCAAGAACACAATTCTCTGTCTCCCTATGTATGTGAATCTGATTCCCCCACCAACACAAAGAAGTTTTAGACATTAACCACTTCATCCATTTGAATCAAGAAATTTGTCTCTAACCTAACTGTAGGTATCAAGGCAGATGATGGGTGACACACTGCCTAGACAATCTGGAGAATGGAGCAAGCAATCATACCATTCTTCAGGAGCTGGAGGATGGTACAAAATACAACAGAAGTGTCAACAGTAACAGGAATATATGTAGGAAAGTGGAATGGAGGACCCATGTAAGTACAGCCCCAGAACTGAATAGGCTGACACAGGAAGACAAGCACATAGCAAGCCTGGGCTCAACAACGAGATACTGTCTAAAACAATAGCATCATCATCATCATCAACAAAAACAACAACAGCAAAGAAAACAAAACCTATGCAGATTGCAGGAAAGACCCCAATCTCCTGAAAAACAACAACAAAACTAAAACTAAATGTAAATCAAGATTTAGAGGTAAGACATGCTAAGCAGGCAAATTAGACCAGCTATTGAAATACTTTGAGGGAAACTGATAAGAATAGAAATTAATAGAAACATAATCTTACATCAATATAAAGGCAAGAAGGTCTTCCATGTAATAAAAATGAAGAAGACGATGGAAAACACAGTTGCAGGAGGACTGTGTGGAAGAGCTGCTGCTACTGGAACTTGAGATCTTTTAAAATTAACAGAATTTGTGTCTGTTTTGAGAGAGTGATACAAACCCTTGTGCTCCCTGAGCTCACTTATACCCAGGTGTCTTCCACAATATCTGGGAAACACTTGAGATTCTTCATGAAAGCAGATCCTAGGAAAAATGAGAGTGGAACCAAGAACAATTTCAGTATATTTCATCTACAGAGCAAAATGAGAGGTCATTACCCGAGACAGAAGCTGTCTGTATAAATGTCTTTGTAACCTTATATATAATTACAAAGACATAATTTTCATATATGCAAATTATTGTAATTATAATTTTTGTCATTATTGATATGTTATATGGTGTCTTTTCAAAATACAAGCAATTTAAAAGGATTTAATAAAAATTTTAACACTGTAGCTCTATGTTTAAGTCATTATATTTACAACAATAACCCAGTTACTGTGCGTCTTTTGTAGTTAAATTTTGAAGTTTTAATTTTTTTATAAAACACAGAAGTATTATGGGAATATGTTTCTGTTTTAATCCCAAGTGTGGGATAAGAGGCTGCTTTAGAGTGTCCATAGCAGCTGACTATGACTTGTCCATGTTCTAGCAGGGGTGTGATTTTGGTAGAAACAGATAGTTTCTGCAACTTTGTTACATTGGAAATTCTAGGACCTTTGCAGAGAGAATATAAATGCTAGGGCCAGGAGAGGCATGGAAGGCTTTGGCTGATTCTTGTTTGATGTTGTTGGTTCTGATTTCTTAATTAGTCATGCACAAAGGAGAAAGAAAACAAAGAAATTACATATCCTGACAGCAAAGATCAACTTGCCCCAAGGAAACCGTTGCCCCTCATCTCCAGGGAGTAGTCTAACAGTAATATCCCTCTTTTTCCTTTCTATCTTTTCTTCCCACCTGTCTAGTGCTAAGGAGTTGAAAGAGGATGGAGAAGTATGGAAGAAACAAGCAACGTTCAAAGTAGCAAATACCAGCTGCACTCTTCAATATCTATATTTTAAAAAGATAAAATTACATTACATTCTGGATCACAGTCATACAACTTATAAAGAATTCAAGTAAATAACTTACTTAAACTTCATTCTGTCTAATTTTTATTATGTTATTTTAAATTATTTCTTTTATTTTTATGGCCATAATATATCTCTCAACTCTTACATTTCCTCAAGCCAAACCCTCCAGTATACCTTTCCCTGCTCTCTTTCAAATTCATTACCTCATCTTTCATTAGTTATTATAATATGAATGTAGTATATGTATATTTATATATCTTCCTTAATACATAAATACAACATGCTCAGTGTGTATAAAGTTACTTATGTGCATGCTTTCAAGAATATTTACTAACACATAACTAAGTGGTGTGCTCTTCCCAGGAAAAAGCTACTTGTTCTGCTTAGCATTAGTTTCATTGCATGGTGGAGGCCTCATGGCTTCCATTATATGGCTATTTTTGTTGTCCTTGTTCAGTTCATGTATTGTTTTAATTTTTAATATAAATTTCACAGTGTTTTCTATTTTTGAGATGGGTAGATATGTAGATTGAGAAATGAGGATAATAGGTGCTTGATAAATGTGTGATTTATGTCATATATATTAGATACATGGGTGATTGACAAAGAGAAAGGTAGATGATAGATAACAGAGAGAGACAAATAGGTGATATGCCGGGACCTGCCCAGGAATGAGGTCAGAGCTCCAAGAAGGGTGGATGCAGAACAGTGATGGAGGACACCATCTAGTTTTGTTTATGAGAGATGGACAGGGAGGAAGGACAACTCCATAAAACTTGACCTGTGTCTCCTATAATTGGCTCTATTTATATATAAAATTATTTCCTCAAAATTTTTAATCATTGATTACAGAGCTTTTCCAAGATACATTTTCCTAAAGTCTTCCTTGATTACATAAGTGTATCGAAATAAAAGAAACAAGACATGCTAACAGAAAATTTTATGAGAAGTAAGAATTAACATTATTGAAAAAAATCGAGTTTCTTTTAATTCAATACCTTTTCCATGAAATTGGTGTCATAAAGCCTTGTGGTTACAGAAGTTCTATAAAGGGTGACTCTAATCGAATTTGATCCTGTTTCAGTTTGGCACAGAATTAATAGAATCAGAAGTTATTCCCTACTTCTTCTTATATCAAACTTACCTTTTCCAGAAGCCCAATCTCTCTGACCCTTGTTTAATTCTTCAATTCCTTCCTCTATTTTCTTTTATATTTGGCATAAGGGCACCATTCCTTTTCTTTGATTCTTAAAATACTGGGCAGCCCCTTGCTTAAGCAAAGGTCATCAACACTGTGTTTTTCTACAATATCAGAAAAGTCCTGGTCTGACTAGTCTGCTTGGGAAAGCGGACATTTCACTGGTTTCTTCTATGTTTCTGTCATGAACCCTTGTTTCAATATGATTCCTATCTTTATTACAGTTCTGGAAAGAAGAGAATAACATCAGCATTCCTAAAGCTGCTTACTTTGTGCTCAGGAAGGTACCAAGGTTTACCATTGATTGTATGATCAAAATCTCTTCCTGACCATACTAGCTCCTTGTTTCCGAAGCTGAACATTAAAACTTAATAATTCAGTTACAGTTTGTTAGCTTCTAAAACTTCCCTTTTTTTAGTAATTTTTCTCAAGCGCTCTGTCTCATGTTTACTACTATCAATAATAATCTAAATACGCAGCTAAATAATAAATTCTACAAAAGACTAAATTTTCTTCATATTTGTGTTTTCCAAGGAACTTCCATTAGTTTTATTCTTGTTAAAACCCGATTTTCTTATATTATCCAAGCTCTAACTTTTGGAGAGAAGGCTTTCACAGTGAGAAACGTAAGTGCAAACAAGTGAGTTCAAAGACAGCCTCACCCACATTCTAGGAATCAGTCTTTAAAATTAATCTCTGAGGTTTCTCTGGAAAGAAATCCAAAACCCTAGCTAACTCACTAGTTAAGATTAAGCCAGTTGAAGGGATCAGATGCTAGAGGCAGAGGAAGTCTTATTTATCTTGATGCCAATTAATCAAGAATATGTAGGATATGGTAAATAAAAGATCATAATGTATTTATTTAGTGTTCCTAAAAAGCTAAGGCCATTAAGAAAGTAGTTTCCTGAAGAGAAGACACATATCCAACCCTTTGGTACTTTCAGGAATGAGATCGAGAGCATGTGGCTACTGACCTGATGACTGTTAGTGGGTGTCTATTTTCTTTTATTTTTAAATATATTTTATTAATTTATTCATATTACATCTCAATTGGTATTTCATCCCTTGTATCCTCCCATTCCTCCCTCCCTCCCATTTTCACCTTACTCCCTTCCCTATGACTGTGACTGGGGGGGACTCCCTACCCCTGTATGTACTCATAGGGCAGCAAGTCTCTTCTTGGTAGCCTGCTGTCCTTCCTCTGAGTGCCACCAGGCCTCGCCATCCGTGGGAGTGATCAAAATATCAACACAACTTACGTTTTTCTAAGAAAACCTAATGCTTTCTTTGTCAGTGTTATGCCACTTCCATTTATAGACTCTTTGGTTGTTTTCTTGTTTGGTGTGTGTGTGTGTGTGTGTGTGTGTGTGTGTGTGTGTGTGTGTCTGTGTGTCGTCTGTTGATGCCAAAGATTTAACTCAGAGGCTCACATATGCTATACTCATGTTCTACCTGAGCCGTATTTCTATATCCTCCTCTTTGATTAATAGGTTGCTAAATATCATGCTAATTTAATATATTACTGAGAGGATGATAATTATCTCTGATGGCTACTAAGTAGAAAGTATCAAAAATTCCATCATAGAGCATATAACTTTTCCTGCCAGAGTCAGGGCAGATAGGTCATAGATGACATGAAGAAACTTGACATTTTTCCTAAAGTGAATTCCGCAGTGTATATGGAAAATACAGTGATTACTACTTATGTCAGAACAAAATATTAGGCAAATACAACTTGGTGAGATTTATAATCTAGCTAAAATTTTACCAATACATAGTTCCTTTGTAGACAGTGAGGTCCTTGATTCTTTTATACTCTGTGGCCAATGTTAAGAGGGAAAGCAACATTAACTAAGACAAAGGTGAAATTCAATTCCAGGTTTAATACACCATGAATCACTCCCACCCATACTCCAATATTACTACAAGCCTCAATCTTCATTGGCTGATGTTAAAGCTGAACTCTCATTTTCTCAAATGCAAATAAAGCCATACTCTCTTCCATTGTTTTGCAAGATTTTGCATTATCTAGACAGCATGTAAATTGAATCGATCAAATTTAGACGTCAATGGTAAAATTTAAAACAATGTGTATAGGGGATGTGGGAATGACTCAAGAGATGGGTGAGCCTCTCCCCTAAGGAGATGACATGAATAGTCTTTGAACATCAATAATAAGCAAGTACACTGGATGCGTTCAGAACTGCTCTTTTGATTTCTCCCCTAAGGCTTCCCTGTTTTCTATTGCAATGAAAACTTCCATGACAATGTTTCTCCTGCTCACAATCTCCCTACCATTGGCCATAGAGTATAAAAGCAATAACCACACAGAAATTATGTTATGTTATGATTGTCTTTTATTTTTTCCAGCTTCTGGTTCCTGGCATTCTAAGGGGTATCTGGGATGGGCTTTCTCTCATGGCTTAGGCACTAATGTAGACTTATCATGTGATGGCCACTCCCACAAGCTCTGAGTTGCCATTGCCCTAGAGTGCCTTGCAGAGAGGACAGGTGGTTTTTTTTTACTGGTTGGTGTACCAGTCCCACCGCAACGATTCTACATAAAAGAGAAATTACAGACTACTTTGCCTTATGAAAAGAGATGCAAAAATACTCAAATACTGGTTGGTGCACCAGTCCCACCACTGTAATTCTTGCCTCGTTACAGAAGATGGCCTGTTTGTGATCCACATTCTCCTTTACCAGGAGTACTCACGAGAGCCACCCTCCTAGGCTTCAGAGAGTTCGCACTGCATTAGGTTTTCATATTACTACCCAAATGTTCCCTAATTGCATTTCTATCTTTCCATGTTCCCTCACTCCCACATCTGATCCTTCTTGTTCACATCCACACTTGCCCCCAGTCTACTCATAGAATCTATTGCACAAAATTGGACAATCTGGAAGAAAAAAATTGTTCTCAATAAATACCACTTACCAAAGTTAAATTAGGATCAGATAAACAACTTAAATATATATTTCAACCTCTAAGAAAATTCAAGAAAGCATTAAGTGTCTCCCAACCAGAGACATTTGCTGTCTCAGCAAACTGCTGAGATGCATATCTTCAATTTTATTAGAAACGGGTGTTTTGCCTAAACAGTCATGCCTTACAGTGCACTACTTTTGCTTATTAACGCAGTTGTACAGGTTCTGTTTAACAGGAAAGAAAAAATATTTGCTTTTACTACAATGAAGGCAGTAACTTTTCCAGTATATGGCATGCCACTAGCAACAGTGTGTGTGTTATGTTCAAGAAAGTCAAATTCTCTTATCTTATGTTTTTTATTTTGTTTATCTTTTTTCTTTTTCCTTTTTGTAAAGGAGAGATGTTGTTGGGGACTTTGGTCATTTCCTTCTCCTTTTGCGTGTGTGATTGTGTCTGTTATTGTACATATAAAGCTTGTGTCTTCCTCTGTTGCTCTCCCCCTACTTCTCATCTTGTCAATAGTAATGTTCCTTACTTCACAGGAAAAAAAAAAACAAAGGAAAGTCCTCTAGCAATTATTTACTGCATGAATCTTTCAATCATAAAATAATGTAGTCACAATCAGGCAAAACATGTGGATTTCATACTTACACAGTGAGATGGACATGAAGGAAGTGTGCTGATTTTCTTTTTCTTTTAATTTTAAAATTTAATTTTATTAATTTATTCAGATTATAACTCAATTGTTATGCCATCATTTGTATCTTCCCATTCCTCCCTCCCTCCTGCTTTAGTGTGCTGATTGTCAATAACGTCCACTTCATATGGTGGGCCACAAGAGTTTTTCAGCTCACTGGTACTAAATTTGGACAAGGCTCCATATCTGGATGTACCAGAGAAGGCAGTGTATGAAGAAGAGTCCATTTCAGCAGTTATGGCTTTAGTGGTTCTGTACTTAAAAAATTGGGTTCATCAACTAACACACCTTGGGAATAAACATAAACTTCACTGGCCACAGCAAGTCACAGGCACATACAACTTAAGGTCAACATATTTTTAGAAACACATCTTGGAAGATGGATTGTTAAGAATTTTGGAAAAAGCAAAGAGACCTAGGTTCAGATCACCAACTCTCTGTTAAGAAAAGATGTGTAAGAGATTACATGGCCTGTTACTTAAATGCTATGTGTGGGTTAGACAGTGGGATCTCTGAAGTCTTCAGAGCTCAAAGAGTTAAATGAGTTTAAACAGGGCATAAAACTAACACCTCTATAAGTAATTCCTAAGTAAAGAAACACAAATATGTGACCGAATAAAATGACAAAACAAATCTAAATTAAAAAAAAATGATTTTATTATGTTTCTTTTTCAAACATATATATGTACATTATTACACACGAATAAAAGAAACTGCATATAGGAGGAAGAACGCTGAGTCATATAAATGTACACTTATAGTGAGTTGGCTGTTTGTATTTGTTAGACTTGAAGCAAACATCTTTCCTATTTTATTGGGTCTAAATTTCTGAATGAAGATCAATATCTATCATATTTCATCTCTATAAACTTAAATAATCTATCTTGATCTAAAAAGAGCTTATTCCCTAACCAACTAAACTTGATTATAGGACTAAACTATCTGGTCTTCAAGCTAAATTTTTTAAAACAAGTAATAAACTCAGTAAAGATAATGTCAAGCAGAAATGGAGATGAAATAAAAAAAACTCAATCCCTAATTAAAAAGACTTCAGGAAAGGCCTTATAAATAAAAGTGTTCAAGTAGAATATAAAATATTAGTGCATAAAAATAAAGTAAAATTTGACATCTCAAAGGGGGGAGGGAGGGAGGGAGAGAGAGAGAGAGAGAGAGAGAGAGAGAGAGAGAGAGAGAGAGAGAGACAGAGACAGAGACAGAGACAGAGACAGAGAGACAGAGAGAGACAGAGGCAGAGACAGAGAGAGACAGACAGACAGGCAGACAGGCAGGCAGACAGACAGACAGACAGACAGACAGACAGACAGAAACAGAAAGCCTTCATCATACAATGATAAAATCAACTTGACTGATTATGAACACAAAGGAAGGGCAAGAATCCCAAGTTGATGGCATAGATACTATTATCTACAGGATTGTACAATACAGGGACAGACTATATACAAAAGGCCAGAAAAGAACTCCCTAATAATATATTTAAATCACTAAATATGCAGGCCAAGAGAGAGTATTGGCAGCTGCTAAGGAAACTCCAAAAGTCAAATATGAAGGATAACCCATCATAATAACATCTGATTTCTCAGGGGAAACTTTAAGTACGAGAAGATCTTGGAATAATGTGCTCAAAATTCTAAAAGACTAGTGAAACTAAACCATTACTTTGCACAGAGAAGCTAGGTGGGGCAGCTGAATGAGAAATAAAACTTTACATGATATTAACAAGATCAAAGTCTTTATGTCTCCCAAACCAGGCCTACAAAAAGTGCTGGATGCAACTTCAGACCAAAGAGCAGAATCTACATAAAAGCAAGACTCTCCAGAAAAGGAACAATGATGTCATTACTGAACATGAAATAGGACTAGGAACAGGACAGCTATCAGCACAAAACTTTCAATAATACCCACAACATTAATGTTATCAACTCATCAAAAGGCACAAATTCTTAGCTGAAGGGATTAAGAAAGAGAATCTATTCTCTCTCTCTCTCTCTCTCACTCCCCCACCTCTCTCTTTGTTTCCCTCTCTCTTCCTCCCCCTCTCTCTTTCTGTGAGCAGGTTCTATGTGATCTCCTGGCTGCCACACTCCTCCTGTCCCTCAATGTCTGCTACTCCAAGTCTCACTGAGGATTGACCTTTATGCTTGTACCACTGCCCAGTGCTCTCCATTTGCCAACTGGGCAAGCTGTTCAGGCTACATCCATGGTGGATCCATACTGCAGGATGGATAATAGGCTGAGAGCCAACCCTATGCAGTGTTGTTCTGTTTCTGTGGGACCTTCAGGCTGCCGCTTATCTCCCTTTCACTGGGTCTGGCCATCTCACAGCTCATCAGACACAAGGTTTATGCCTGTTGGCTGTGATACAGCAGCACAGGGTATAGATAGATGTACCTAGTCTTATTGTAACTTTTTGTGTCATGTTTGGTTGATGTCCCTAAAAGGCTGTTCTTTCCTGAAGGGAAACAGAGGAGGAGTGAATCTGGGAGAAGGGGAAGGGGGAAAAGGAATAAGGAGAGAGGAGGGAGGGGAAAGTGCAGCTGTAGGCAGAATATAATATATAAGAGATAAATAATAAATAAATAAGTTAAAAATGGAGTACACAGCTAGCTCATGATCAGTGTAAAGGCAAAATCTGTGTTTTAGATCAATACAATGTACAGGCAGGATAGCTACAAAGATATACCTGCATAATGATCAGAACTTGGGACATGTATCTAATATGTCAAGAGGAACTTGGTCTCTGGTTTTACAAAGCTTGGGATGAGGAGGTGATCTAGGTAGCTCCCCACCTGATCACAGGAACCCTACCTGCAACAACCTTCATGAATCGAGGTCAGCTGGGATGGAGAGGGAGAAAGAAGCTCGGGGGGGAAAATGGGAGCTTCTCAGCCTTGACTTTGTGAACCCTGAAAATGTGGAAGAGTCAGTAGCAGGGAGAGGAGCAGGCTCTGGAAGTTTAAGTCCCTGCTGACTTCTAACAAGCAAATGGAACTTCAGTCCTGTAGCTGGACAAAAGTTACTCAGTTTACAAGATAACAAACATATGCCATTTTAGCTACTATTGTACTGCATAGCAAAAAACCAAAACAAAACAAACAAAAACAAAACAAACCAAACAAACAAACAAACACAGAGAATGACAACATTTTCTTTCAATAAATCCTTTCTTTGAAAACCACCCAAGGATGTCCTCTAGCAAAATGAGTGAGTAAAACAAGTGAGGGTAGAAAATGAGGGTAGGAGTCCGGGCAGGGTTTAGGTTTCGGTGATGATGTAATGAACAGATGAAGTCTTGAGTGAATGTGTATTATTGACAAAGACCAATGCCTCAGACCCATGCGAATTCAAATTTACATTTTTTTTCCTGACAGTGAGCATCAGTGACATAGGGAATTCTTCCTCTGGTCTCAGAATATTTACAAAAGATTAATCAGTATATACAAAAATTAAGAACTGCAACTTCCTTCTTTTAGATGACTGGCATCTGAGACTGCTTCCTACAGTGATGCACCACCACAAATTGCCAGGCCCTCCTCTGGATGCGCATAAGAAAAGATGATTATTTGAATTGTTGCATTACAAAAAAAAATCTTAAAGATTATCACTAATAATACAAGTTCTTCAACAAGACTACACCTTCTCATCTAACCTTGACTGATGCCAAGTATTTAAACATATGAATTTATGGGGCCATTCTCATTGAAACCACCAGTCACATGCTTTGTAAGCTGCAGAGATGAACAGAAATTGAGCTGAGACTTTATGTAGTTATTGGCATTGTGAGTAGATAGAATTAGTTTCCTAATTCTACATATCATGTAGTTATAAGGGATGTGAATAAAATTCTTCAAAACATCATTTTAAACCTGGCACTGGAGTAATGACTCAGCGTAAAGAGCACTTTCTGCTCTTGCAGAGGGACCCAGAGCTGGTTCCCAGCTCAACATGGCTGCCCACAACTGCTGGAACTTCATTTTCTGTGACTTTCAGGAATAAGACTTGAATTGAAACCAGAAATTTGTGATTCAGTAGACCTTGTGGTCTATAGATGGAGCTGTACTTTCCAAAAGTCACATGCTCCTGGGAAATTTGATTCAGTCCCAAGCTGATTTACTGGGTCCATAGTCATTTACATATTTCTAAATATATAAATGAGATTGGCTGATATGGTAGACTGCAAGTCACACATTGCTTCCTGACCTATGGAGTGAGGAACGTTATTCTAAGAAGGACTAGAGTAAGCTTATAAATCTCTCTGCTCCTGTTAGACAATGAATAAGAGGTTATACTAGGAATGAAATTGACTTTGAAAGCATAAATACCTCATGTCTGCCCATACCACTAGTACATGTATTTGAATTTGGCCTTAATAAGATGGAATTGAGAGTGAACACAGATTGCTATGGGTTTGTACACTGTCAGATGGCCCTCACAAAGTGATGTCATTACCAAACAGAAGAACATCACTTCTCACACTTTGATATTTGGCTATGGATAGAGTAAATGGTGTTCAATTATACTATACTCATTGTTAGTGTAAATCAAATAATTTAACTATTCTTTGTTTTTTTTTTTTATGAACTTTACCACATTTTGCATTCTCAGCCGACTGCCCTGTTTCATTAATCTTTCCTAAACACTGTGCTCATTAAATTTATGGTATTTTTCTTTCTTTTTTGTATATTTTATTAATTTATTCATATTACATCTCAATAGTTATCCCATCCCTGTATCCTCCCATTCTTCCTTCCCTCCCATTTTTCCCTTACTCCCCTTCCCTATGACTGAGGGGGACTTCCTCCCCCTGTATATGCTCATAGGGTATCTAGTCTCTTCTTGGTAACCTGCTATCCTTCCTCTGAGTGCCACCAGGTCTCCCCATCCAGGGGATGTGGTCAAATATGGGGCACCAGAGTTGATGTGAAAGTCATACCTCACTCTCCACTCAATTGTGCAGAATGTCCTGTCCATTGGCTAGATCTGGTTAGGGGTTTGAAGTTTACTGCCTGAATTGTCCTTGGCTGGTCCCATAGTTTGAGCGGGATCCCTGAGCCCAAATCTGCCTATCATAATGTTCTTCTTGCAGGTTTCTAGGACCCTCTGGATCCTTCAACTTTGCCATTCTCCCATGCTTCTCTCATCTAGAGTCCCAGTAGGATGTCCTCCCCTCTGTCCCAGTTTCCTGGTAAGTGAAGACTTTCATGGGACAAGCCCCTTGGGCTAGGGTGCAGATATAAGTGAGTATATACCATTTGACTCTTTCTGCTTCTGGGTTAACTCACTCATTATGATCCTTTCTAGTTCAATCCATTTGTCCACAAATTTCGGGAATTCCTTGTTTTTAATAGCTGAATAGTATCTCATAGTGTATATGTACCACAGTTTCTTTATCCATTCTTCTACTGAGGGACATTTAGGCTGTTTCCATGTTCTGGCTATTATGAATAAGGCTGCTATGAACATGGTTGAGCAAATGTTCTTGTTGTGTGCTGGATCATCTTCTGGGTATATTCCAAGGAGTGGAATAGCTGGGTCTTGAGGAAACCATATTGCCAGTTTTCTGATATACAGCCAGAGAGATTTCCAAAGTGGCTGTACTAGTTTGCATTCCCACCAGCAATGAAGGAATGTTTCTCTTTTCCACATCCTTGCCAGCATGTGGTGTCGCTTGAATTTTGGATCTTAGCCATTCTGATGGGTGTAAGTTGGAATCTCAGATTGTTTTGATTTGCATTTCCTTGATGACTAAGGAGGTTGAGATTTCTTTAAGTGTTTCTCAGCCATTTGATATTCCTCTGTTGAGAATTCTCTGTTTAATTCTGAGCCCCATTTCTCAATTGGGTTATTGGGTTTGGTGGTGTTTAATTTCTTGAGGTCTTTATATATTTTGGATATTAGACCTTTGTTGAACATGTTTATCAGCTGTAGTAGCTCTCTGGTGGAATTTTGGGGGTCATTTATGTACACTATCATGTCATCTGCAAATAGGAATAATTTGACTTTCTTCTTTCCTGTTTGGATACCCTTGATCTCCTTTTGTTGTCTTATTGCTCCGTCTAGAACTTCGAGTACTATATTGAAGAGATATGGAGAGAGTGGGCATTTAATTTGATTTTGGCTATTGACTTGCTATATATAGCCTTTATTATGTTGATGTATGTGCCTTGTATCCCTGATCTCTCCAAAACTTTAAACATGAATGGGTGTTGGATTGATCAAATGCTTTCTCTGCGTCTAAGGAGATGATCATGTTTTTTTTTTTTTTCAGTTTGTTTATATGGTGGATTACATTGATGGATTTCCATATACTAAACCATCTCTATATGCGTGGAATGAAGCCTACCTGGTCATGGTGAATGATATCTATGATGTGTTCTTGTATTCATTTTGCAAGTATTTTATTGAGTATTTTTGCATCACCGTTTATGAAAGAAATTGGTCTGAAATTCTCTGTCTTTGTTGGGTCTTTGTGAGGTTTAGGTATCAATGTGACTATGGCCTCATAGAATGAATTTGGTAATGTCCCATCCATCTCCATCTTTTGGAGTAGCTTGAAGAGTATCGGTATTAGCACATCCTTGAAGGTCTGGTAGAATTCTGCACTGAAACCATCTGTCCCTCTATTTCTATAGATGAAATGGGGCTGTTTAGCTTGTTTATTGGTTCTTCACTCAATTTTGGCAAGTGAAATTGATAAAGAAAATTGTCTGTTTCCCTTAGATTTTCAAATTTTGTGGCATATATGCCTTCGAAGTAGGATCTTATGACTCTTTGTATTTCTTCAGTGTCTGTTGTTATGTCTCCCTTTTCCTTTCTGATTTTGTTGATTTGGATACTGTCTCTCTGCCTTTTAGTTAGTTTGGCTAATGGTTTGTCTATCTTGTTGATTTTCTCAAAGAACCAGCTCTTGGTTTGGTTGATTCTTTGGACTGTTTTCTTAGTTCCTAGTTTATTAATTTCAGCCCTGAGTTTAATTATTTCCAGACTTCTACTCCTCTTCGGTGTTTCTGCTTCTTTTTTTCTAGGGCTTCCAGCTGTGTCTTTAAGTTGCCAATTTCTTTTTAAAGGCACTTAGTGCTATGAAATTTCCTCTTAGCATTGCTTTCAATGTATCCCACAAATTTGGATCATTGTTCCTTCATTTTCATTGAATTTCAGGAAGTCTTTAATTTCTTTCTCTATTTCTTCCCTGACCCAGGTGTCATTAAGCAGAGAGTTGTTGAGTTTCCACGTATTTGTAGGCTTTTTTAAAATTTCTGTTGTTGTTGAATTGCAGGCTAAGACCATGGTGAGATAGGATAAAAGGTATTATTTCAGTTCTCTTGTATCTGTTGAGGTTTGCCTTGTGGCCTACTATTTGATCAATGTTGGAGAAGGTTCCATGGGGTGCAGAGAAGAAGGTATATTCCTTGTTTGAGTGAAAGGTTCTATAGATACCTGTTAGATCCATTTGATTCAAGGCATTGGTTAATGATGTTATTTCTTTGCTTAGTTTCTGTTTCAATTACCTATTCTTTAGTGAGAGTGGGGTGTTGAAGTCTCCCACTATTATTGTGTGAGGATCGATGTATGGTTTAGGCTTCATTAACAGATCTTTTACAAATGTGAGTGCCCTTGTATTGGGAGCATAGATGTTCAGAATTGTGATGTCATCTTGGTTGACTTTACCTTTGAGGAGTATGAAGTGTCCTTCCTCATCCCTTTTGATTAATTTTGGTTGAAAGTCTATTTTGTCTGTTATTAAAATGGCTACAGCTGCTTGCTTTTTGTGACCATTTGCTTGGTATATTTTTTCCAACCTTTTACCCTGAGGTAATGTCTATCTTTATGGGTGAGATGTGTTTCTTGAATGCAGAAGAATGTTGGCTCTTGTTTATGTGTCCATTCTGGTAGTCTGTGTCTTTTTATTGGAGAATTGAGACCTTTGATGTTGAAAGATATTAATGACCAGTGACTATTAAGAGTCTTAATTTTGATGTTGATTCCAGTAGAGCATTTGTGTGGTTGTGTTTTTGCCATGGTATAGTTATCTATTTCCTCTGTAGTTTTGGTTGTAGCTTGTTTGTTTGCGTGGAGTTTTACTTCTAGTACCTTCTGTAAAGCTAGCTTTGTGGATAGGTACTATTTGAATTTGTTTTTGTCATGGAATGTTTTGATTTCTACGCCAACGGCTATTGATAGTTTTGCTGGATAAAGTAGTCTGGCCTGACATCTGTGGTCTCTTAGGTTTTGCAGGGTCTCTGTCCAGGTCCTTCTGGCTTTGATGGTCTCTGCTGAGAAGTCGGGTGTAATTCTGATAGGTTTGCCATTAAATGTTATTTGGCCCCTTTTCCTTGCAGGTTTTAATATTTTTTCTCTGTTCTGTATATTTTGTGTTTTGATTGTGTGACAGGCAGTTTTTCTTTTCTGGTCAATTCTATTTGGTGTTCTGTAGGCCTCTTGTATGTTTATAGGCATCTCTTTCTTTAGATTGGGGAAATTTTCTTCTATGATTTTGTTGAGAATAGTTTCTGGGCCTTGGAGTCTGATATCTTCTCTTTCCTCAATGCCTATTATCCTCAAATTTCTTCTTTTCATGGTGTCCTTGATTTCTTGGATGTTTTCTGTCAAGATTTTTCCAGATTTAGCACTTTCTTTAATAATTGCTTCAAGATCTATGATTGTATCTTCTAGACCTGAGAGTCGTTCCTCCATTTCTTGGAATCTGTTAGAAAAGCTCACCTCTGTGTTGCTCGCCTTCTTCACAGAGCTCTCACATTCCCGTTTTTCTTCTTTCTGTGTCTTTATCATTGAATCTATTTTCATCTTCAGATCTTGAACTGTTTTATTGATTTCTTTCATCTGTTTGTCATATATTCCTGAGTTTCTTCCATTGCCTTTTATAGGCCTTCAGAGCTTAAACCATTTTATTGATTTCCTTCATCTGGTTGTTTGTATTTTCCTGAATTTTTTCCAGTGCCTCTCTATGGGCCTCTTTTATGTCTTCCACCTGTTTGGCTGTGTCTTCCTGCATTTGATTATGAATTTTGTTTGCTTCCTCCATTATCATCCTCATTACTAAGGATTTGAGGTCATTTTCTTGTATTTCTGTTGTGTTTGAATTCTCTGGGTTGTTTTCTTTGGGATAGCTGGAAACTGGAGACGCCATATTGTTTTGGGGCTTTTTCCATGTGCTCTTATGCTGTCCTTTAGACATCTTGCAGTCTCTGTTTTTGTTGGGTAGCTTCCAGAGTTGGGTGGAGGGAGCCTGATGATAGATTCACTTGTTTCCTCGTGATTTCCCTAGGCCAGAAGATCTAATGCTTCATTGATGTGGATGGCAGGAGGCTAGCCCTGTCGTTTTGGACTCTCACATACAGTGATCCCCAGCTCCTCCGTACCGCGGATCCTGCAATCATTTTAGGTCTCTGAATGAGCGTTGGGTCAGGCAACGGTTCCACAGCCTTCTGGGTCCCCTTGTAGCCCTGGAGCTCTCCAGGGACTGAAGCAGGTCAGGTGCAGGTGGTTTGATGGCCACTCTACTTCCTGTCTCCCTGAGTATTCCTTAGTCCTGGAGATTTGATGCTCCACTGGTCTGTCATTCCTGGTAGCGTTTCAAGATTCAGACTGCTTGCAGAGTCCAAGTTAGTGTCGCAGGGCCTAAACTGCCCACACACTGAGTCCAGTTGACGTCTCCAGACCCAAATCAGTCTCAGGGCCTAATCCATGCCCTTAGTCCAGTTAGCACTGAGTCCAACAAGGGTTCAGCTGGAGTCTCAGGGTCCAAACTACCCACCATGTCCTGCCAGAGTCTCAGGGCTGGGAATGCCCACCAAGTCCAGCCAGGGACTTTGAGCCCAAACCACACATTGAGCTCAGTGGGTTCTCTGGGGCCAAACTGCCTGCCAAGCTCAGCTAGAGTCTCTGGACCCAAATACCCACCAAGTCCAGCCATTGACTCTAGGCCCAAACCACTCACCGCGCTCAGCTAGATTCTCAGGGCTTGAACCACCTGCCGAGTTCAGCTAGGGACTCTGGCCCAATCTGCCCACCAAGTTCAGGGAGGGACTCTGGGCCCATTCCATGCACTGAGCTCAGCTAGGGACTCTGGACCCAAACTGCGTGCCGAGGTCAGCTATCGTCTCAGTGCCCCAACCATCCGCTGAGCTCAGCCAGAGACTCTGGGCCCAAACTGCGTGCTGAGTTCAGCCAGAATCTCAGGACCAGGACTGCACGCAAAGCTCAGCTAGAGTCTTTGGATCCAATATGCCTGCAAAGCTCAGTTAGGGTCTCTGGCCCCAACCACTTGCCGAGCTCAGCCAGAGTCTCAGGGGCGGAACTGCACACTGAGCTCTGCCAGCAACTCTGGGCCCAAACTGCGCACTGAATTCAGCCAGGGACTCTGGGCTCAAACTGCGCACAGAGTCCAGCCAGAGTCACTGGGCCAGGACTGCACGCAAAGCTCAGCTAGAGTCTCTGGGCCCAATCTGCCCACCAACTGCAGCTAGGGACTCTGGACCAAAACTGTGTGCCGAGCTCAGCTAGGGTCTCAGGGGCCAAACTGTGCTCTGAGTCCAGTTTGGGTCTCAGGGCACGAGCTACGTGCCATGTTGAGCTTGGGTCACAGGGCACAAACCATGCAGCATGGCCCAAATCCTGCCCAGAGTCCCCTCTCCCACAGCAACTCCCACCTGCCACCACACCAATCGCCTCTGTCGGAGGGCTAGGCGCTGCAAACCTTAGCCACCACCGTTGCCACTCGGGTCTGAGAAAATCCTCTCTCCTCCTATGTTCAGGGGCACGCAGGTCCTCTGCACCCTGGTCCCTTCAAACTCCTGCTGCAGTGGTTTGGGGACCTCGGTGTTCCTGGTTCAGAATTCTGTACAATTCCCTGAATCATTTACTGGAGCTTCTAAACATGGTCCACACTGCTTGTCGCCATCTTGAATTCCTCTCAAATACAAGATTTAAGAAGGCCGAAACCTCAAGTGTGACTCTCACAGCCTTGGCATTACATAATTGGGTATGGGGCATAGAAGAAGCTAGCCTTTAGGGGGACTCTTATCTAAAGTTTTCATCTGCTGTAGCTGTTACACTATGGGTCTCCCACACAATTGGGGAGGGCAAGGTGAGTTTTTGTTTGGATCTCAGGGAAGTGAGCCCCTCATTTAACTCCCAGGGAAGTTGACTTCAAGCTGATTATGCACAGGGCAGGGGATGAGGTGGGGGCGGGGAGGCTTCTGCTCAGAGAAGCTATCCCTTCTCCAGTTCTCACAGGTTGTCCTTTGGAGACCCAGAAAACCACAGAAAAATGAACTGGACCTAGAAAATGAGTATAATGCAAGTAAAAACAAGCTTAATGTGTGAAATCTGATTGGGCAGAAGTTATACAGCTTAGACATTTAAAATGGAGTAATTATTAATCATTGTACGCTAGGCTAATTAAATATATCCTAGTCTCTCAGTGGATATTTGGGTTTACGGTTGGTCAAGGAGTAACTGCTGATTTACTAAATTAATCAATAAATATTAGACATTAATATCTATCCAACAGATATGCCCTGTATTTTCTCCTAAAAGTCTCACTGCTTCAGGTTTTAAATTAAATCTATGTGTGGGGAAAACTATAACATGATGAAAAGAAACTTTAAAAACTTTAACTATTAGGGGACAAGAAAGGACAGAATGGTGGCAGTGAAAGAGGAAGTAAACTTGATATTTTTCTATTTTAAATTCTTATCTGAATTGTTTTTTATTTTGTGGTGGAAAACTCCTTAAATATATTCAATAATGGAACTGTAAAATGTATTGGGAAGTTTCCATTCCAGAATGCCCATTCTAACTGTATTGCACCAACAGTGAATAGGGTTCCTTTCTTTCCACGTCCTCTCCATATCTTCATGGAGTTGCATAGACTTTAGTTTTGATTGATTTTGGTGTTTGGTGTGTTTATTTATTTTCAAGTTTTTAAATAATAATTTCTTAAAAGCAAAGAATTATTGTCCTGCGTTTAGGTGAACTGCAGCCTGGGGTTGAAAAGTCTCTTTTGAGGCTTGTAGTTGGGCTTTGCTAGAGAATAATGGGTGAGTGTTCACTAAAGACTGTCAGGTGATCAAAAGACGTCATTCCTGTATTGCCATCACTTGGGGTCCATGGTGCAAGGATGAATCTGTAGAGCACCTTACCAGACATCTATCTGCCAGCTTACTGTAGTTACAGGAGCTGTTGCAGTTCAGGGTCTTCACAAATGAAGTGGTCTTGGCTAACAATTACTATGGTTTGGATATGGAAACAGCATGCTAACAGATCATGAGAAAATAATTTAAAAGGGAAACAGGGTAACACATCGATTTATGTTATGTTTTTTTCAGGCAGCAGATTATTGCGGTATAAGACTAGCTTCCCTGTTACTCTTAGGCAATGTGATTTCACAGCAGTTTTCCTTCTAGCTCTTAAAATCATTCGGCTCCTTCTTCCAGTTTGTTGATGGGCACAGAGAGTGGATTTCTATATCAATAGCCTACAGCTGTGTTGTCTTGAAGAGCATCTTGTTTTCAGCTTTGGAGTGTGTGTGTGTGTGTGTGTGTGCGCGCGTGCGCGGGCGCGTGTGTGTGTGTACATGCAAACTCATGGTTTATATTGTATATACATTGTATATATGATAGTACATAATACTTATCAGCAGACTTGTAGGAAAGATGAAGTTTCCACGGCAGTCAAAAACTGGGAAGACTTAGTAAGAAAAACACCACAGAAAACTTGCTTTAAACTCTTCTTCATGCATCCAGTGTACTTCCTTCCTGCTGCTTTTCAAGGATGAATCATGTCATCTACATAGGATAGAGGCTCATCCATCCTTTTAGTCATTCCCTATACACATTGGGTTTTAAATTTTGCAAGCTGATTTCTAAACTTGATCAACTCAAATTACATAGATAAGGAAAAATCTTGCAAAACAGTAGAAAAGAATGTGCCTTTATTTGTATTTGAGGAAGTGAGATTTTCAGCTTTAAATTCAACACCAGCAACTGAAGATTGTGGCTTGTAACAAGGTCATGGGTTGGAGTTATTTATGGTATGTAAATGAATCAATATTAAGTTAGTGTTTAGTTAATATTGTCTTGATTGATATTGCTTTCCTTCTTAGTATTGGCAATAGACTATAAAAGCATCAAGAACCTCACTGTCTACACAGAAACCATGTATTGGTAAAATTTTGGTTAGGAGGTGATAAATCTCACCAAGTTATGTGTACCTTGTGTTTTTTTATTGACTCAAGCAGGAACCACTGTATTTTCAATCTAAATTGTAGTCTTTGCATTAGGAAATTTTGTAAGTGTCTCTGTGTCATCTGTGACCTCTTTGTCCTGACTCTGACAGAAGTTATGTTGGAGGTTGGTTTCATACTGGTAAATTACCTGCAACAATGTTATTATATGCTCCAAGATGATGGATTAAATTCTTTCTCTCTCATATATTACTTCCAAAATTTTGTTTTCCCTCCCTTCCTTTTCCCTAGTCTCTCCTCCCAAGCCCCCTCTCTCCCAAATCCACATACCCTCTGGCTCCCCTCATAAATGAGCAAGGACATCAACCAAACAGGGCCTAGCAAGTTACAATAAGACCAAGCACATACCATCACATCAAGGCTGGATGATGAAACTCAACAGGAGGAATATAGTCCACCAAGTAGACGAAAGTATTAAAGAAATCTCTTACTCCTAGGAATCCTTACTACCTTAGCTGTCTCCAGAATGGATTTGCTTTGAGAAAGTGAATATACTGGTATTTAGCTATACTTCATACTGGTTAACATAATGATGAGTGAAAATGAATGTTCTTACTGCCTATGCAGGAACCAATTTTACAGTACATGGTATGCTACTAACCTCAAAATATTTTATTGGTTCAGGATAGTCAAATTCTCTAATATCATGCTTTTCCACCCAAAGATGTATTGTATATGTCTTTTTTGGTGATTAAATTGAGGAAATTGTACTTTTCTTTATCTTTGTGTGTGTGTGTGTGTGTGTGTGTGTGTGTGTGTGTGTGTGTTATGCATATGTGCAGGTAGATGACTTTGTCTGCACATGTGGAGGCCAGATGATGACATTGGATGTCTTCCTATATTGCTCTTCACACTATTTTTGAGAGAGGGGTTTTCTCTAAAACTAAAACTCACTGGGTTTCTAAGGTTGCTAGGGAAAAAAAGACTCCAGGAGTTGACTGTATCTATCTGCAATGATGTATTTGTGTATTATTGTTCCTGACATTTGCATAAGTGTGGAATATGCAAACTCAGGCCCCTATTATTGCTAAGCAAGCACTTTGTCCACTCAACCATCCTCCAAGTCTGACTTTGGTGCTTTCTAACCTTCCCAAGGTGAGCATGTATAAGGCAATGTAAGTAACTGAATATGTGAGAAATAGGACATGGAAGAGCTAAATAAAGGACATTGCAAACCTGTCAATTAGTTTGGATGGCAAGAACAATAAGTTTTATTCCAAATAGGTAAGATGAATGTTTGAGGTAGATTTTATTTTCTCGTGCATTCTCTTTCCAAGTGTAGTATAAATAGAAAGATTCTCAATTATGATAATATGCACAATATAAAATTAAATAGTGACAATCTTTGGCAAAATTAAGTTATTGCATTACTGTAACAAAAGCAAGTGAAAGATAATAGGCAATTTATTGGCTGGATGCTTAGAAATTATTCATGTTTATAATGGGGGATGAGAAAGAATGGGATATATTTGGGTCTTGGGTACAGTGCTATTATTAGTTTCGCTGTGTAACTACAAAACTACATATATAAATACAAATTTATTTACAATACATATGAGGTACATGAACATTAGTTCTTGTATCAAAATAGTCTTTTTTAAGTTGAGAACTTCCTTTACATATTTTAGCTTTCTTCGGAACAACCGTTTGGATCTTAAAATGTTAATTTTTTTCATATTCCATTCCTAAATTCTTATTAACTGATAATCAAGTGGTTGTGGTAGTCATCTCATAAATTCTGAAAAAAATGTATAAAGTAGCATGAAATCATTATACATGATTATACAAGTCATTCTGGCATCTATAAAACCTACATGATTATACAAGTCATTCTGGCATCTGTAAAACCTACATGATTATACAAGTCATTCTGGCATCTGTAAAACCTATTTAGTAATTGAAGAAAGTTTTTAAAAATATCTACTTTTATGTTTCCTCTATTCCTAATTCTTTAAGATTTTCATTAGGAAAGGATAATGGACTATGTTAAGTGCCCTGACTATTGATAGGCTATAACTGATATATCTAGGTCTGTATGTGTGTTGTATTACAATTATCTATTTCCATATGTTGAACCAACTTTATATTTTAGGGATTATAGCAATTTTATCATGTGTTGCAATTTTCTGAATGTGTTTTGTCTTTGGATTTTTTGTTTTTGTCTTTGAGAAAGTATAGGCTAGCCTGAACTCTAATGTGATATGGAGCCATGACTGATTTTTAACTCCAGATTTCTCAGATTTTGCTTTCTAATGAGATGATTTTAAATGTTGTTTATGAGGAATTTGTTGAGAAGTTTGAATCTGTGTTCATTAGAAAAATTGGTCTTCAGTTTTCTTTTTGTAGTATGATTATCTAATTTTGGTATTATACTAATCCTGTCTGAAATGTAGTGCTTTTTCCCTTCCATTTTTTTTTTTTTTTTTTTGGAAAGTGTTGGGAAAAGGCGTTAAAATCGTACCATAACTTGTAGTGAATTGAGCTAGTATAGGCTCTATTTGTGAAAGAGTTGTTATAGTCATTTCAGTCTTGAGTTTATTTCTTGTCATGAATTTAATTAAATAGTTTTTAGCTTCCTGATTTCATTTTGGTGAGTCATATATTTCTATGGTTTCATTCACTTCTCCAAGATTTTCTCCTATGTGGAACGTAAGCTTTCTACGTGTTCCCTAATGATCATCTAATTCTATTGGAAACTTCTGTAAGCTTCCCACTTTTCCTAGAAAATTATTGATTTGATTTTTATTTCATTTTGCATTTTTTCCTGTTTTTTTTGAAACATTCCACTTCGTTGCCATGAGTGGTAAATATCATCATATCAGTAATATATTAAGTTAGCATGAAACTTCACAATGTATCAAGCCAAGAACAGTATATAGAGGTATGGGGTGGGTAGAATATGAATTTAGCATATGTGAAACCCTGGGTTAAATCTCCAGGATCCACAGACTGAACACAGAAGAAAATGGAAAGTCTATGAAGATAACTGATCTAACCCTGACCAAAAAAAACTGAAGTATTGGAAATGTCTTGGAAACAGATGATGAACTGTGTTGATATTTTGAAAATAAACATCCGTGCAGAGACAGTCATCAGCTCAGTAGCCCCATGCCTCTGGGCCCCGTTCCTAAAACTGCAAACAGTGTGGATATGTGTCCTCACTTTATGGAAGTGATTTCTGGTAATGGATTTAGCTCTTTAGGAAAACTGAACAAATACTTAGTGATACTTTATGAACGATATCCCACATATTATTGATTACATTTCATCAAGGAGATTGAGACTTCCTCTACCTCTGGCATGTGGTTCCTTTAATTGCCTTAATCTTAACTGCTGAGTTAGTTAGGCTTTTGGACTTCTTTCCAGAATAACCTCAGGGATTAATTTTTCCATCTCTACTCTGTTTTTAGACATTGATTTTAACAGTGTGGATGAGGCTGTCCTTGAACTCACCATGTCAGTTGTGTACATCATTATTTCTACTCTTTGCAGACGTCAACGTCTCTTTCACTAAGTGCTTGTGATCAGACTCCATTTACTGCTTACCCTCTGCATTACCCTGACTCTGAGCTTGGCAGTGTCACTAGTGAGTCTATGTTGCCTGTGTTCAGTCTTCACCCTGAGGGACTCTAAGCAGCAAGAAAGGAGACTCACTTTTTAGGATGCTGTCCTCTCCCGGCTGACACCTTTGTACAACGAGCACAACACCCAATTCCTTGATTGTTCTTCTTTCCCCTAAAATGTGAATATCAGAGAGAACACAGGCTCAATTTTATAAATCGTAGAAAGCTATGCTAACCTTCCTTTGCACCATTTTCTTTCTCAGAACACACGTAAATAGGTCCATAGACGAATAATGCAGGCTGTACCAATCTATGTAATAATATCTATCTATGCATCTATACATATCTATGCACATCTATGTACATAGATATCCAGCTATCATTGTCTATTTTCTTATCTATCACTATCTATCATATTATATATTATACTTATTCATCACCTAACACCATCATTTCTCAACCCATACATCTACCCATGTCTTAAACAGAGAAAACACAGATGTCAGAAGATGGAAAGATCTCCGATGCTCACACATTGATAGGACTAATATAGTAAAAACAATCGTCTTAGCAAAAGCAATCTATTGGCTCAATGCAATTCCCATCAAAATGCCAACACAATTCTTTACAGACTTTGAAAGAACAATTCTCAACTTCATATGAAAAAAAAAATAACCTCAAATACCTAAGACAATCTTTTACAATAAAAGATATAATTATATGACCACAAAAAAAAAATTTTAAGTAACCCAACAAAGATTAGAAAGAATGACATTTCAGGAATTTATTCCCTTGAAATTTTATAAATTGTAGTTATGTTGATCCATAAATTGCAGTTATGTTGAGTCTTAAAAATATAGATATTGAATATTGTAGCTGACATTTGCTACTTTGTGGGTATTTTTTTTTCTACCATTCTCTGCTTTTTTCCCACCCTTTCAACTTTCTAATACTAGAAAAAAAAAAAAGGAAAGAGTGTGACATTATCATTAGACTCCTGCCTGCTAATTAAAGGCATCCAGTATCTTGGGCCAAGTTTGATCTTCATTGTCAATATGTCTAGTGTCTTCTTTCTTCTTTGTAAAGGACTATTTAACAAACTGTGGCAAGTAACAGCAACCAACAACCAATCAACAGAACCCAATGCCTCTTTGGTTCCTAGGATTTATATACCTTGTAGAAGTGCCTCTAATTCTCAACATTACACAATCACCGAAACTATCAGCTGCTGACAAAAATCATACCCCTGATAGAACAAATCACAGCCAACAGGTCTAGAAAATCTGAAGTCACACTTCATTCCACCCTTGTGATTAAAAAAATATTTTTATGATATTCTGGTTTGTTTTAAAGAAACCAAAACTCCAAAATTCTCACTACACAAAATGTGCAGTTAGTGGGTTATTATTATACATACAATGACCTAAACAGAGAGATACAATGTTAGAATTTTTTTTTGTTAAATCCTTTTAAATGGCTTGTATTTTGTAGAAACAGCATATATAACATATTGTTAATCAAATAAAAGTCAGCATAATTACATTAATTTGCATATATGCATATATATGTTTGTAATTATATATAACAGTTAATGGCACAGTTCTTGACTCAAAGTGGATAAAATGTATAATATCTGAAATTCCTTGGTGTTAGTAAGAGAGTCAGATGTATTAACAAAGGGGGACAGAGAATTGTGAAAATTCTTGCTATGAAGACTAAGTAATCTTTGTTTTATAACCCTGTAGGATAATGCTTATGTTTCTTTTTTCATAGATACAATAACCACACATTTATAAATAGTTACATTACTACTGCCTCCCCTATTCTTAAAAGTAACTTTAGACAATGTCTCACCAGCTATCACAGCCTCTAGCTCTGGGAAGATGCACAATAAGTGTTAAACTGGAAAGCTTGAAGTGAGAATAAATATATGGATAAAAATAAATGTTTATTTATTAGTGTAAATTTATATTACATGCATATGTTTGAATAATAAGCATATAAAATGTAAAATTATTTGTATTTTCATTACTAAGTATTTGAGGAATAATGGGTTTTGCCATTTAATAGATAACTGGCAATGTGTTGGAAGCACTTTGGAAAATAAGCATTGGGCCCTGCACATAGAGCATTTTGGTGTATTTAATGAGCATCTTGATTTTTATGTGAGTCCTGATTTCTGTTTACTGATGGTGAGTTAGAATTCTGCCATATTAGTCACTCAGAAAAAAAGGTATCCATAGTAAAATATTTACATTAGGCAAAACACATAAAATAATGCAAATAAATATAATTCTATTTTCATGGCAGCATTTTAGAATTCTAATTTTCCTTCTGCAGGAACTACAGTGGGGTTCAGGCTTCTGTATGCAGAGAGTAAATCATGTGAATGAAGTTCAGCTGGATTATCTTCAACAACAACAAACCATATTTTTTGAGAAAACAAACCACCTCATTATTGTATTTTGTTTTTTGGTTGACGTTGACTATCAGAATTCATAAAAGTCAATATATTAAGAATGAGACACAACATTTTAGAAGATTGCATTAACACACCTTTGGTAGTACAGAAAAAATCAGAGCATCATGTTGGAGACATTGAAGGGTATCCTAACTATCATATTGATAACTATTGTAAACGTGGAGTTTATTATAGGAATTTTAGGAAATGCATTCATGGCTGTGGTGAACATCATAGACTGGTTGAAAAGTGGAAAGATCTCTGCAGTGGATAAGATCCACATTGCTCTTGCATTCTCCAGAACTGTTCATATGTTGTTACTAATCCTAAGTTTTTCAATAGTTTTATTCAGACAAGATTCATTGCAAATGAAAATAGCCATAAGAATGCACAGTAATTCCTGGACAGTGACCAATCATTTCAACGTCTGGTTTGCTACATGCCTCAGCATCTTTTACTTTCTCAAAATAGCCAATTTCTCAAACTCCACTTTTCTGGCTCTCAAACGGAATGTAAACAAAGTGGTTTCAGTGACACTGGTGGTGTCTCTGATAATCTTGCTTATAAACATTATATTCATAAACATAATCGTTGATAGTCTTGAAGAAAGCATACTCCAAAGGTCTAGTTCAAATAATACTGTAAAAGTTCAGAGCCTTCTTTTACTTAACACTATGTTCACACTGATACCATTTGCTGCCTCCCTGACAATGCTTCTCCTGCTCGTCCTCTCCCTGTGGAGACATCTGAAGAACATGAATCACAGTGCCACAGGCTCCAGAGATGTCAGTACTGTGGCCCACATTAAGTCCCTGAAAACTGTATTCACCTTCCTGCTATTATATACTGTTTTTGTTATGTCATTTCTTTTACAGTCTTTGGCTTTTAGCTCTAAACATAGAAATATTATTATTTTGTTTTTATGGAGTATAGAAACAGCTTTTCCGTCAGGTCACTCATGTGCTCTGATTCTGGGAAACAGTAAACTGAGGCAAGCCTTTCTTTCTGTATTATGGTGGGTGAGGCGTAAGTGCAAATGTACAGAGAATTGGGCTCCCTAAAACATAACAAGGATCCTCTTCCACATTCTAGAGAAAATTCAGTTAATAATAACTGCGTATAGGAAGGAATCAGGTTTATGATTCTCATAGTCCATGAGCCTTCAGACAAAGAATTCACTGGAAAGGCAGAGAGAAACTGCTGCCTCTGAGCTGGCCGGCAACAATACAGGGTGTAAAGATAAGCTTCGGTCTGTCTTGGAGAATACATGCTTTTGAGGTTCCTCGTGAGGGACTAGGGAAGGTGGAAGGTGCTGTGCCATGAGGAATGCACCCAAGGTTAGCTGATAATATCAACCAGAGATAGAAGTACTGTGTGTTCTTTTAGTCTGCCTAAAGCGAGTGGTTCGAGAGTCCATAGACAATCCTGGAGAAGGGATGTCTCAAAGCACAATGGGACTGACTACTTATTGCATAATACAACAGTGGTTAATGCTTTCATCTTCATCTTCACGCCTTGCCCCTCCAGGATCTTTCTGAATTAAAACTAAGTCATCTGCAAGAACACCAATTGCCTTTATCTGCTGAGCCATTACTCCAGCCTCCTAGATTTTTCTATTAAACATGGTTCATTTATTTCTTTATTAGTCTTAAATAAATGCTTACCTTATTTTTTATTTATCTTTCAGAGATAGTTTGCTGAAGAACAAATGATTTCAAATAAAATGTGCACTAGTAGCCATTAAAAGCAGGCAGTAATTGTGTTTATATTGTTAGCCAGTTGTGATTTTTTGTAGCATTTTGATACCCACATAGGAATGATACTGTTTCTCAGGTGCAGAGCAAATGTATCCTTCTGTGGATGAAGATATTATCTGAAAGTGAGAATGGTGACTGCTGTGGAGGGAGGCACTCCCCAGATTCAGTGAAACACCTAGAAAGTTCCTCAAGCCACATTCGCAAACTTGTGGAAACTTTGGCAAAAGAAAATGTATTTATGTATTTATGCCAAGTGTACTCATTTCTTTCTAATAGGTTTTGACACCTGCTTACCAGAAGAAAAAACTCATTGATCCACCAAGACAGACTTAGGTAAAATCATTTCTCTATTTTGTTTTAGGTGCCTTCCCTAGTGACGGGGCATTTGTTCATGTATCCTTAGAAATTGTTACAAGTGTAGATTGTAAGCAATTTGTAATCCAGGCATGTCTAGACTTGGTGAGCACAGTTCTGAAGCCTTAAGGACTTATGATCCTTGTGCAAGAGGGAAGGTTACCTGGGAGGAGGTGTAGGCAGGCTGACAAAATAGGGGAAACCTGGCTTTCTCACCTACAATAAGGAGGCAGATCCACTGCTCAGAGCAGGCAGCATTATTCCCAGGATTCGTTGGAAGGCCTCAGCTGGGAAAGCAAGGCACAGGGGGTTTCTGTGCTATGTGGGTGGCATAACCAGGGGAAACAGGGTCCAGGAAACTTAGTAGGATGGAGTGCTGTGGCTGGTATGCAGCTCGATAATATTAACACAGAGAAGTGCTGAGGAGTGAAAGGACACATGAAACCCGGGGCACGTAAGTGTGTTAAGTGGAGGAGGAAGCTGTAGCTTTGTGTAAGTGGGTGTAAAATTCATGTTTGGTGAAATCAATAAATTCCATGTGAAGTAAACAATTAGGCAAATAAGAGTCTTTAATAAAGCTCATTAATGAATAAACAACTATTTCTACAGAAGAGCCACAGGAGGCCCACATGTGTCTCTTGCTGAATATAAACTAGCTTGCAGATTTCCTAATAGGGAAGTAGTAAATAGCAGTTCTACTAATCTAGATAAGGAAGAAAGACACACACACACACACACATACACACACAGATACACACACACACACACACATACACACAGATACACACACAGATGCAAACACACACACAGACACACACACACATACACACATACACACACAGATATACACACACACACACATACACACACAGATACACACACACACACACACACATACACACAGATACACACACAGACGCAAACACACACACAGACACACACACACATACACACATACACATACACACACAGATATACACACACACACACATACACACACATAGACACACACACAGACACACACACATACACACATACACACACAGACGTAAACACATACATACACACACAGACACACACACACATACACACATACACATACACACATAGATACACACACATACACACACACAGATACACACACACATACACACACAGATACACACACAGATGCAAACACACACATACACACACATACACACACACGCACAGACACACACAGACACACACACACACTGACCAACAAACTTAGGACCGAAATAAACTAGACCTATGAAAAATTTCTAAATAAGATACATTTGTCAGTGTAAAACAGTACAATTTTAGGCCAATGTGTTTTTATTTAATACACATCTTAAATACTTTATATAATCCAATTATACATTTAATATTTTATATACTTTATTTCATATGTTATATCTTATATGCCACTGTTGCCTGGATAAAAAATAAGTGAAAAATAGTTGAGAATATGTAGGAAAATATATAAGTATATAAGTCGAGCTTGATGGTTATAGGCCTGTAGACCCAGCTAACCTCGAAACAGAAACAGGAAGATCATGAGTGGATTTCAGTACTCTGTATGAAACTCCATCAAACACTAAGTTGAAAATTAACATTAAACATTAAGTATAGATCGGAGAGAGGCCGTCCTAAAGACCCAGTCATAAATCACATGCTTCACAGAAATTACCATCAACATAGCTTAGCACATAAAGACACTTGACTCCTACCCTGAGTACCTGAGTTTGAACACTGGGTAAGAGAGAAGCAGCTCCTGCAGGTTGTCCTCTGAACTCTACATGCCCAGCATAGTATACACACACACACACAAACACCCTCATAAAGATAATATAAAATACTGTTAAAGTAAATTGTCAGCATACTTGATTGTGAAAGAAGGGCATCTAGAGCTTAATAAGATTTTTTAAAACTTGTAATTACAGATATAACTCATTCTAATAGAACTGTAGTATAAGTTTTTAGAAACCAAATGAAACATGTAAGTTGTTTTTGTGCTGCTGCTGCTGTTGTTGTTGTTGTTGTTGGTGGTGGTGGTGGTGGTGTGTGTGTGTGTGTGTGTGTGTGTGTGTGTGTTTGTGTTTGTATTCACTGCTTGTAAATAATACAACTACAACACAAGCTATCTTCAGATAATTGTTAACACACTTTCCTGGGTGATCCCACAGAAAATAAGGAGTCACTAGGAAGGACGCAACCTCTACATTTATTTCCAACTTTTCTTAATAAATACATTTATTCCAATGTGTTTGCTGAAATAAATGATTGATTTTGAGGAATACTTATGGCATCTTCTGAAGACTGAGGTTCAGCTATCACTTTAGTCTTTTCCCATACACTGGCATTTTACATGTTACTAGTGACAACTGTACTTGGTGAATCAATTTATATAAAGGCCATACAAGGCAAAACCTCACAAAACAATAAAAGAGAGTGTGTCTTTATTAGTATGTTAGCAAATATGAATTTGGATTGAATTTTACCACCACCAGCTTTAAATGTGGAAAACTATGAAGCGAAGCATATTTCACTGAGTGCAGCTTCACACGGTGAGTGAGGGCACCTGATTCTGGAAATTGTGTTATGTCTCCTGATCTGGTTTCTTCAGGAACGTGAAGATACGGCCACCCATCCAGTTCACATAGTCCATCCAAGCTGATCCAATGCACAAGTGAATGGAATATTTCTACTGCCTGTGATGGCAGCAATCTCAGGCTTCCTGCTTTACTACCAGCCTCAGAAAGTTCTATCTTCTTTAGAATACTAAATTATCCTATCTAACTTTTTTTCTCTTGAAATGAAGAGACAAGTGTCATTCTGTTGCTTCTGTAGGGACTTCAGTGCTTTTATTTCCTAAAGTATCCATGGTAACATTACATACATGAACCAACACAGCTTAATAAATATATGGGAAACATAACATGGAATATCAAAATGAGATGTATTTTTTAATGCTTCTTTTTTACATTAACATTTATATTTTTACACATATATACAATAAACTACCTATGGCAAGAAGAAGTATGAAACAGTCAGGAATTATATAATTGTTATATTTATAGGGTTTTGGCTATTTGTACTTGGCAACCTTGGTGAAAACAACTTTCCTACCTTGGTATGTCTAAGAATCTGATTGTAAATCAACATCTATCATATCTCATCTTTATCAACTTAAAATAGCTATCTAGACCTAAAAACATCTTAACTCCTAAACAAAGAGAGAATCTTAAGGGTGGAAAATATGATTGAAGTTATTGATACATCAGCCAAAGAAAACGTTAAAACTAAAATGTTCCTGACCAAAAACAAAACAAAAAAACCCAAACAAACAAACAAACAAAAAAGAAACCTTGGACACTATAAAAAGACCAAATCTAAGTATAATAGGAATAGAAGACGGAGATGTATTTTCTTTTTTTTTTTTTTTATTAATTTATTCTTGTTACATCTCAATGTTTATCCCATCCCTTGTATCCTCCCATTCCTCCCCCCCCCCATTTTCCCATTATTCCCCTCCCCTATGACTGTTCCTGAGGGGGATTACCTCCCCCTATATATTCTCATAGGGTATCAAGTCTCTTCTTGGCTACTTGCTGTCCTTCCTCTGAGTGCTACCAGGTCTCCCCCTCCAGGGGACATGGTCAAATGTGAGGCACCAGAGTACGTGAGAAAGTCGTATCACACTCTCCACTCAACTGTAGAGAATATTCTGATCATTGGCTAGTTCTGGGAAGGGGTTTAAAGTTTACCTCCTGTATTGTCCTTGGCTGGTGCCTTAGTTTGAGTGGGACCCCTGGGCCCAAATCTGCCTATCATATTGTTCTACTTGTAGATTTCTAGGACCCTCTGGATCCTTTTATTTTGCTGTTCTCCCATGCGTCTCTCATTTAGAGTCCCAATAGGATGCCTTCCCCTCTGTCCCAGTTTCCTGGTAAGTGAAGGCTTTTGTGGGACATGCCCCTTGGGCTAGTATGCAGATATAAGTGAGTATATACCATTTGATTCTTTCTGCTTCTGGGTTAACTCACTCATTATGATCATTTCTAGCTCAATCCATTTATCCACAAATTTCGGGAATTCCTTGTTTTTAATAGCTGAGTAGTATTCCATAGTGTATATGTACCACAGTTTCTTTATCCACTCTTCTACTGAGGGACACTTAGGCTGTTTACATGTTCTGGCTATTATGAATAAGGCTGCTATGAACATGGTTGAGCAAATTTTCTTGTTGTGTGCTGGAGCATCTTCTGGGTATATTCCAAGGAGTGGAATAGCTGGGTCTTGAGGAAGCCCTATTCCCATTTTTCTGAGATAGCACCAGATAGATTTCCAAAGTGGCTGTACTAGTTTGCATTCCCACCAGCAATGAAGGAGTGTTCCTCTCTCCCCACATCCTCGCCAGCATGTGGTGTCGCTTGAATTTTTGATCTTAGCCATTCTGATGGGTGTAAGATGGAATCTCAGAGTTGTTTTGATTTGCATTTCCCTGATGACTAAGGAGGTTGAGCATTTCTTTAAGTGTTTCTCAGCCATTTGATACTTCTCTGTTGAGAATTCTCTGTTTAGTTCCAAGCCCCATTTCTCAATTGGGTTATTCGGTTTGGAGGTGTTTAATTTCTTGAGTTCTTTATATATTTTGGATATTAGACCTTTGTCAGATGTAGGGTTGGTGAAGATTTTTTCCCAGTCTGTAGGCTGTCGCTTTGTTCTCTTGACAGTGTCTCCTGCCTTACAGAAGCTTCTCAGCCTCATGAGGTCCCATTTATTAATGGTTGACATTAAGGTCTGGGCCGTTGGTGTTCTGTTCAGGAAGTTGTCTCCTGTGCCAATATGTTCCAGGCTCTTTCCCACTTTTTCTTCTAAGTGGCTTAGTGTCTCTGGTTTTATGTTGAGGTCTTTAATCCACTTGGATTTGAGTTTTGTGCAAGGTGGCAAATATGGATCCAGTTTCATTTTTTTCCACATAGACCTCCAGTTAGACCAGCACCATTTGTTGAAGATGCTATCCTTTTTCCATTGAATGGATTAGGCTTCTTTGTCAAAAATCAAGTGACCATATGTGTGTGGATTCATATCTGGTGCTTTGATTCAATTCCACTGATCAACCAGCCTGTTGCTGTGCCAGTACCATGCTGTTTTAATTACTATTGCTTTATAGTACAGTTTGAAATCAGGTATGGAGATTCCTCCGGAGCACCTTTTATTGTAAAAGTTTGTTTTAGCTATTCTGGGTTTTTTGTTTTTCCATATGAAGTTCAGAATTGAACTTTCAATGTCTTTAAAAATTGTGTAGGTATTTTGATAGGGATTGCATTGAATCTGTAGATTGCTTTTGGTAGGATGGCCATTTTTACTATGTTAATTCTCCCGATCCATGAACAAGGAAGATCATGCCATCTTCTCAGGTCATCTTCAATCTCTTTCTTCAGAGTTTTGAAATTTTTTTCATACAAGTCCTTCACTTGCTTAGTTAGGGTAACTCCTAGATATTTTATATTGCTTGTGGCTAATGTGAAGGGTGTGGTTTTCCTAATTTCTTCCTCTGCAAGCTTGTCATTTGTGTATAGGAAGGCTACAGACTTTTTTGAGTTAATTTTGTATCCAGCCAATTTGCTGAAGGTGTTTATCAGCTTTAGGAGTTCTCTGGTGGAGTTTTGAGGGTCACTTATGTACACTATCATATCATCTGCAAAGAGGGATAATTTGACTTCCTCCTTTCCCATTTGGATACCCTTGATCTCCTTTTGTTGTCTTATTGCTCTGGCTAGAACTTCGAGTACTATATTGAAGAGATATGGAGAGAGTGGGCAGCCTTGCCTTGTTCCTGATTTTAGAGGAATTTCCTTGAGTATCTCACCATTTACTTTGATTTTGGCTATTGGCTTGCTGTATATAGCCTTTATTATGTTGAGGAAAGTGCCTTGTATCCCCGATCTCTCTAAAACTTTAAACATGAATGGGTGTTGAATTTTATCAAATGCTTTCTCTGCATCCAAGGAGATGATCATGTGGTTTTTTATTTTCAGTTTGTTTATATGGTGGATTACATTGATGGATTTCCGTATATTAAACCATCCCTGCATGCCTGGAATGAAGCCTACTTGGTCATGATGAATGATATCTTTGATGTGCTCCTGTATTCGTTTTGCAAGTATTTTATTTAGTATTTTTGCATCTATGTTCATAAGAGAAATTGGTCTGAAATTCTCTTTCTTTGTTGAGTCTTTGTGAGGTTTAGGTATCAATGAGACTATGGCCTCATAGAATGAATTTGGTAATGTTCCATCCATTTCTATCTTTTGGAGTAGCTTGAAGAGTATCGGTATTAGCTCGCCCTTAAAGGTCTGGTAGAATTCTGCACTGAAACCATCTGGCCCTGGGCTTTTTTTGGTTGGGAGACCATCGATGATTGCCTCTATTTCTGTAGGGGAAATGGGACTATTTAGCTTGTTTATCTGTTCTTCATTCAACTTTGGCAAGTGAAATTGTTCAAGAAAATCGTCCATTTCCTTAGATTTTCAAATTTTGTGGCGTATATGCCTTCAAAGTAGGATCTTATGATTCTTTGAATTTCTTCAGTGTCTGTTGTTATGTCTCCCTTTTCATTTCTGATTTTGTTGATTTCAATACTGTCTCTCTGCCTTTTAGTTAGTTTGGCTAATGGTCTGTCTATCTTGTTGATTTTCTCAAAGAACCAGCTTTTGGTTTTGTTGATTCTTTGGACTGTTTTCTTAGTTTCTAATTTGTTAATTTCAGCCCTGAGTTTGATTATTTCCAGGCGTCTACTCCTCTTGGGTGTTTCTGCTTCTTTTTTTTCTAGGGCTTCCAGTTGTGTTGTTAAGATGCTTATGTGCGATGTTTCCAATTTCTTTTTAAAGGCACTTAGTGCTATAAATTTTCCTCTCAGCACTGCTTTCAATGTATCCCACAAATTTGGGTATGTTGTTTCTTCATTTTCATTGAATTTCAGAAATTCCTTGATTTTTTTCTTTATTTCTTCCCTGACCCAGGTGTCATTTAGCAGATAGTTGTTTAGTTTCCACAAACGTGTAGGCTTTTTGTTATTTCTGTTGTTGTTGAATTGCAGCCTAAGAGCATGGTGATCTGATAGGATACAAGGTATTATTTCAATCCTCTTGTATCTGTTGAGGCTTGCTTTGTGACCTACGATGTGATCAATTTTGGAGAAGGTTCCATGGGGTTCAGAGAAGAAGGTGTATTCTTTCTTGTTTGGGTGAAAGGTTCTATAGATATCTGTTAGATCCATTTGACCCATGGCATTGGTTAATGATGTTATTTCTCGGCTTAGTTTCTGTTTCAATGACTTATCCTTCAGTGAGAGTAGGGTGTTGAAGTCTCCCACTATTATTGTGTGGGGATCGATGTGTGGTTTAAGCTTTTTTAGGAGATCTTTTACATATGTGGGTGCCCTTGTATTGGGAGCATAGATGTTCAGAATTGTGATGTCATCTTGGTTGACTTTACCTTTGATGAGTATGAAGTGTCCTTCCTCATCCCTTTTGATTAATTTTGGTTGAAAGTCTATTTTGTTCGATACTAAAATGGCTACACCTGCTTGCTTCTTGTGACCATTTGCTTGGAATATTTTTTTCCAACCTTTTACCCTGAGGTAATGCCTTTCATTATGGGTGAGATGTGTTTCTTGGATGCAGAAGAATGTTGGATCTTGTTTATGTACCCATTCAGTTAGTCTGTGTCTTTTTATTGGAGAATTGAGGCCATTGATGTTGAGAGATATTAATGACCAGTGACTGTTAAGAGTCTTAATTTTGATGTTGTTTCCAGTCGAGCGTTTGTGTAGTTGTGTTTTTTGCCATGGGATAGTTATCTATTTCCTGGGTAGTTTTGGTTGTAGCTTGACCCTTTGGGATGGAGTTTTCCTTCTAGTACCTTCTGTAAAGCTGGGTTTGTGGATAGGTACTGTTTGAATTTGTTTTTGTCATGGAATATTTTGTTTTCTCCGTCAATGGTTATTGATAATTTTGCTGGGTAAAGTAGGCTGGCCTGGCATCTGTGGTCTCTTAGGGTTTGCAGGATCTCTGTCCAGGCCCTTCTGGCTTTTATGGTCTCTGCTGAGAAGTCAGGTGTAATTCTGATAGGTTTACCATTAAATGTTATTTGGCCCTTTTCCCTTGCAGCTTTTAATATTTTTTCTTTGTTCTGCATGTTTTGTGTTTTGATTATTATGTGGCGGGCAGTTTTTCTTTTCTGGTCAATTCTATTTGGTGTTCTGTAGGCCTCTTGTATGTTTATAGGCATCTCTTTCTTTAGATTGGGGAAATTTTCTTCTATGATTTTGTTGAGAATAGTTTCTGGGCCCTGGAGTCTGATGTCTTCTCTTTCTTCAATGCCTATTATCCGCAAATTTCTTCTTTTCATGGTGTCCTTAATTTCTTGGATGTTTTGTGTCAGGAGTTTTCCAGATTTGGCATTTTCTTTAATGGTTGATTCAATATCTGTGATTGTATCTTCTAGCCCTGAGATCCGTTCTTCCATCTCTTGGATTCTGTTAGAAAAGCTCACCTCTGTGTTGCTCGCCTTCTTCTCTGAGGTCTCACGTTCTCGTTTTTCTTCTGTCTGTGTGTTTATCATTGAATCCATTTTCATTTTCAGATCTTGAACTGATTTTTTGATTTCTTTCATCTGATTTTTTGTATATTCCTGAGTTTCTTCCATTGCCTCTTTATAGGTCTTCAGAGCTTGAACCGTTTTACTTATTTCTTTCATCTGGTTGTTTGCATTTTCCTGCAATTTTTCCAGTTCCACTCTATGTGCTTCTTTTATGTCTCTCACCTGTTTGTCTGCGTCTTCCTGCATTTGATTACGAATTTTATTTGTTTCCTCCATTATCATCCTCATTACTAAGGATTTGAGGTCATTTTCTTGTATTTCCGTTGTATTTGAGTTCTCTGGGTTGTTTTCTTTGGCATAGCTGGAAACTGGAGACGCCATGTTGTTTTGGGGTTTTTTGCGTATGCTTTTTCATTGTCCTTTAGACATCTTGCCGTCTTTGTGTTTGTTGGGTAGCTTCCAGAGTTGAATGGAGGGTGTCTGACAATAGATTCATTTGTTTTCTCACGATTTCCCTAGGCTGCGAGCTCAAAGCTTCACTGGTGTGGATGTTAGGAGGTTAGCCCTGTTGTTCTGGTCTCTCACAGCCAGTGATCCTCAGTCCCCCTCTGCTGTGGATCCTGCAATTGTTCTGGGTCTCTGAATGAGCGTTGGGTCAGGCCAAGGTATCCACAGCCTTCTGTGTTCCCTGCCAAGTCCAGCCAGGAACACTGGGACCGAACCACGGGCAGAACTCAGGTAGATTCTCAGGGCCTGAACCGCCTGCCAAGCTCAGCTAGGGATTTTGGGCCCAAAATGCACACAGGGTCCAGCCAGAATTTTTGGGCTGGGACTACACACCAAGCTCCACTAGGGCCTTTTGGCCCAAAGTGCGTGCTGTGGTCAGTTATTGACTCAGGGCCCGAACTGAGCACCAATCTCAGCCAGGAATTCTGGATTCAAACTGCACACTGTGTCCAACCAGAGTCTTAGAGCTGGTGGAACCGAGAGCTCTGTCCAGCCTGTGCCACAGCAGGAGAACTGCGGCTGCTCTGAGTTAGCGCCAGTGGTGGAACAAGTGCTCCGCCCGGGCTGTGTCACCGCAGGGGAGCTGCCGCTGAGCTGAGGTGGTGCCTAGTGTGGAGCTGCGAGCTCAACTAAGCCTGTGCCACAGCAGGGGAGCTATGGCCATGCTGAGTTAGTGCCTCAGGCAGAATTGCTTGCTGGGCCGGGCCAATACCCAGGACTCTGGGGCCGAACTGTCCGCCGAGTCCAGTCTGGGCCCAAAGGCTCCACGCGACCCAAATCCTGTCCCGAGTCCCCTCTCCCGCAGCAACTCCCACCAGCCACCACACCAATCGCCTCCACCGAAAGGCTATGAGCTGCACACCTCAGCTGCCGCTGCTGGTGCCGCTGGTGCTGCTGCCTCTGCCGCTGCCACTCCGATCAGAGAAAAACCACGCTCCTCCCGTGTGCAGGGGCACGCAGGTCCTCCGCACCCTGGTCCCTCCGAACCGTGGAGCACTCCCGCTGCCGTGATGTTCGGACCTCAGTGTTCCTTGCTCAGAAATCTGTGCAATTCCCTGAATTGTTCACTGGAGCCTCCAAACGCGGTCCACACTGCTCGCCGCCATCTTGGATCCTCCCGGACATGGAGGGGAGGACAGCACAGGGAATCAGGTCATCGGTTCATTCCCTTCAGTACAGTCCAATCCAGTAAGTCAGTTGAGTGCAGTTCATGAGTTCCTTTCAGTTTGCGAAGTTGAATCTGCTCAGCAGTTCACGGAGTCAGTGCAGTTCAGTTTGTGGAGTTCAGTGGTGCTTTTTCCAAGCAGAACAATTCAGAGAGAGAAGCCAATTTGAATCATTCACCTTGGAGAGGAGTTTGAGCCAGAACAGCTGAATTTAACCAGCCAGCCAGAGCTCAGAAACAAATAGAAAAGGGCAGTTCAGTTGTATCTGGAATACATTAGATTCTTTGGAGATATCCATCATCTCTGCCTCTTTCATTTCTGCCTTATCTCCTGAACAGCTCTCTGAGCCTTGAAGGGACAGGTTTGATGAAGACATCACGTTTAGGACTGAGTACTCCAAAGACTTCTGTAAATAACATTTTTTTTCTTTTTTATTAATTATAATTTATTCACAATTGTTATCTGCATGCCCTTATATTCCCATTCCCACCCTTCCTCCCCCTTCTGTAAGTTCCCCTGTCCTAGAGTTCTGATGGGAAGGCCCTTCTACAGATTGGCCACAGTCTATGAGGTCTCATCAGGATAGCATGCATGCACAGGAAGACCATCAAGGCCAGAGGATCTGGACACAGGGTCACTTGCACAAACTGATGCACCAACCAAGGACGATGCATGCAGAAAACCTAGACTCTTTGTTTGGATGTAGCCTAAGGAGGGCTAATTCTCCATGTAGAGGGGAGTGGAAACTGTGGTTAAACCTTGGATCATTTCCCCTCAGTGGGAAGGCCTTGTGGGCACACAGAGGAAGGGGATACAGACTAATCTGATGAGACCTGACAGGCTGTGGCCAGACAATAGGAGAGAAGCTCTCCCCTCCCCCCCTGCCAGAGGTCTAGGAGAGGAGACTAGAGAAGAAAAGGGAGAGAAGGTGGAAACAAGCTAGGACATAGCAATTGGGATGTAATATGAAAAAATTATAAAAAATAAAATAAAATAAAAATTAAAAAATAAAATAAAAGAGATAAGACCAAAAATAAATAAATAAATAAATAAATAAATAAATAACTTCTCAAGGGCTGTCTTGTTATTTTTGACTTTTGCACATATTGGAAATTGCTCCTGGCTTCAGGAACAGCTCCTTAGGGCTGAGCATCACGAGATCTCACTAACTGCAACCCTTTTCAAAAACCCAGGAAGGGCTGCATCATTCTCCACGCCGCATAATTCTCCCCTACACTATGACTTTTTATTGTTTTGGTTTTTGTTTGTCTTACGTTGTTTTGTTTTTTGAAACAAGGTTTCTCTGTGTAGCCTTGGCTGTCCTGAACTTCCTTTGTAGCCCAGGCTGGCCTAGAACTTACAGAAATCTGCCTGCGTCTGCCTCCCCAGATAACAGGCTAGGATCACAAGCCTGCCAGAGTGCACACAGCTGCATTTGCATTTTTCTTATCAAAAAAGTATATTCTTACTAGTTGGAGGAGATAAACCAGAAGAACCATTACATATTTGTGTTAAATGTCTCTGCAAGGCCATGAGTTACAGCCCAGGTCATTTATCTGAAGTGTTATAGAAAGTGATCGAACCTGTAAGAAGTAGGAGGAGCTTAGAAGGAAGTTGTCATTGGAGGCGTGCCCTCAAAGGGGATATTAGGTCAAAAGCTGTATCCTCTCACTCTTAATTTGGCTGCCTCATCATGGGAAGTTTTGCTCCATTACTGCTGGCCTGTTCTGCTTTACTATAGACCACAAAACAATTGTTCGAAGTGATCATGAGCTAAAACTTCTGGGGCTGTGAGCCAAAATTTCTTTCCTGGTAAAAACCTTAATTCAGGTGTTTCACTATACTGAGCAAAAACTAAAAAGTGACTGTCCCATCTTTGTGCTACTGGTATGGTTGTTTCCATTTTTACCTATTCCTTAAAATTTACCTGTTCTGGCTCAATTTCATTATCAATATATCTCTCTCTTAATTGTAGTGTACTTGGTCAGTTTTTAAATTATATAGGACTCACATTCATTTCATAGGGTGCTTTTAGGGGACTATAGGGGCTATGGGGTTAGACTTTTACAATAAATTCTCCAGGTTTCCCTGTCATAAATGGGAATTAAGATACTTGTTTTCCTGATGCATGGTAGCATTATCTTGTTTAGTTTAATACCTCCTTAAATAAGGATGACTGTACCATGCTTTTCCCTTCCCATCTTGCCCAGGATATGCATCACACGTCATCTGTCTTGGTGCCAAAATTGATTATCACAGAGCAGGTGCTAGTAGTAGGTAAGGAAGCTTCAGGTCTTTGGTGCTAGTAAAGGTTTCTAAACATATTGAACTATCAAGAGGAAGAGGCAAGACTGAGCCAGATTTTTCATGTGCAGATGAACTCATTTATCTTAAAGACAGCACCAGGAACACCATGTAAAAGCACCTCATTCCTCCACATGGAGGAATAGTCCCAAAGATTGCTGACTATTTGTACTTAATACCAAGTGATAGTACCTTGGAAGTCTGTTTATAACAGTGTCAAAAAAAAATCAATGATGGAAGCTGTGTCTTTGGGAAACAGGTTTGTAATACCAGCTGAGTTGTCACGAGGAAACTTTGCTGAGCTGACTTTTCAAGCCGCCTTCGAGTAGTGCAGATAGCTATTGAGGAGCATCAGCTGTCATCCATGCTAGAGTGGGCTTTTCAGTGGTACAGATGATTTTGAGTCCTTCCTACCTTATATTTTACCCCTCATCTCTACACATGTAGGTAACTCAAAACAACTAATTAATTTATCAAGTTAGACTTTGGTATCTATCATTTAACTTTGATTTGTCATGAATTCCCTACCTGGGATGAATGTAAGTGTGTCTGTGTTGTCTCTTGAGAAAACTTCTCCCACAACATTGGTCCTAGCTCTCAGAGCCTTGGTTAGGGGTTACTTAGAAGTGTGTGGTTGACCTCAAACAACTGTGTCACCATATAGTTCTACACAGTCATGGAAGATGACCTCAGTGAATCTGCTAGACTCTAGTGTCTCCCAGGATCACTTATGGTGGAGGAGCATGTTGGAAGGGTTGAGGAACTACAAAAACTAACTACTGATATACCAGATAAGAGTTGTCTTTCTGTTAGGATATATTAACAACCTCATTTTCATTACTATAGACCTAGCTATGATAATATTTTTCTGCTTCTTTCACTGCAGTAGAAACAGGACAAGGTTTAACTTTATTCCAAGGTGGACATGGGATACTTATGTTATGCTTGAAGAAAGCACACACACATTCACACACACACACACACACACACACACACACATACATGCATGCATGCATGCACACACGCATACACAACAATATAGCAGCACCACATTAAAATTGTAATATAAAAGCTATGACAAAATGTGTTAGATTAGAAGTGAGGAATAAACTAAGATTGTTGAAATTCAAATAATCTAAATTAATATGAAAATAATTTTTAGAAAAGTATTATAATCATGAGACTATGCTTTTTGTTTATTTATTATTTAGTATTAGTGTTAAGAGTCTCCCTGTGTAGCCCTGGTTGTAACTGTTATTTGAATAATTTATCTATGTTACTATTTTCCTGTTGAGAATTTTCAGAACATATTTATCATTATTAGGTAAATGTGATTTGTTGTTTATATATAATTTGAAAAATATTTATTTTTTTGTGATTATAATTACATAGTTCTTCCTTCTTTCCTCACTTTTAAACTCTTAAATATACTCCTCCTTGCTCTCTTTCATATTAAGGCCTCCTTTTTTCATTAGTTGTTGTTATTGCTAGTGGTGGAGGGTGTGTGGGTGTGTGCACGCGTGCGCACACGCGCGCCCGCGCACATTTACAATCTGCTCAGTTTGTATGATTTCACTTGTATAACTTGTATATATGTTTTTAGGGCTGACTATTTGGTATTGGATAGGCAATTGACATGTTATCTTCAGGAGCAGATTATCACACTTAAAGCATCCTTAGTTGTCTGTAGTTCTTTGTCTGGGATGAGGCCTTGTAAGCTTTCACCCATGCACGTTATCGTCATTATTGGTATTTTCATTGTTCAACCCATGCTTAGGCAGCCATGTTGTTAAGACTTTATTGGTGTAGCTCCTCATAGTCCTAAGAGGCACAATCTCATATCCAACACCCTGTTCCTCTCGCTCTTGCAATCTTTCCATACCCTCTGCCTATAACAGTTCCTACACTTCAGGTGCTGGAGTGAATTGTAGATGTGTGGGCTCCACAACTCTGCATTTTGATTGGTTATGGTTTTCTGTAATGGAATCTGTCAATTGCAAAGATAATTTTCTTTAATGCAGGGCGAGGTCTTAACTGGCTATACGTCAGAAATAAAGAATAATTTTATGAAATTGGAAAATTTTTCTCATAATTAGATTCAGATGTTGAGACACAGAAAGGTGATCATGTTCATAAATTCTATATGCAATGTTAAATATTCAATTATAACTGTAAATACACATTGAACATCTTCTGTTTATCTTTATTTATTAACCTTTCTATTTACTTTACGTTTCCATCACAGATTTCTCTCCTATTTCTCTTCCCAGTTTCTTCATATCCTCCCCACATGCCCCCTTCTTCCTTTACACCTCAGAAGAGGGAGTTGTCGCATCAATATTAACTGGCCTTGGCAGGTGCAGTAAGACTAGACACATCTATTGAGACTAGACTAGCAGCCCAGTTAGGGCACAAGGATACAAAAGTAGGCAATGTAGTAACAGACATGCCCTGCTCCCACTTTAGTAATCCAGCAAGAACACGCAACTGCACTTTTGTTGCATGTGTGCAGAGGGCCTAGGTGCATACTCTGTGGTTAGCAGTTCAGTCTCTACGAGCTCATATGATCCCAGGTTAGTTGAGTCTGTAAGTTTTCTTGTTGTGTACTTGACACCTCTAGAGCTTTTCACCCTTCCTCCCCCCTCTCCGCTTAATATTTGATTTTGGGTTTCTACCTCTGCTTTCATCAATTTCTTAGTGAAGCAAAGAGGTTCCTCTCTGGTTGGCCCTTATGCCAGCAGGCCTGTGAGAAGTAAGGCAGATGTATGGGCTGGAAATGAATCACCTTTTACATGTATTTTTGAGATATTTTCATAGAATTTGGAATCTGTGAACTAAATGGGAGCATGTAATATGTTAAAATGATAAGATATATGTGTGTAGCTGTAATATATATTTTTCACAAAATTTTAAAGTAGTTTTTTTTTTCATGTAAAGGAACCTAAATAAATATTATGGCTTAATTTATTTTTACTTGACTTACAAATTACTAATTGGTAGCTTCTTGGTAAGCAATACATCATTAGTCTTACAGTGGTCTGATAAAAACACAAGCTCTTCAATGAGACATTTGCCGTGACTCACAGACCAGGTCCTCTAATGCTGACTAGGGAGGAAAGAAAGGTCAGACACATATAAATAAAAGCTCAGGCCATGAGGGGTGTGAGCATTCTGTTGGGAAGACAAATACTAACACTGCTACATAGAATGTCAGTATGTTCATTATGTATCATACAGGGGAGGGGTTATTTATTATAGATATGTAGATCTAAAAGGAGAGCTATTTCAAATGAGTTATGGTTGGCTTAATCCTTTTGATTACTAACCTTAGGATTAGTAAATATATGAAATTTCATGTGAATGAATAACTTCACAAGAAATGCATGTACTTTGTAAATACTTTTATGCATAAAAGGTTTGTAAGTGTCTGAGAGTAGATTTTTCTTGGTGTAACTTTTCATGTGGGAAACCTGTGCATCGAGAACTTCAAGTTGCTGAAGTTCATATGAGAAGAACATATGAAAAGACGGAACGATCTCCCAAGCTTATGGATCAGTAAGACTGGTATCATAAAAATGGCCATCTTACCAGAAGTAATCTACAAACTCAATACAATTCCCATCAAAAGTGCAACATAATACTTTACAGACTTTGCAAGAATGATATTCAACTTCATATGGACAAAGAACAACAAGAACACAACAACAACAACAACAACAAACCAAGATAGCAAAAGCAATCATGTAAATTAAAAGAACTTCTGTAGTTATTGCCATAAAAACGTACAGGTTGGTCAATAAAATCAAATTGAAGAAATCAAATTGAAGACCCCAAAATAAATCCACACACCTACACATACCTGATTTTTGGCAGAATAGACAAAATATACATTGTAAAAAAAAAAAAAAAGAAAGCATATTCAATAAATGGTGCTAGTCTAATTGGATGTCTACATGTAGAAGAATGCAAATCTATCTCTATGTATGTATGTATGTATGTATGTATGTATGTATGTATGTATGTATCTATCTATCTATAGATTCCCTGCACAAAACTCGAGTCCAAGCATATCAATGACATCAACATAAAATTGGATATATCCACTAAATACATTAAATCTGATCCATATAACTCATTTATAAATACAAGGTTTACACCCAGTCCTTTTAAAGCTGCTATTACAAATTGTCGAGGATAGTTAAAAAATAAAAGTGAATGTTTTAAGTTGCATTAAAATACACATTAATGTAATCAGATTCATGGTCTTGTCAGATACTAGTCTAGTACAGAAATAGGCATCCTAGGTAGAACAGCTAGTAAGTAGCTAGAAAAAGCAACATTTGCCTATTAAGAATTGCTGTAAATAGATAGACAGACAAACAGACAGGCAGACAGATAGATATCATCAAGTGTGAGTAGAACAGGAGGAGAGAGAAGTGGAAGAAAGAACTGAGACTGGTGGGGGTTATCTCTGGGAACTAGAAACCTAGGACAAGATAAATACCAAGGAACCTACGAAAGTGACTTTAGCTATGGCTTCTAGCAATAGGGATATCGAACCTGAAACTGCCACCTCCTTTAGCAAGGCAAGAATTCCAATGGGGGGGATGTGAATACCAACCCAGCCACAACTTGTCCTGCCTACAAGATGCACAGGGACACATATGGAGCAGAAATTGAGGGAATGGCCAACCAATGACTGGCCCAACTTGAGACCTATGCCATGAGAGTGAACCCATCCATGACTCTGTTAATGATATTCTACTATACTTGCAGATTGGAAATTTCCATAATTGCCCATCTGAGAGGCTTTACTCAGCTGCTGATGGAAACAGATGTAGAGACTCACAACCAATCATTAGGTGGAGCTTGGGGAATTTTGTGGATTTAGGGGGAGGAGGTATTGAAGAATCCAGAAAGGGCAAGGACAACACCAAAATCCCACAGCATCAACTAACCTGGGCCCATATGGGTTCACAGAGATTGAGCCACCAACAAAAGAGCATACATTGGATGAAGTTTTTCCCCCTCCATATATGTAACAGATGTGCATCTTCGTCTTCATGTGGGAACTCTTAACACCTGGAGCAGGGGCTGTTCCTGTCTCTAGCCTATGTTTGGATCCCATTCCCCTAAATGTGATGCCTTGTCTATGCTCAACAGGAGAAGATGGAGGGGAAATGGAGGATGGGAGGGTGAAAAGGAGGAGAAGCTGTAATTGGGTTATAAGTAAATAAATAAATTAATTTAAAAATTACATAGATGATGAACAAATCATAGTGCCATGAATCATAAATGTTAAATAGTATTAAAAAATGACATTGACAAAAATGGACTTTGTATACAAATAAAATTTGTATGAATATTGGCATGGGCATGCCTTTGTATAAAATAAATAATGAACATGTATTTTCTCATTATGAGCTTTTAACAAGTAATGATTTTCATGGGATTATTTTATTGTGGATAATTTGCTAGATATGAGCTGTACACTATCCATAGGGTTGGAACATAATTGATTCAAAAGTGTTTAAAGACATGTGGTACTAAGGAACTACTAGGCACAAGTTCAGATTCTTTCTGCCTTATATACAGAATAGAAAATTTTATGGATTTACCCAATACTCAAGTTACCAGATTAACATACATAGATAAGAGAAAATGAGCAAAACAATGCAAATAAATAAATCTTCATTTGCATCACATCAAAAGAGGTCAGCATTTCCTTCGTCAAAATTTGCAATGTCTTCAGGCTGTTATGTGTAAGGCATACCACATCTAGATGGGGGTTATTTCAGCTGTCTAGGAAAATGTAAGATTTATATGACAGAAAATACGAAGTCATTAGCAAGGCTTATATTTTGTTTGGCTTTAGATTTGTAAATTATTTAAAGGAACATGCTATGGGGTTTTGAGTATTGAATACCCACAACATTTTAGTAGCATGTTTTAACAGATCTTAAGTGGTGACAACAGGAATTGAAGCATTCATTTGAAGATGAGTGACATAATGAAGAACACATTTACAGTCATTCTGAGTGTGGAATTCATAATTGGCAACTTTGGGAATGTATTCATAGCAGTGGTGAACATCATGGATTTGATCAAGAAAAGAAAGATCTCTTTAGTGGATCAGCTCCTCACTGCTCTTGCCATCTCCAGAATTGCGCTGCTCTGGTTAGTACTGGTGAATTGGTGGCTCACTATGCTGTACCCAGGGAAATTGGTAACTGAAAGAAGGTATGGGCTAATACACAGTATCTGGACAGCATTCAACCAGTTTAGTCTCTGGTTTGCTACAAGTCTCAGCATCTCTTGTTTTCTCAGGATAACAAATTTTTCCAACACTGTTTTTCTTTATTTTAAGTTCAGAGTTAAAAAAGTGATAGCAGGGACATTGCTAGCGTCTTTGGTTCTCTTGGGCTTAAATATTATAGTTGTTAATGTTCCTGAGAACACTTTGATCACTGAATATAAAGTAAACATGTCTTACAGCTTGAATGACACACAGTTTTCCATGCTGCTTTCATTTGCCAACACCATATTTGTGTTCATACCCTTTTCTGTGTCACTGGTCACTTTTCTCTTGCTCATCTTCTCCCTGTGGAAACATCTGAGGAAGATGCAACACAGTGCCCAAGGATTCAGAGACACCAGCACCAAGGCCCACATCAGAGCCTTGCAGACATTGATTGCTTCCCTCCTCCTGTATGCCGTTTTCTTTCTATCTCTTGTTGTTAAAGTTTGGGGTCATCTTTTTCTGGAGAGAAAGCTGATGCTTCTGGCCACACAGGCTTCAAGAACTGCTTTTCCCTCGGTGCACTCCTGTGTTCTTATTCTGGGGAATCCTAAACTGAGAAAGGCTTCCCTCTCTGTGCTACTGTGGTTCAAGTGCAGGCACAAAGACAGAAACCCCAGGGTGCAGAGAACTGGGGTTCGCTTATGTGTATCATCTTGCATATCTTAGAGGAAAGTTGGGTTACCAAAAATTCTTGTATTTATAAATGATCAGTTCTGATTTTTATAAAAAAGAATGTATGTTATCTTTTCAAGTTACAAGATAGTGGTTTGACTAGGTGCTATCTAAGCATTTTACAGTATTTGGAGAACATATAATACAGGTTTGTTAATCTTTAGATATAAAGATGGTATAAATGCAGATCAGTTGGGGGCAAAAATAATTATAGCTAACTAATTTTATAATAGTTGATTCATTTTAAATATCTCTGAATGAGAAATCTAGATATAAGATATAAATTTACACATGTTCCTTAAAGTAGAACATTATAATTTTATATACCATTCTTGCTGTTTTTATTTTCCACCTTTTCACAAGCTTGGATCATCCGGGAAGAAGAAACTTCAACTGAGAAAATACTGCCATCTAATTGGGCAGTTGGCAAGTCTGTGGAATTTTTCTTAATTGATGTTTGATGTGGGTAGGCCCAACTCACTGTGGGTAGTGTCATCTCTGGGATGGTGGTCCTGGGTTGTATAAGAAATCAAGCTGAATGCCATCAGGCCTCCCCACCAAGGGGAAGTGGTCAAATATGGGGCACCAGAGTTCATGTCAGAGTCAGTCCCCACTCTCCACATAACTGTGGTGAATAATGGGACTCAAAGAAAGAATAAGCAGGCCACCAAGATGAGACTTGATAGCTTATGACCATATAGTGGGGAAGGAGGTCCCCCTCGGTCTTAGACCTAGGGGAGGGGAATAGGGTGAAAGCAGAAGGGAGGAAGGAGCAGGAAGATACAAGTCATGGGATAACAATTTAGTTGTAATCTGAATAAATTAATTAAATAATTTTTAAAAAAGGAATCAAGCTGAGCAATTCATGGAGAGAAAGCCAGTAAGCACATTTCTCCATGGTTTTTGCATCAGTTTTTGACTCTAGGTTGCTGTTTTGACTCCCTGACTTCCCTTCAAGATTGACTAAGTTATGAGTTGAAATATGGCATTTCCTCCCAAACTTGCTTTGGTCGTAATGTTTATCCTACTGGTAGACAGCCAGCTAGAACATATACTAAACAATATATTTACATGTGAAATGTGTTTAAAGATTATATAAGAAAAGATGTATATGATATGGGTTACTGGAAATAAATTTGCTGTCAATCATTTAAAACATAAGATTCAACTTAAAAATTTCAAACACATTATGACATCATGTACCTACATTTTATTAGGTTGGATGACAACCAGTTTGTTATAGGACAAAAATTTTAAGTGACCTAGATGAAATAAGTGGGGATTATTGTATATGATTATGTGTTGTCGGTATTGGTTGAATAACACAAATGAGAGGGAGAAAATAAGTGAATTTATAAAGAAAGTAAGAAGTTTTTAAATAATTTAACTGCAAAAGGGATATAAAGAAGGAAGCTTTGCATATGCTCAGTGTACAGTGTTATATATATTTTCAGGAATATAGGCATTGTATATCTTAGAAATGAATCCTTACTTAAGACTTAATTTAATAATGAGGTTTTTTCATGTTGCTGATTTTTTTTCAGTGTGGTTCTTTCTTCTCTTTGTATAATACTTTCATTTATTTATATATTCAAAAACTATAACTATTTTCCTGCCCTTGATCTTAAACAAATGTTCAAGAAATGATGTCTTTATGGTTGTGAGCCTAGCCTTTAATGGCTGAGCCATCTCTCCAGCCAAAAGGATCCAGAGGGTCCTAGAAATCTACAAGTAGAACAATATGATAGGCAGATTTGGGCCCAGGGGTCCCGCTCAAACTAAGGCACCAGCCAAGGACAATACAGGAGGTAAACTTTAAACCCCTTCCCAGATCTAGCCAATGGTCAGAACATTATCCACAGTTGAGTGGAGAATGGGATATGACTTTCTCACATACTCTGGTGCCTCACATTTGACCATGTCCCCTGGAGGGGGAGACCTGGTGGCACTCAGAGGAAGGACAGCAGGTTGCCAAGAAGAGGCTTGATACCCTATAAGAATATATAGGGTGAGGTAATCCCCCTCAGGAACAGTCATAGGGGAGGGGAATAATGGGAAAATGGGGGGGGGGGAGGAATGGGAGGATACAAGGGATGGGATAAACATTGAGATGGAACAAGAATAAATTAATAAAAAAAATTAAAAAAAAAAAGAAATGATGTCTTTTTTGTTCACCTATATGGACAGATTTTAAGTAGAAACAGATGACATAAAATAAAAAGTAGGTGTTTTCAATATAAAAGCAAATGCTTTAATAGTTATGCCCCAGGTAATCTGTGCATTTCATACCTTTCATTCTCACATAGCATGTGAGCAATCTACGACTCTGAGAATGAAAAGGCTTAGCAGGACTTTAAGTTGTTAGCATTTTTACCTTTCCCTTTCTTCTCTGCAATCCCTCCTATATAGCCCATCGCTACATTCTCTCAGATTCATGAAAATTTGTAATTGTTGTCATATCTATATACATGTATGTGTATATATTAATATATCATATATACAGATTCCTAAATTATATAAATACAATATATTCTGTTAGTATAATATTACTTATGTGTATATGCTTTCAAGACAGACCACTTTGTATTAGATAATGTATTCAGGGAAGAATGTTTTTACCCATTGTTAGTATTTTCTAGTTGCTTGTAGTTCTTCGTCTGGGTTTGGAGCCCTTTGAGAATTTCCTCCTCAACGATAGCTTGTCTATTGGCATTTTCCGTGCTCAGGTCTTGTTTCAGAAGCCATGTTGAGATTTTATGGTGTATCTTCCCTGACATTCCTAGCTGATTCAATTTCACAGTAGACTTCCTGTTCTTATTTTTCTGCCCCCCATTTTCTGCCCACTCCTGGGACCACAAGCTTTAGACAAGGAACAAGTCCTACATGACCACTAGTCTGGGGACACTTCTTGCCTGAGCATTATGGGAGAGTTGGCCTTGGCGACATAAAATTAGGAGAGTTGACCCTGCCCATAGCCAGGTACTGTATTTGGGAGAATGGGTCGTGAACACTGTGGGAGTTGTTGTGGGTGAGCTGGCCCTGAGGGTATGAGCATGGGGGAACTGGCCCTGGCACGCATATCCCATGTGGTGGCATAGATGAGAGAGAAACACCCTCCTAACCCCTTACTCCTCACTACCTTATACAAGCAAAAGATCAGGCCTGATGGTCATGAGTGCAGGAGAGATGCCCCTCAGCAGCTGCAGCACTTGAGAGAAAGAGCCCTGGGCTTCAGGCTAGAGGCTGGCACTGGTTGTGCGGGTGGCACATAAACTGACCCTGAGACTTGGGAGCTGGAGACCTAACCCAGTGCCTCACCTGCAGCAGCACTTGGTAGAGCAGGCCCTGCATTGTGCATGGGCAACACAGGAAAGCTGGCCTTGATGGCCTGGGAAAAGATGACATAGCACCAAGGGCATAAACGCAGGAGATCTGGATTTTTCCTCTTGCTATCTGTGGCATTAGCTAGGACAGGGCAGGGGAACTTGCCCCAGTGGTATGGGTGCAGGAAATCTGGCAGGCTGAACAACTTAGATACCTTTCAGGCCCAGATCCAGAGTTTGATGAACTCTGGATCGAAAACTACAGGATCTCCACGATACAGGGCAATCTGGGAGCAATCTCAGTGAGGTTCCAATATCAACCATGCAACACAAGGCAGAGTCCTTGTACCAGGCCAATGTCTCATTGCAATGAACATTTGCAAGTGAAGAAGTGTGAAAAAAGAATATACTATAAGGCACACTACAGCTTTCACAGCGAGATTTTTTTTCTATGTTTTTGGGAAGGTTGCAAGGATGGAGGGTATGCATAAGGGGATGGGAAATAAGTAGGATTGGGAATTTCTATGAGAACATTCAACAACTGTTTATGTGGTATGGTTGAGTATTTGTTTAAAAAGTTTTTGTACAATGTACTCGTAGCATCTCAAATGAAACTTATATTACAGAGAAAGTGGTAAGGGACTATTATGTACAAGTTCATGTGACTGCCTTGTGTCTATGATAGAATTATCTAATGAGAATTTCCAAGTACTCAAGTAAGAGATTAACATATGCAAATAAAATGAGCAAAATGAGGCAAAAATTCCACTTATATCTTATTTGATTCTTAGTACAGGAGAATTCTTTTTCCTTCATAATTTGCAAATTTTTCTAGAATGTTGCATGTTGTACACAACATTAGGATAAAGCTCAGCTCAACTGTCTGGGTAAAGACAAGATGTTTATTGCAATGTATGATGTCATTAATGAGACTTATTGTGTTGTTATTATACATGTAAATTGTTTAAAGGAGCAGGCTACAAGGTCTTAAAAACAGGACCTGCACAACATTTTAGAAGTATGTATTAGCAAGCAGTGACATAAGAGACTGAGCATTTCACTTGAAGATGAGTAGAAGCCTGCAGAGAACATTTAAAGTCTATTTGAATGTGTAATTTGTATTTGGAAGCATTAAAAATGGATATATAGCACTGGTGAACATGGACTGGGCCAAGAGAAGGAAGATCTCATCAGTGGACCCTCAGTGCTCTAGCTATCTCCAGGATCACTGTACTTTAATTAGTATTACAAGATTGAAGGCTCTATATTATCTATCTTGGAACATGGATTACTGAAAAAAATGGTTAGAATATTTTGTAGTACCTGGACAATTGCCAGTCATTTTAGCATCTGGTTTGCAACAAGTCTCTGCATCTTTTATTTTCTCAAGAGAGCAAAATTTTCTCAAACTATTTTTATTTACTTTAAGGATAGAATTAAAACAGTGGTTACAGTGTCTCTATTGGTGTCATTGATTCTATTGTGTTAAATCATTATAGCTATAAACATACAATTGGATATTTTGATAACTCAATGAATGATGAACACATCCCACAGCTTAAAATTGATGAGCACACAACTCTATATCATTTATTTGTCAACACTCTATTGATGTTAATACCCTTTGGCGAGTTACTGGTCACTTTTCACCTGATCATTTTCTGCCTTGGAAACTGAAAAAGAAGCAGGATATTGTCCAAGTGACCACTAGGCACATCAGAGCCTTGTAGACAGTGGTCACCTTTCTCCTCCCGTATGCCGTTTTCTTTCTGTCTCTTGCTGAAGTTTGAAGTCCTCTGATTTGGAAGAGAAAGCTGTTTTTTTTCCCACACAGGCTGCAAGAATTTTTTCTTTGGTATACTCCTGTGTCTTGATTCTTAAAAATGCAAAGCTGAAAAAAGCTTCTCTCTCTCTCTGATGCTGTGGCTGAGATGTAGGACCAAAGATATAGATCCCAAGATACAGGTCTGGAGCTCATTTTTGTGTCACCCTGTATATTCCAGAGAAAACTCAGTTCATAAAAATGCCTGCATTTATTCATTTTGTGTTTATTAGTATTTTTCTAGTTCCTGTAACTTTTGCAATGTATAAGAACATGTTCTTAATGAAAACTATCCAAACCTATGACAGTCTTTGTGGTACAAAAAGGCTGTATATTAATACACAAGTACTAAAATTTGTATCAGTGCAAATTCCTTGAAAATAAGACAATCTAATAGTAACAAATAACATTAACTTTATGTCATTTGAATTTTAAAAATGAAAGGTGTGACATCTAAAATAAATATATAAATATATACATATTCCATAAAACAAAACTATCATTTAATATACATTTAATGTATTTTAGACATTAACTTTATTTTTTAATTAAAATATAATTACATCATTTACCGTCTTCCCTCTGCCCCTTCCATGTTCCTCATCTTGCTCCTTCTCAAACTCATGGCCTCTTTTTCCTCAATGCAAATATACATATAAATATAAATATATATTTAATACAAATATAAATATAAATAGTAATTTCACATATGTGTTTGTGTGTGGAGTGTATTAAGTCTGTTTATTGTTGCTTGTATGCATATGATTTCAGGACTGACCATTTGGAAAGGAATTATCAAATATGGGGCTCAACCCTAAGGAAGACTAATTTTTCCGCTCTCAGGATTACTTAGTTGTCTATAGTTCTCTGTTCGGGAGTGAGATCCTGTGATATTTCACCCCTTTGTGTTGTTGTGTCTACTGATGTTGTATTTGTTCAGGTCGTATGTAAGTAACCATACTGTTGAGGTGTTATAGATGAAACTTCCCAGACATTTCTAGAAGATATAATTTCACAGCACATTTTCTTGTCCTCTAACTCTTATGATTTTTCTGTTTCATGTTCAATAATGTTCTCTGAGCTTTAGGTATAGATATTGTTTGATGTCTTCTCTATAGCTGAGCACCCATGATTTGTTGATTTTTGAATTATGATCAGTTGTTTTCTGTAGTGATCTCTGATGCAAAGAAAAACTTCTCAGAGGAAAGGTGAGAACACACATATCAGTGGACATAAGGATAAGTTTTTTTTAATGTTTAGTTTTTTGATATATGGCAACTATACATATTTATTAGAGGAAAGTATGTTAATTTAGTGCATTATGCAATGTGTAATAATCAGATCATAGTCATTGGCTTATCTATTACCTAAGACATATTATTTCATGGTCCTCTGAACAATCCAAATCCCCTAATATAGTCAATTGGTTGTGGCAACAGTAGTTATCCAACTATGCTGCAAAGCACTAGAAATTATTTTTTGTCTCTAGTTATTCTACTGTATCCATTACTTATCTTTTTTCCAACACATACACATAGATTTTTATTTAATATATTATATTCAGTACATTGTAGACTATAACCAGAAGTAGGATAATTTGATAGATTATATTATATTGTGATATTTTACCTAGATTTTTAATGAAGCTTCATACTGTTCTCTATAATGACTATGATCGTGTTTATTATTATGCACAGCACATGAGAGTTCTGGTTTTTCTACAACTTCATGAAGATTTTTGTAGTGACTATTTTAATTGGCTTGGCATGTATATATAATAGGGGTTTTGAATTACATTTTCCTGATGGCAGTGTTATTCTTGATTTTCATTCTTATTGTTGTTATCTCTTTTTATTTTTCCTTTTAATATTTTTATTTTTACATATACATTCATATTATTACACATATAGACAATAAACTACCTTTATCAAGAAGAACCATGACACAATCAGGAATTATATAAATGTTACATTCCTAGTGTTTTGACTAATTGTGTTTGGCAGCCTTGAAGAAAATATCTTTTCTATCTTGGTGAATATAAATATCTGAATGTCAATAAATATGTATCATATCTCATCTTTGTCAACTCAAAATATCCATCTAGACCTAAAGACATATTAACCCCTAAACAACTAAGCTTAATTGTAAAACTAAACTATCTGGTCTTCAACCCCATCAGAGACTTGAGTGGGGTTGAAATTGGTTACCTGAGTATACCTAGAGTGCAGGTTAGTAGCTTTCCAAAGTAGAAGATGACAGAAACAGTTTGCTACATGAATAGTCACCCAAATCTCTTTATTACATTGGAGCATCATCTTCAACCTTCTGGCCCAATATATCTGACAGACATACTTGCTTACTCTGTCTTGGCAGAGTTTGGCCATTGACTCTGCCTGTATCCAAGCTTGCCCGTTTATTAGGCAGAATGTTGTCTGTGCTAGAAACAAGGACATTTTCCCCATTAGCTTGTTTGCCACATTTAAAGCCATCTCCATAAGGAGGTTCTTTGATACTCATCATCCTCTTTGATGTAGGTTGGATGTTTCCAGGAATTAATCTGTCTCACTGTCTGTGAATCTTTAAAATAATAAAAACATTTTAAAATACCATATTCTGTATGTCTCTGAGGTTTTGGAAAGACCTTATCTAACTGTTTTACCTTATATTTCTATAATAATATCTTCCTGTTGCACCTAAGATGAATATTCTTGTCATAAAAACCGACTAGTAATTGATATGACCATGATTTGATCACCTAACAATTAACTTGTATAACTTATTTATCCAAAACAGCCTGTGATAGCGATTTCAATTATTGGAAGTAAATCTTGTATTATAATTGAGGGGATGAGGGAAGAGGATATAATCAGGATGTGAAAAATTTAAACTGTAGAACAAGCAGGTAACACATTACTAATCCCACTATATAGGAATAGCTCTGAGACTGTCTAGACATAGACAAGGCTTCTTGTTGGCTACAGAATCCACATAAATTGTTATTAGGTGCTATTCTTTGTATATCATGAATGAAGATTTACTGATGTCTCTTTTTATGCTTATACACAGAGCAGAAAACCAGCCTTAATTTTTTCTGTGCACCATGAATGCCTTATACATTTATAATTTTAGAACTGTATAATGCTTGTGAGAAATTGTTTTCAGAACAAAAGAACTGACACTGACATTGGATCAGACCTGACAGGATTCATTCTTCTCAGCATGTTGAACACTGACATCCTGCATCGTTCATGTTCTAGCACCAAGTGCTTCAGTTGCTGGTCCTCATCAGAACAAGACAGTTCCCAGGACACCTTCAAAGAAAGCTTCCAATCCCGATTAGTCCAGCATTTCAGACTGTCCCACACAGTACTCTAATTAAATCAGGAATTTCTCAACAGTTAGAAACTAGATCACAAATGCTATTCCTAGTTTGTTTAACCATTTTCCCAATTTTATTTGGTTCCCTACAAAAGCATTACTCATCCCAAATGAGCCAGAAGAAACATTAAGAGAACGATGCCCCATTTTCTTTAAGGGGGGTCGGGTAGGCTTTTGGTTGCTTTCTTGGGCCAAAGAGGGTTATTTTCAGTGGGAGTTGGTTACAAGTTATTATTGATCTTATTTAGAGAGAAAACAAGGTTAGACTCAGCAATGTCTCTCTCTTCCTTTATCTTCTATTCTTTTTTCTCTTTTTATTATTAATTTATTCATATTACATCTCAGTTGTTAGCCCATCCCTTGTATCCTCCCTCCCTCCCTCCCTCCCGTTTCCCCGCCCCGTATTCCCCTCCCCCTATGTCTGTGACTGAGGGGGATCTCCTCCCCCTGTATATGCTCATAGGGTATCGAGTCTCTTCTTGGTGACCTATTATCCTTCCTCTGAGTGCCACCAGGCGTCCCCATCCAAGGGACGTGGTCAAATATGGGGCACCAGAGTTTGTGTGAAAGTCAGAGCTCCTTCTCCACTTTACGGTGGAAAACAACCACTTTGGAAATCTATCTGGCGCTTTCTCAGAAAAATGGGAATAGGGATTCCTCAAGACCCAGCTATTCCACTCCTTGGAATATACCCAGAAGATGCACTACCACACAACAGGGACATATGCTCAACCATGTTCATAGCTGCCTTATTCATAATAGCCAGAACATGGAAACAGCCTACGTGTCCCTCAGTAGAAGAATGGATAAAGAAACTGTGGTATATTTACACTATGGAATACTGCTCAGCTATTATCTTCTATTCTTAAGTTTGGATATAGGGGTTGAAATGAAAGAAGGGGGGTTATAGAAAGAAAAAAGATAGAACAAAAAGTAGATTAGTTAATCTACTCCTCAACTTGATTCCTTAATTGTCACTCACAAGATTATTTTTAATTCATGGTATAGAATTTTATATATAGATGCAAAATAAGTTTAATTTTAGATACAGTGGTATAGAAATCAAATGTAAGATTATTCTTCACACATATTATATATGTTTCCACAAGGATACATTTTAAAATGGAGATATAGATTAGGCTGGTTTATTAAAGTTGTAGTAGTTAGAGTTTCTTCCATAATCCATGATTTCAATAGCCTGTGGTAGTTGGCTATGTTTTCAGTACCTGGGACTCTTTTGGTGTTGGTGTTGGTGTTGGTGTTGGTGTGTGTGTGTGTGTGTGTGTGTGTGTGTGTGTGTGTGTGTGTGTATTGAGCAAGCTGAAGTCCAACTAGTCAGCTGTTAGTTTTCTTTAACATTTGAGTGCCATTGTTGTACCCTTTGTGACTTCGTACCATACTGGTCATTGTTGTGGGGCCAGCATCTACTTCCTCATCTCAGAGTTGAGACCAAGTCTGGATGGGTCTGTTCAGGCCCTATGAATGTTGCCCCAGTCTTTGTGAATTCTAATTGCCATCAAACTTGTTGTGTCTGGAAAACACTGTTTTCTTGATATTATCCCTTCCCTCTGGCACTTAAAATCTTTCCTCCTATTACCCCGGCGAATAGTCCAAATGTCAGTTCTTCTGCTCTGCAATGTAAAATGAAAGGGAAACAGGTTAAAAGTATTTCATATTAGACCCCACAGGCACAAAATGGCAAAATAAAATATTATTAATAAGTATATGTAGTCTCACCCCAAATCTCATATTCTAAACTAAATTATAATCTGAAGAAAAAAGTTACCTACCCCTTGGTATCTGATGGTATTGGTATCATTATCCTTCATGAACACCAAAATATATGAATATACAAATGCTTATTTAAATAACATACTGCACACACATTATGATGGGTAAAATCAACTGTCAATTTAACTAAAGAAGTAAGCATCTATAGCCTTAGGAAAGCACACCTTTGGATGAGCCTGTAAAGGGCTTTCAAGAGAGTAAACTGAGGAGGACTCAGCATGAATCTAGGCATTGCTATGCGTGGCTGGAATTCTAGACAGAATAAAGAGGATAAAATGGAACCCCATCTAAGCACTTTTGCTTCTTTCTCTGTTTTCTGATCTTCCCTGGCATTAATAAGCAAAGCCAACTTTCTGCTGGGAAATGGAAGATAGAATAAGGTCAAAATGCATATTATGAAACTCTCAAAGAACTGAAGATATAAAGGCACTATGTACCTATATTTTCCCTGAACTGATGGTGTGTACCCTCAACTGGTATCCAAATCGAAGACTTCCTTTTTCAGAAGACTTCTGTCAGGTATTTCGTCATAGAAACGAGAAAGGTAACTAGTGTAGAAAATTAGTACCAAGGAATGGATTGTTGCTGTGAGAAACTTGAGCATGTGATTTGCAGGCCTTTGTGATGGTTTGCAGAAGAAATGCTACTTGCAGTTATGGGGTATCGGTTTTATAGGTCATGAAGGTGAGGTTCCTAGACTAGCAAGCTGATAGAAATCTTGACATAGAGACAATACTCCAGAGGGGAACACAGATTCTGCAGTAAACTGAGTGAGTGGCCATTCATATTATATTCTGGTAAAGATTGTAGGTGTGTTTTTTTTTTTTTTTCATCCTGAAAACTTGAATGGGTAAGTTATTTGCTGCAGGGAATCTCAAGACAGCATGACATTTACACTATGGTATGGTTACTGCTCATGCTTGCTAACTATATATATGGTGAACAAATACAGCAAAAGATATAAGCAGTATGCAGGACTGTAGGTAAGGAAATACATACAAAAGTTTCTTACAAGCGAGTGAAAAAAACTACAATGTCAAAAAAAAATTAACATCATTAAAGTGAATCTTCAAACTTTGTACTGAGGCGACACTAATTGTCCCTTGAAGTCAAGAGCCTACCCATGGACATGCCCAAGAATAATAACAAAAGTCCATTGAAACAAGAGTACCTAAAAAGATACATAGTTCAGAGTGCCATTCTGGAAAATAATCACCTATGTTTTCCTCTGTTTTATGCATAGAGACCATTGTAGTTGTGGTCTGAGGTTTTAGGTTATACATGAAGCTCATGATAGAACTTGGCATCACCCTCATGGTACAGTTTTTGCAGAGAAGCAAATGCAAAATTGAGTACATTCTAGAGATATTCATCAAGTTTTCAGGAACCTTCTGAGAATAGGCAATGTGCAGATAGGTTGAAATTCGTTAAATTTTTATCAGACTGCCCTTCATGGTGGGAAAGTATAGCTCAAGTTTCAGTGGAGATACTAGGCTATTGGAGATGCCAGAAATGAAAATTTCTGTGATGGGATTTTGTAGATACTAAGTAGAATTACTCAAAGAATTGGCCACATGTGTTACAGAAGATGCGGGGCAGGGACACACACGCCTATGGGAGAAAAAAGAAGCCATTCTATTTCCAGATACCACACTTTAACTTCAGTGCTTGATGTTTGATCTGCTGCAGCTTGGTCTTTCTTTTAGTTGATATTTCCTATTTTCTCTTTTCCCTCTTTCTCAATGGGAACCTCTCCTTTGTGCCACTGTGTATTAGAGATAGTCAACTTGTTTTTTTTTTTTTTAATTTTATTTTATACAGGCTTATGGTGAGAAGACTGCTTCAGACGGTACTTTGAACATTTGAATCATGTTTAGACCTTTCAGACACTGAGGACTCTTAGAGATAGATTGAGTAAACGAATAAACTTTGCATCATGAGATGGAGATTAGGCTTGGTCAGGAGTAGAATGTTTTGGCCAAAAAATATGTGTTTGAATGTAAACTTCTCAAAGGTTGTACATGGGAAGTTGAATTTTATTTTATTTTTAAATATTTTTATATTTTATTAATTTATTCATATTACATCTCAATGGTTATCCCATCCCTTCTATCCTCTCATTCCTCCCTCCCTCCCATTTTCCCCTTACTCTCCTCCCCTATGACTGTTCCTGAGGGGGACTTCCTCCCCCTGTATATGCTCATAGGGTATCAATCTCTTCTTGGTAGCCTGCTATCCTTTCTCTGAGTGCCACCAGGTCTCCCCATCCAGGGGATGGAGTTGAATTTTATTAATCAATATGGTTTCATTGAGAAAAATGAAGGAACTTAACACACACTTGTGTGAATATTCTTGAGATATTTGCCAGTGAGTATTGCATTAGGAGAGAAGATCCCCAATGAATGTGTAACGTAATCTACAGTAGAGTGGGGACTGAGTAAAATGAAGGAGAAGAGAAACGCTGTTGAACACTTGGCATGCATCTTGCTTTTCTGCTCCCTTACTTATCCATCCAGATGTGAAGAAGCACCTTACACTTCTTCAGCCAAAGCTGAGAACGTCTCCTACGCTCAGGCCCTTCTTCAAATGATGGATTGATCATTAAAACATAAGCCAGATAATACTTTCTCTCATAAGTCACATCTTGTCAGGTATACGGTAACAATCTAAATCCTCTCTATCACACAGTTTTATGATTTGAGTATAAAATATCTCACTAAGGTAATTTGTCGTGGATTAGTCCCAAACTTGTGTTGCTACTGTAGTAGATTCTAGACACACATTCTCCACTAAGGATGTGACCTCAATGGAGAAAGTAGGTCACTGCAATAGATCTGGGGGCGGGGGGGGGGGGGTCCCTTGTCTCTGAACTTCCCACTTTTTCTGTCTTCCTTTCTACTTCCTCCTTTTCACTCTATCACATCTTGTTCCTACTACCACAGTGTTGTGCTGAACTCTATTTGGACAAGAAAACCTCAACCACATCCTCTCTTTTTGAGTGCATATCATGAATCTCCCAACATAGTTATTCTATCCAAACTTGTCTGTGCCTAGTAGAATCACAATTAAAATCATAATGAGCTTAATAAATATCTATAAAATTCTAGTGTCTTTTAACTCAACAATGAACAGACATATTTTAAATAAAGCCAGGCAGAGAGTCTTTGCAAGAATCTAAGCATAAGACACATAATTTATGAATGTCAGTGAAGAATCCTGAATGCGAAAAAAGAGGAATTATATCTCAATAAATCTTCAGAGGATTACTAGATAATTGTATGGCATGCCCATATGTTTTCAGAAACCAGATAAAATGTGTGGGTGAAGTGTTTCCATGCATTATTCTATGTTTATGACTTGTGCACTCAATTCTAGACTGGGTTAGTTTTCGTCATCATGTCAAGGCAAATTGAGATATTTTGAAGTAAAAACCATGAAAATCATTGGGCTTGATTTCTTTATATCTTGTTATATGGATAGTTAATGTTAATGGCTTTGTTAATATAATCCTCACTAGCAGCAAACCATGAGATCATATGCAAACGACCTGTCCCAACTAAGAAATTTCCATATATGCCACATATAAAGTTTGAAATTTTACTGGCTCTCCTCTATATTTGAAGATGCAAAGTTATGCACAGATCAAAAAAGCAAAAGATTATAAACAGTGAAAGAAAATATGACTTCATTTGTATGCTCACAAATTAAATTTCAACTCACTCCAACATTTGGTTTGGGAATATTTAGGCCTGCAGACTAAAAGCACTTAGACTGAGCTTGTTTTCATTTGTTGGGATATGGATACATTTTACAAAACTGGCATTTTGCAGCACAGTATGATGCTTTTCTGATTATGTTGGTATAGGGTGTCAAATAGAGTAAAAACCTCGCTGCATCTCCAAGGCCCAGTGGTGGTACAACATTGATGTGAAGATCACAAAAATGCAAACAATGGCAATAGGCTTATATTTCTTTTTAAAAATATTTATTTATGTATTATACAGTCTTCTGTCTGAATGTGTGCCTGCATACCAGAAGAGGGCACCAGATTTCATAACAGAAGGTTGTGAACTACCATGTGGTGGCTGGGAATTGAACTCAGGACCTTTGGAACAACAGACAATGCTCTTAACCTCTGAACCATCTCTCCAGCCCCCTTATATTTCATTTTAAAAATTAAAGACTAACTACTAAGGTTGTTTCTATCTTGTTGATAGCTAAACTTGTATTTTGAAATTTCTACATGTTCTTTATGGTCCTGGTTTATTGCTTTAATAAGCCAGACGCCATAGATCTCTACCCTGGGGATCTCAGAGTTTGCTTTGTTCTTGGAAAGGAAACCAAACAGATCTGTTTTCTGTAGTGGCATGAGGAAGAATTACTTTATAAATACATATTTGGTCATTTATTGGTCTCATAGTGTCTTATTCCTGAGGGCTTAGATAAGAATTCCCACAGAGCTGAATAAAGCACGCTAATCAGAGCAGAACCGTCCATCTATGGATGTATCTGTCTATGTACCGCATCCACCTACTGATCATCTGTCTCACACTTAAAATTAAAGTTGTCAAATGTGAAAGATACAATTAGAAATAACAGCAGCAAAAACCAAGGCAAAAGCAAACATCTTCAGAATGTATTTTTGCTTAGATGCTTGAATCTATGATGAATCTAATTTCTGGTAGCAGGGATTTCACTTAGTTCTGTTTAAGGTAACAGGATATAAATGATAAAATTAATCATCAGAGGGACATTATTTCAAATTATATATATATATATATATATGTATATGCACAGTGTTTAATAAGTCTATTTTGATTTGCTGGCATTGGTACAGTCGGTATAGAAAAATTGTCAAAAGCACTACCTAGAGTTATAAATAACGTTTCTCTCTGAAACCACAGGATTTAAAAGCAAAACCCCACCAAAACTATATAATAGGACCCCATTGTTGAAGGCATTACAGAGTTGATTGCTGGGCAGAGAACAGTCTATGTGAAACTGACCTGGAAGCTTATTCCCTCTGGAAATCTTTCATAGCACCCAAAAGGTGCTTTGTAGGCTGTCGGGGGGAGAAAACGCATCAATAATCGCAGAGAAGTTGGTCCTTTATGCTATTATACCAATGTACCAGACAAGATGTGCCTAACTGTGCCATAGGAGTGTGACTGTTAGGAGGCCAACTGACTGCTGTTATTATACTGTAAGCTCTTTCTACAGGCCTATTTCTGTAAAGTTGATCAAAACCCCTGAAGAGAAGCCATAGGACCTAGGTGGAATATTGTTATTTTATTAAATTGACATCTTGCCCCAATGTCTTCTAAATCTACATGTTTATACTCATAGATTACAGTTGTTCTCAACTTTGGTCAGAGAAAGTGGGTTTTTTTTTTTTTTATTTTGTTTTTGTTTTTGTTTTTGTTTTTTTTGCAATAGGTAAAAGTTAATGAAAAGGCTTATAACTAGTCAAAGTACTGATTATAAGCATCAGTTGGATATTCACTCGTAAACCAGACATCTGTCTCAGTTCTTCCAAAGCCAAGGGATCACTGAAACAAAGAAGAAGTCATTTAACTGGAGAAAGAGAAGCCTATTTATGAAATGTTGCCTCTGGGCATGACGTGGTCACTGCACTCATGTACTCACAGCAGCTGAGTTAGACTGAGTAAGGCTCAAAAAAATGTTGTGACAATCAGCATTACAGTCATGGATAAGGAAGGGGCTCTTGATTAAGATGTTTATGGCATAACAGTGGGTAATTAATGCACACTTCATTAAATAATTGGACACCTACACTTAGATAGGCATTCCTAATAAAACACAATCAGTCATAAAAAGTATCCTTGAAATTAGGAAGGAGGAAATTTGTGGGAATGAGTACTCAAAGACAGGGAATACACTGTGATAGGATGAAAAAGCGTGATAATGATAAAAATAAAAGTATGTATATATGTGTATGCCGGTGATATGTAAGAACTACATATGAAATTCTCATGTTAATACATTTTTTTCTTTTTCTTTTTTATTGTTTTACATATACATTTATATTATTACAGATACATACACTAAACTACTTACATTCTTAGTGTTTTGGCTGTTTGTATTTGGCAGTCTTGAAGAAAACATGTTTCCTATCTTGGTGCTTCTAAATTTCTGAATGTAAATCAATATCTATTATATCTCATCATTATCAACTTAAAACATCTATCTAGGTATAAAAACATCTCATCTCCTAAACAACTAGGCTTAATTGTAAAGCTAAACTATCTGGTGTTGAACCACATTGGAGGCTTGAGAAGGAATAAAATCATTTACCTGAGTAAACAGGAAGTGCAGGTTAGCTGCTTTCCAAATGAGAAGATGACAGACATGGACTCTGGCCCCCCAACTTTGATCATTTCCCCCTGGCAGGGTTAAATACATTTTTTCCTTTTTTATTAGTTCATTCATATTACATCTCAATAGTTATCCCATCACTTATATCCTCCCATTCCTCCCTCCCTCATGCTTTCCCCCTATTCCCCTCCCCTATGACTGACTGAGGTGGACCTCCTCCCCCTGTATATGCTCATAGGGTATCAAGTCTCTTCTTGGTAGCCTGCTATCCTTCCTCTGAGTGCCACCAGGCCTCCCCATCCAGGGGAGGTGGTCAAATATGAGGCTCCAGAGTTTGTGTGAAAGTCAGTCCCCACTCTCGATTCAACTGTGGAGAATGTCCTGTCCATTGGCTAGATCTGGGTCGGGGTTCGATGTCTACTGCATGCATTGTCCTTGGCGGGTGCCATAGTTTGAGCAGAACCCCTGGGCCCAGATCTGCCCATAATAATGTTCTTCCTGTAGGTTTCTAGGACACTCTGGATCCTTCTATTTCCCTATTCTCCCATGCTTCTCTCACCTAAAGTCCCAATAGGATGTTCTCCCCTCTGACCCACTTTTCTGGTAAGTGAAGACTTTCATGGGACATGTCCCTTGGGCTAGTGTCCAGATATAAATGAGTATATACCATGTGAGTCTTTCTGCTTCTGCGTTAACTCACCCATTATGACCATTTCTAGTTCAATCCATTTGTCCACAAATTTTGGGAATTCCTTGTTTTTAATAGCTGAGTAGTATTACATAGTGTAAATGTACCAGAGTTGCTTTATCCAATCTCCTACTGAGGGACACTTAGGCTGTTTCCCTGTTCTGGCTATTATAAATAAGGCCTCTATGAACATGGTTGAGCATATGTCCCTGTTGTGTGCTGGAGCTTCTTCTGGGTATATTACAAGGAGTGGAATAGCTGGATAAATACATTTTTAAAGAAATAAGATGTTAAAGTAATGTTCACTTATTTATTCTCTCAGGAGATTATTTTGTTTTCCTTTAAAATGAAATATTGTGGAATGACCTGGTCTCGAGTGTGTGGAAAAGATTGTATGTTTTTAGTAGCTGCCTTTCAAGTGAAGCCTAGCATATTCCTAATCCACAATAAATGGTGCAGCGCATGGGCTCTTGGAAACTCTTCAGTGTGAGGATAGTGTCTGCTAGGGGTCCAGCTATGTTTCTTCTGGTCCAGCATTTTAGACTGTTACACAAAGGACTTCTACTAAGTATGGAATTTTATCAACATTTAGAAACTGGACCACAAAGTCTATTCCCAGATTGCTTAACCATTGCCCCAATATTATTTGGCCTCTGTTGATTTTTAAAGGCTCTCTTGATTATAAAAGATGACAAAATCATAATGTAATCTGTAATGGAAAGAAAAAAACCCTGAATTTCACTTTAAATAAAGTACTGGGGTTGGCCCAAGGACTAACAGAGACAGAAAATTAAGCAAGTAACAGATAAGGAAGGAAAGTAGAAGACAAACTATGTTTTCCTGGGTTTTCTGTTTTTACTGCAACTTATTTCTGGGCTAATGTTTCTTTTCTACTCCTTTCCTCTACCTCTCCTCAACATCTACTTCCTTAGCTAGTTGTTCATCCAACACTGGGTTTTTCTTAACCAGCTGTTCACTGCCTTCTTAAGTCTCCCTACTGCAGAACCACCAAAACTTCCTCTATTTTACTTGTGCCCAGAACTAGTTCGTAGGAACCTACCTTATAGAATATCTGACCCCTGCCACTAATAGGCTCCACCCAAAAGAGGTTCAAAACAGATGCTGAGACTCACAGTCATATATATGTGGGAGTTTCATTTGGTCTGTCCAAATGAGCAGATTCCTGTACCCAAAAATGTCTGTAATGTTGCCTAAAACGTTCTTCCTATTTGACCAATGACAAGCCAACACCCTTGGACAGGTCAAATGGGATTGGTGTGGTTAAATTTCATGGGCTTTGGGGAGAAAGACCAGAAGAGATAGGAGGAGAGATCAGAGAAGGAAGGGAAAAGAAAGAAGGCTGGTGCCATGAGTTAGATGGAGGAAGAAGCACATGGCCATAAGAATGGATATTTGGCCCAGATGATGATAATTAGCAAGTATTTGGGATTATGGATGGGAGGAAGATAGACAGAAATTAGTAGAAGCAGATGGCATAGGATTGGGGCATGGTATAGGATACCTGCCCCATTATGGGAGGTAGTGTAGGGCATTAATTTTTGAAAAATACTTATTTATTTATTATGTATACAGTGTTCTGTCTGTATATACACCTGCACACCGGAAGAGAGCACCAGATCACATTATAGATGGTTGTAAGTCACCATGTGATTCCTGGGGATTGAACTCAGGATCTCTGGAAGAGCAATCCATGCTCTTAACCCTTGAGCCATCTCTCCAGCCCTAGGGCATTAATATTACTCAGGTTAACTAAGGCTATTTTAAAATATAACAGACATTTGTGTTTCATTGATTGTTAACAAGTTATAAAGAATTCCATCTTAATAATAATTATAGGGTTAACAATACACAATATTAGGCAATACTTATAAATTAACCACAGCAGCAAAACATTGGAGGAAGTATAAAAAGACATAGAGATGACAAGAGCTCCACAAGAAGACCAACAGAACCAACTGATCAGGGCCAAGGTGGGCCTGAAGAGTCTGAAAGACCAGCCAAGGACCATAAATGGACTGGACCTAGGTCCTCTACATAGGCGCATCCAATGGTCAGCTCAGGCTTCCTGTGGGTCCACTAGTAAGGGGAGCAGGAGTTGCCTCTTACATGCAAATTTTTGCCTGTTTTGATCACTTCTCCCTAATGGGGCTGCCTTGCCAGGCTAAAGGGGAAGAGAATAAATTCAGTCCTTAGGAGACTGGATGAACTGGGGTGGATTGTAGGGATCTGCCCTTTTCTGTGGGATAGGGGAGGAGGATGAGGGAGGAAGGGTTGGACTGAGAGGAGAGGAGGAGGGGCTACAACAGGGATCTAAAGTGAATAACTAAATTAATAAAAAAAGAAAGAAAAAAGAAATCATCCTTTAAAAATAGAATTCAAACCTAAGATGTTCCCTACCTAGAGTGAAAAGCACTGTACCAAAGAAAAGTAAATCTCACAGTGAGAGTAGCCCTACTCTAGAGAGCCTTGTCTGACTCCTTTCTGAACTGACTGAAGTTTTAATCCCCTGACTCAATCCACTTGAACGTATCCTGTAACAATGTATATTGGATTTGTCTTCTCTTCAGTACTGTTCTTTGGCACCTAAACTGAGCTAAGCTAGAGAGAGTTGCCTTCCTATTGTTACACTTTTTGTCAGTTTTAAGAAGTTGTACATTAATATTGCACATGATAGTCTGTATTTTTTATCAAAATATTGTTCTCCATCTTACAGCATTATGTGCATGTTTATATATGGGATGGTCTGTCTTTGATCAGGATTGCTTAGGACAATGGAATTGGTAGCTAGGACATTCATGTCTTTCTCTGTCATTTGTGAACTTGATAGAAAAAATTCTCTGAATTTGACAGCTTACTTTCTTTGATTATTGGTCAAGACCTTGACTCTTAAAGAAGAGCTGTTGGGTTATTCTGTTTACCTTTCATGCAAAACAGAACCGTGGAATCTCTGATTTACCAAATTAGCTCTGCTTCTAGCCACAGGGCTTTGTTTTAAAAGCTTTGGTACCTATAGAGCTATCATTTCTACTGGGCAAAGGAGAGTCAGCTACTGAGGGTGAGTCTTGTTTAATGTTACTATAAACAGATTTCTAATATTTTTTGTGTGCACAGGAAATACTTTACTGTTTATTAAATATTTACATTTCACAGTGTAATACTAACTGAAGGATCTTTAAAACACTGTCTTACCTGTCATGGTCCAAAGCATGAGGTGAATTAATACTCAATCCTGAACTAGTAAAGAAAGAAATTATTAGAAAGAAAAACAAATATAAGTGGATCTCAATGCATTGTGTATGTGTGTGTGCATGTATGCATGTACTTATAAAAAGCAAAGTACTTCATACATATTATTATCAGAGTGAAATCCCCAGGAGACTATAGCACAGTGATGGTACTTTTTCTTATGAGATGTGGGTAATATTTCTGTATAGACCATAGATATCATAAAACCTAAATGTTTGAAAAGTTATATGTGCAAAATAACATTTCTGAGGCAGTGCCTCAACATGTAGACCTGGCTGTAGACCAGGGTGGCTTCAGACTCTCATCGGCCACTACCTCTTGAGAGCTGAAATTAAGTTGTGCAACATTGTATGGGATCCCATTTGTTAACACGGTTCTTGTTAGGCTTGTTTAAATTGTGTAATGTTAGCTGTCCCTAAAAGCAAATGACCAAATCCAAATACACACACACACACACACACACACACACACACACACACACGGGGGAAAAGTAAAGGAGTATAAACAATATATTTTATTTGCACAGTAGCACATGAAAATCCAGCACTTTATCATCATCTGCAAAAGAAAAACAAAAACAAAACAACAACAACAAAAAAACTCCAGGCTATTTTATATAAGGTATCTATTATCTAGACAAAGCTTAGCTAGGATGTGTGGGAAAATGCAAGATCTTTCAGAGGAAAACTATGAAGCTAGCCATTAAAATATCTTAACATTTTCCTGATTTTACATTGGCTATCAGATATTTCAAAGAGAGACTTTCTGATTTTTTATTTATCAAATAGAAATAGTACCTTAGACGACTAGGAATGAGTAACAGACATTGTGGGATTCTCTTCCAGGCAATGTATCTTATGATAAAGAACATGGTTACAACCATTTTTATTTTGGAATTCGTCATTGGGAACCTGTTAAATGGATTCATAGCACTGGTGAATTGTCTGGACTGGGTTCAGAGAAGAAGGATTTCTCCAGTGGATCAAATCATCACTGCTCTGACAGTCTCCAGAGTTGTGCAGCTCTGGCTTGTAGAAATAAATATATTGCTTTTTCTTATTAATGAAGTAAAAATGACAGAAATCATAGTAAGATGGACTAACATGGCCTGGGCTGTGACCAATCATTTTAATCTTTGGCTTTCTACCAAACTCAGCATTTTTTACCTTCTGAAGATAGCAATTTTTTCTAACTCAGTCTGTCTTTACCTAAAAAGGAGAGTTAGGCAGGTAGTTTCAATGACCCTGATGGTGTCTCTGGCCCTTTTGTTTTTAAACATCATAGTTATCAACACCCATATTGATGTCTGGATTGATGTGAAAACAAGAAAATTGGCTTATAACTTCAGTTCGAGGAACTCCATTTCATTGTTAAAACATCTTTTATTCACCAACTCTGTATTTACCGGCATCCCCTTTGCTGTGTCGCTGGTGGCTTTTCTCCTGTTAATTGTTTCTTTGTGGAGACATGAGAAGAGGATGCATCAGAGTTCCAGGCTTTTCAGAGACTCCAACACCATGGCCCACATTAAAGCCTTAAAAATTGGGATAGGCTTCATCTCTCTTAATGCCATTTTTTTACTTTCACTTGTCATAAATGTCTGCAACATTGAATTGAAGGAGAATTATATAATATTTTTATTTAGCCTGTTTACTGGAATGGCTTTTTCTTCATGCCATTCCTGTATGCTGATTCTTGGAAACACTAAGTTGAGACAGGCTTCTCTTTCTGTGCTGTGGTGGCTGAGGTGCAGGCCAAAAGATACAAGATCCTTTGGTCCCTAACTAGATTTTGGATCATGCATGTTCTAAAGGAAAGCCAATTTCTAAGAAATTCTTCCATGTTTAAATTTGCTTCCCCTCACAATCTACTGTTGTCTACAATGATATATATATATATACACACACACACATATATAAATGCATACATGTGTACATATGTATGTGTATGCATCACAATTGGAATCAGCATTGCCCAAACATGTTACAGTCTTAGTAGTGCATTTATACATATAGGTATATATAAACACACAGAAAATGACATGAATACAGCCTACTTCAAAATTAAAACTTTATAAAATATATTATTAATTTTGTCAGCATAATAATAATGTGAGTTGAGGTTCCTATGGGAAAAAAACTTCACCTATGTCCAAGATTGTACTAAAAGTGTATTTGTTTATTATGTTATAATAATTGATTGGAGTCTTACTGAACCAGATTTGAGTTGTGTGGTGATATGCTCCCTTCACTTAGCAGCCATTACTCTGTGTCTGACGTAACATCCTTTAGAGTAGCAGTTAAAGTCTCTTAGCAGAATAGGTGCATTTCCCAAAACAAAAGCTAAAAAAGTGTCATCAGGTATCATTTTAAATCTCCATAGACTCTTTCCTAGTTTAGTCTAACTGAGCTACCTATGTTCACTACCAGTGTATTTGTCAAATAACAAAACATATGACTTTCCTTTGTTTTGTGATAATTAAAGAGCTTTTGCACAATCTCAGTGTTAGAACACATCCTTAGGCATTCTGAGTCCATGTTCCTGTACTGTAGTCATATTTGGCTTAATAAACTACCACTCATTCCATCTGAGGGCATAGCTGTACTTTCTTTTTTTAATTTTAAAAAATTTGAAATTAATTTTAACACATACATTTATATTATTACACGTGAATATAATGAACAATGTTTACAGCTGGACAGGATTGGCCACTGCCTTTTCTCCTGTAGTATACATAGCGCCTGCTAGCACCATGAAAGCTAGCCATTGCGAAAGCATTTTATAGACGAATATCAGCTTCGTATCTTCACTTTCTACAACTCAAGTGTGAGGTGCTTTTAAAAGTAGGCACTTACCGCCAAGGTCCGGAAGTTAAGCAAGAGCAGTGGCATGAGCCTGTAATCCTGAGTGAGGGGTTTTTATGAGTCCTCCCTTGCCCATAACTCCAAAGTTCTATCCCAATCTTGGCACTGTCATTTTTATTTATTATCTGTGTCCCGTACAGGCATCCTTGCCTCATTGTAGGACAACTTTAGACCTGCAGTTCTCAATCTTCCTATGCTTCGGCTCTTTAATACAATAAAGTTCCTCATGTTGTGGTGACCCACCCCTCAACCATAAAATTATTTTTATTGCTACTCAAAACTGCAATTTTACTACTGTATGAATTTTAATGTAAATATTTGTGTTTTCCAATAGTCTTAGGTGACCTCTGACCCACAGGTTGAGGGTCAGAGACTCTTATTTTATTTGTGCATCTGTATATTTAAGGAAACTTCCGCACTAGTAGGTTTCCATTAGACTGCTTCCCAAAACACATTTACTGTTAGTTAACCCTCTCTGTGTTCCCTTTACTGCCTTATTCCCACTCTTGATTGATGCTTTCCTGTTGTATTATGTAGAATCCTTTGTGCCAGTGGATTCTTTCTCTCTTCCCTTCATAGCTCTTCATCACTTTTGGAAACATTAAAAATCTATGTGGGGGCTCTAAAATAGAATGTGGATATGTGAAATAGACACTGAGAGAGAAAAAAAAAACTGTAAAATGTCCGTGGCAAGTTAATTTGTATACAGAGTAACTGGTGCTCACAGGTGTATGTGCCTGTGGTATTTGTGTGTTGAAGAATCTGAAGTCCTAATGTTCTAATAGGATTACTTAGCAGGGTGTGAAGATGAAATGAACCAGTACAGCAATTATCCACTGGCAGAGAGTTTTTTACATAAGGTTTCCATGAAATATTAATAGGAAAATTATGCACGGAGGCATGTATGAAATCCCTAGTAAAAATGCAAAAAAAATGGGCATTTTTGAGTATATTTTTAGCTGCTGTTTCTTTCTGATATTTAAAGTTTAATTTTTGTACATAAGACAGCTATTGTTTTGTTAGTTCGGTGAATTAGAAGTAAGCTGATTTTTGTAACTCTTCCATGGGATTTGTGTTTTAAACTCATTTTCTTGTCTTTTGAAGATGAAACATAATAACATCTGCATCTAAGTGTAATGAGTGCAACATTTTCCTGCCAAATAATGTGTGTGTGTGTGTGTGTGTGTGTGTGTGTGTGTTGATTTATACAAAGAATGTTTAGAATAGTCAAAATGCTAAGTAATTGTGGTTTAAACTTGCATGCCATTTGTAAATTGAGAGCACGCTAGTGTCTCATCAGAAAACATAATATTAATTCTGGCTTTGGGATACCGTTTATAAAATTATCTCCACAGAAAATCTTTCTTGCCTTTTCTAATAAAATGCACTGAAAGTACTTATTATGTACTCTTATTTCTGAGAAGGTTTTACATTGATTCTCTACATGTAAGTTAAGATAATTATACAAGCTAACATGGCACATTTCGCACTGTCCATTCCTTTGCCTTGTTTGTTTCTTGCATAGAAGAACCTATTAACAAAAATGTAACAAAAAGCAACATACACTGTGACATTTAGTGTTAATTAGCAACTTAACAAAATGCAGGGTCATCAGGAGACACATAGAATGAGCCCCCTAGATCATCATCTTGGATATGCTAATTGAAGTAGGAAGTAGGTTCCCTCTGGAAGCCTGGGTGGGACCCTGTGTTACCCACACCCAAACATACATGGAGGAAGGAAGCTGAGAAGCAATGGGCATTCCCTGCACTCTGTTTCCTCCCTGGGGAGGGCAGGGATTTGATGTGAAGTCTCCAAGTTTCCACTGCCCTTATTTCTCTGCAATTAAACTGTATGCCAAAGTAAATCTTCTCTATCTATAGCCCTTTAAACTTGCTTTTATCGGGGCATTTTATCACAGCAATGGGAAAGAAGCTAAGATAAAACAAATAATTAACAAGAGCAATAAAAATAATCCCCTATTATGGTTTCTACACTCTCACACATTTCCTTTGCATACTTCACATTGCAGCCATCACAAGAAAAGTGAAATTTAAAACCTGTAGAAATTAATGAAAGATTTTTTTTATGTCTGAATCGATTATGTAAAGCATTGGGTAAATATAATAAAGCTATATTCTCTATTATATTTTATATGACAGTGGAATCATGCTTCTAATGGAATAGGGAGTATAATTACAATTTTAAATTCTTGGCTACATATATAATTAAAAATTGAATCAATTAATATACTTGCAAAAAAAAATGCTGGAACTACTTTCCAGTACCACTAATTCATTGTAAATGCTCTAATCATTGTGCTTCAAATCATCTGTCATGGACTGCATCGTTTGAACTCAACACACACACACACACACACACACACACACACACACACACACACACACAACAAAGCCCAACAAACAAAACATGAAATGGATTCTCTCTCACATTCTGATTGAGACAGACAGAAGCACACATAGTTTACAAACTGTCAGGAGGAGGCCCCTTGTCCAAAAGGGACATAAAGAGAATAGGAATTAAATCAGAATGGCATGTGTTCTGCAGACGACCGCACATGCTCAGAGAAAATGCCATCTGATTAGGTGACCTACCAACAAGCCAGTAAGAGATGCCTCAACAGAAAACCAGCCTGTAAGACCTTGGGTTTCCAACCTTCAGAGCTGTGAGGAAATAAATGTTCACTGTTTAAACCCATTGGTGGGTTTTTATAGTTTCCCAGCACACTAGTATGAAGACAGAAATGTAAAAGGGTGAATAAATGTCAAATACATAAAGACAATGTTGTTAATAAAATTAAAACATTTGCACAGCACCTCTGGGATATAAATGCTTCATAATGATATAAAACACATCAAGGCTTGTGCTATGGTTGAACAGAGACAGGAATGCAATTTAGATGTAATTAGTAAGAGGATTGTTAGATACAGTAGCAAGTAAGTGCTACTTAACAAAATAAATAAGAATAGTAAATTCCCTATTAGAGATGTGGGATACAGATCTAATAGCTGGTCCATTGATGGGAGAGGAAGCAGGCCAGGAAAGTTGCTGATAACAGGAGAAAGCATGAACAGGGTTCTTGATTAAGACTCATTATTTTGACTTTTCTCTTAATGGCTAGCACCAGAAATCAACTTTTCCGTTCCATAAACTTTCCCGGTTGCTTTGTTTTCAGAATAAAACCTCTTTGAACATTGCCTTATAAACCAAGACCATAAAACTGGCTTCTTTTCTCCAATAAATCTGACTTCTTTTTTTTCATTTTTAAATATATTTTAATAATTTTTTCATATTACATCTCAATTGTTATCCCATCCCTTGTATCCTCCCATTCCTCCCTCCCTCCCATTTTTCCCTTACTCCCTTCCCCTGTGACTGTGACTGAAGGGGACCTCCTCCTCCTGGATATGCTCATAGGGTATCAAGTCTTTTCTTGGTAGTCTGCTATCAGATTTAGCTGGTGGCACTCAAAGGAAGGATAGCAGGCTAAATCTGACTTCTTAAAGGAGCATCAATGACTCTCTGCTGCCAACTCAGGGTCGTGTTACCTCTCAATATCATGGATTAAGGTTTCATGTTTCCTTGTGCACTTAATCTTCTTTTCAGTCTCTGATAAATTTTCACTCCTCTCTAAATAAAAAACATTAGGAGGATCAGATTTCAGCTTTAGAGGCTAATCAGTTAATGTAATCTTGCTGGCGACCACATACATTTTCTGTGTGGTAAACACAGATAAATAGGTGCTCTAAAGCTAAATATCTTAACTAAGCAGAATGGAAACTGTGGATACTGATTGGGCAAATGTCTTTTAGTTGACATTGGTTCCACAGTTAAATTCAAACAATTTAATGTTGTCTTACAAGGGTAACAGCACTCATCTTGATTTCCTGTCAAGGCTATATTGTCTTTTTATTCTAAGGGAGGAGATAGAGGTTGAAAGTTATACAAAGAACAAAAGGAAATGGCTGATTCTCCAATCTTGGATGCTGCTGTGCCTCAGTCTCAGTATCTCATCCTTTTATGTGATCTGGTGAATGATTGGCTTCACCTCAGTGACTGTCTTAGGAAACAACAAGACATTTCTACTAGTTTCCATGTACAAAGAATCCATTATCCAAAGCTTAACAAATATTCACATTTACTACTACATAGCTCAGTGTGGAAGCACTTTGAAACAATTTCTTTTTTTTTTTTTATTAATTTATTCTTGTTACATCTCAATGTTTATCCCATCCCTTGTATCCTCCCATTCCTCCCCCCCCCCTTTCCCATTATTCCCCTCCCCTATGACTGTTCCTGAGGGGGATTACGTCCCCCTATATATTCTCATAGGGTATCAAGTCTCTTCTTGGCTACTTGTTGTCGTTCCTCTGAGTGCCACCAGGTCTCCCCCTCCAGGGGGCATGGTCAAATGTAAGGCACCCGAGTACGTGAGAAAGTCCTATCACACTCTCCACTCAACTGTGGAGAATATTTTGACCATTGGCTAGATCTGGGAAGGGGTTTAAAGTTTACCTTCTGTATTGTCCTTGGCTGGTGCCTTTGTTTAAGCGGGACCCCTGGGCCCAAATCTGCCTATCATATTGTTCTACTTGTAGATTTCTCGGACCATCTGTATCCTTTTATTTTGCTATTCTCCCATGCGTCTCTCATTTAGAGTCCCATTAGGATGCCTTCCCCTCTGTCCCAGTTTCCTGGTAAGTGAAGGCTTTCGTGGGACATGCCCCTTGGGCTAGTATGCAGATATAAGTGTGTATATACCATTTGATTCTTTCTGCTTCTGGGTTAACTCACTCATTATGATCATTTCTAGCTCAATCCATTTATCCACAAATTTCGGGAATTCCTTGTTTTTAATAGCTGAATAGTATTCCATAGTGTATATGTACCACAGTTTCTTTATCCACTCTTCTACTGAGGGACACTTAGGCTATTTCCATGTTCTGGCTATTATGAATAAGGCTGCTATGAACATGGTTGAACAAAGTTTCTTGTTGTGTGCTGGAGCATCTTCTGGGTATATTCCAAGGAGTGGAATAGCTGGGTCTTGAGGAAGCCCTATTCCCATTTTTCTGAGATAGCACCAGATAGATTTCCAAAGTGGCTGTACTAGTTTGCATTCCCACCAGCAATGAAGGAGTGTTCCTCTCTTCCCACATCCTCACCAGCATGTGGTGTCGCTTGAATTTTTGATCTTAGCCATTCTGATGGGTGTAAGATGGAATCTCAGAGTTGTTTTGATTTGCATTTCCCTGATGACTAAGGAGGTTGAGCATTTCTTTAAGTGTTTCTCAGCCATTTGATACTCCTCTGTTGAGAATTCTCTGTTTAGTTCCAAGCCCCATTTCTCAATTGGGTTATTCAGTTTGGTGGTGTTTAATTTCTTGAGTTCTTTATATATTTTGGATATTAGACCTTTGTCAGATGTAGGGTTGGTGAAGATTTTTTCCCAGTCTGTAGGCTGTCACTTTGTTCTCTTGACAGTGTTTCCTGCCTTACAGAAGCTTCTCAGCCTCATGAGGTCCCATTTATTAATGGTTGACATTAAGGCCTGGGCCGTTGGTGTTCTGTTCAGGAAGTTGTCTCCTGTGCCAATATGTTCCAGGCTCTTTCCAACTTTTTCTTCTAAGTGGCTTAGTGTCTCTGGTTTTATGTTGAGGTCTTTAATCCACTTGGATTTGAGTTTTGTGCAAGGCGACAAATATGGGTCCAGTTTCATTTTTTTACACATAGACCTCCAGTTAGACCAGCACCATTTGTTGAAGATGCTATCCTTTTTCCATTGAATGGATTTGGCTTCTTTGTCAAAAATCAAGTGACCATATGTGTGTGGATTCATATCTGGGTCTTCGATTCGATTCCACTGATCAACCACCTGTGGCTGTGCCAGTACCATGCTGTTTTAATTACTATTGCTTTATAGTACAGTTTGAGATCAGGTATGGAGATTCCTCCGGAGCACCTTTTATTGTACAAGATTGTTTTAGCTATTCTGGGTTTTTTGTTTTTCCATATGAAGTTCAGAATTGAACTTTCAATGTCTTTAAAAAATTGTGTAGGTATTTTATAGGGATTGCATTGAATCTGTAGATTGCTTTTGGTAGGATGGCCATTTTTACTATGTTAATTCTCCCGATCCATGAGCAAGGAAGATCATGCCATCTTCTCAGGTCATCTTCAATCTCTTTCTTCAGAGTTTTGAAATTTCTTTCATACAAGTCCTTCACTTGCTTAGTTAGGGTAACTCCTAGATATTTTATATTGCTTGTGGCTAATGTGAAGGGTGTGGTTTTCCTAATTTCTTCCTCTGCAAGCTTGTCATTTGTGTATAGGAAGGCTACAGACTTTTTTGAGTTAATTTTGTATCCAGCCAATTTGCTGAAGGTGTTTATCAGCTTTAGGAGTTCTCTGGTGGAGTTTTGAGGGTCACTTATGTACACTATCATATCATCTGCAAATAGGGATAATTTGACTTCCTCCTTTCCCATTTGGATATCCTTGATCTCCTTTTGTTGTCTTATTGCTCTGGCTAGAACTTCGAGTACTATATTGAAGAGATATGGAGAGAGTGGGCAGCCTTGCCTTGTTCCTGATTTTAGAGGAATTTCCTTGAGTATCTCACCATTTACTTTGATTTTGGCTATTGGCTTGCTGTATATAGCCTTTATTATGTTGAGGAAAGTGCCTTGTATCCCCGATCTCTCTAAAACTTTAAACATGAATGGGTGTTGAAGTTTATCAAATGCTTTCTCTGCATCCAAGGAGATGATCATGTGGTTTTTTTATTTTCAGTTTGTTTATATGGTGGATTACATTGATGGATTTCCGTATATTAAACCATCCCTGCATGCCTGGAATGAAGCCTACTTGGTCATGATGAATGATATCTTTGATGTGCTCCTGTATTTGTTTTGCAAGTATTTTATTTAGTATTTTTGCATTGATGTTCATAAGAGAAATTGGTCTGAAATTCTCTTTCTTTGTTGAGTCTTTATGAGGTTTAGGTATCAATGAGACTATGGCCTCATAGAATGAATTTGGTAATGTTCCATCCATTTCTATCTTTTGGAGTAGCTTGAAGAGTATCAGTATTAGCTCGCCTTTAAAGGTCTGGTAGAATTCTGCACTGAAACCATCTGGCCCTGGGCTTTTTTTGGTTGGGAGACCATCGATGATTGCTTCTATTTCTGTAGGGGAAATGGGACTATTTAGCTTGTTTATCTGTTCTTCATTCAACTTTGGCAAGTGAAATTGTTCAAGAAAATCTTCCATTTCCCTTAGATTTTCAAATTTTGTGGCGTATATGCCTTCAAAGTAGGATCTTATGATTCTTTGAATTTCTTCAGTGTCTGTTGTTATGTCTCCCTTTTCATTTCTGATTTTGTTGATTTCAATACTGTCTCTCTGCCTTTTAGTTAGTTTGGCTAATGGACTGTCTATCTTGTTGATTTTCTCAAAGAACCAGCTTTTGGTTTTGTTGATTCTTTGGACTGTTTTCTTAGTTTCTAACTTGTTAATTTCAGCCCTGAGTTTGATTATTTCCAGGCATCTACTCCTCTTAGGTGTTTCTGCTTCTTTTTTTTTTCTAGGGCTTCCAGTTGCGTTGTTAAGATGCTTATGTGCGATGTTTCCAATTTCTTTTTAAAGGCACTTAGTGCTATGAATTTTCCTCTTAGCACTGCTTTCAATGTATCCCACAAATTTGGGTATGTTGTTTCTTCATTTTCATTGAATTTCAGAAACTCCTTGATTTCTTTCTTTATTTCTTCCCTGACCCAGGCGTCATTTAGCAGAGAGTTGTTTAGTTTCCACGTACGTGTAGGCTTTTTGTTATTTCTGTTGTTGTTGAATTGCAGCCTAAGAGCATGGTGATCTGATAGGATACAAGGTATTATTTCAATCCTCTTGTATCTATTGAGGCTTGCTTTGTGACCTACGATGTGATCAATTTTGGAGAAGGTTCCATGGGGTGCAGAGAAGAAGGTGTATTCTTTCTTGTTTGTGTGAAAGGTTCTATAGATATCTGTTAGATCCATTTGACCCATGGCATTGGTTAATGATGTTATTTCTCGGCTTAGTTTCTGTTTCAATGACTTATCCTTCAGTGAGAGTGGGGTGTTGAAGTCTCCCACTACTATTGTGTGGGGATCGATGTGTGGTTTAAGCTTTTTTAGGAGATCTTTTACAAATGTGGGTGCCCTTTTATTGGGAGCATAGATGTTCAGAATTGTGATGTCATCTTGGTTGACTTTACCTTTGATGAGTATGAAGTGTCCTTCCTCATCCCTTTTGATTAATTTTGGTTGAAAGTCTATTTTGTTCGATACTAAAATGGCTACGCCTGCTTGCTTCTCGTGACCATTTAATTGGAATATTTTTTTCCAACCTTTTACCCTGAGGTAATGCCTTTCATTATGGGTGAGATGTGTTTCTTGGATGCAGAAGAATGTTGGATCTTGTTTATGTACCCATTCAGTTAGTCTGTGTCTTTTTATTGGAGAATTGAGGCCATTGATGTTGAGAGATATTAATGACCAGTGACTGTTAAGAGTCTTAATTTTGATGTTGTTTCCAGTCGAGCGTTTGTGTAGTTGTGTTTTTGCCATGGGATAGTTATCTATTTCCTGGGTAGTTTTGGTTGTAGCTTGACCCTTTGGGATGGAGTTTTCCTTCTAGTACCTTCTGTAAAGCTGGGTTTGTGGATAGGTACTGTTTGAATTTGTTTTTGTCATGGAATATTTTGTTTTCTCCATCAATGGTTATTGATAATTTTGCTGGGTAAAGTAGTCTGGCCTGGCATCTGTGGTCTCTTAGGGTTTGCAGGATCTCTGTCTAGGCCCTTCTGGCTTTTATGGTCTCTGCTGAGAAGTCGGGTGTAATTTTGATAGGTTTACCATTAAATGTTATTTGGCCCTTTTCCCTTGCAGCTTTTAATATTTTTTCTTTGTTCTGCATGTTTTGTGTTTTGATTATTATGTGGCGGGCAGTTTTTCTTTTCTGGTCAATTCTATTTGGTGTTCTGTAGGCCTCTTGTATGTTTATAGGCATCTCTTTCTTTAGATTGGGGAAATTTTCTTCTATGATTTTGTTGAGAATAGTTTCTGGGCCCTGGAGTCTGATGTCTTCTCTTTCTTCAATGCCTATTATCCGCAAATTTCTTCTTTTCATGGTGTCCTTAATTTCTTGGATGTTTTGTGTCAGGAGTTTTCCAGATTTGGCATTTTCTTTAATGGTTGATTCAATATCTGTGATTGTATCTTCTAGCCCGGAGATTCGTTCTTCCATCTCTTGGATTATGTTAGAAAAGCTCACCTCTGTGTTGCTCGCCTTCTTCTCTGAGGTCTCACGTTCTCGTTTTTCTTCTGTCTGTGTGTTTATCATTGAATCCATTTTCATTTTCAGATATTGACCTGATTTTTTGATTTCTTTCATCTGATTTTTTGTATATTCCTGAGTTTCTTCCATTGCCTCTTTATAGGTCTTCAGAGCTTGAACCGTTTTAGTTATTTCTTTCATCTGGTTGTTTGCATTTTCCTGCAATTTTTCCAGTTCCAGTCTATGTGCTTCTTTTATGTCTCTCACCTGTTTGTCTGCGTCTTCCTGCATTTGATTACGAATTTTATTTGTTTCCTCCATTATCATCCTCATTACTAAGGATTTGAGGTCATTTTCTTGTATTTCCGTTGTATTTGAGTTCTCTGGGTTGTTTTCTTTGGGATAGCTGGAAACTGGAGACGCCATGTTGTTTTGGGGTTTTTTGCGTATGCTTTTTCGTTGTCCTTTAGACATCTTGCCGTCTTTGTTTTTGTTGGGTAGCTTCCAGAGTTGAATGGAGGGTGTCTGACGATAGATTCACTTGTTTTCTCACAATTTCCCTAGGCTGGGAGCTCAAAGCTTCACTGGTGTAGATGTTAGGAGGTTAGCCCTGTTGTTCTGGTCTCTCACAGCCAGTGATCCTCAGCCCCCCTCTGCTGTGGATCCTGCAATTGATCTGGGTCTCTGAATGAGCGTTGGGTCAGGCCAAGGTATCCACAGCCTTCTGTGTTCCCTGCCAAGTCCAGCCAGGAGCACTGGGACCGAACCACGGGCTGAACTCAGCTAGATTCTCAGGGCCTTAACCATCTGCCAAGCTCAGCTAGGGATTTTGGGCCCAAAATGCACACAGGGTCCAGCCAGAATTTTTGGGCTGGGACTACGCACCAAGCTCCTCTAGGGCCTTTTGGCCCAAAGTGCGTGCTGTGGTCAGTTATTGACTCAGGGCCCGAACTGACCACCAATCTCAGCCAGGAATTCTGGATTCAAACTGCACACTGTGTCCAAGCAGAGTCTTAGAGCTGGTGCAACCGAGAGCTCTGTCCAGCCTGCACCACAGCAGGAGAACTGCGGCTGCTCTGAGTTAGAGCCAGTGGTGGAACAAGTGCTCCGCCCAGACTGTGTCACCGCAGGGGAGCTGCCGCTGAGCTGAGGTGGTGCCTAGGATGGAACTGAGCACGTCACCAAGCCTGCGCCACAGCAGGAGAACTGCGGCTGCTCTGAGTTAGCGCCAATGGTGGAACCAAGTGCTCTACCCAGACTGTGTCACTGCTGGGGAGCTGCCACTGAGCTGAGTTGGCGCCTAGGGTGGAACTGAGTGCTAGGCCAGGCCTGCGCCACAGCAGGAGAACTGCAGCTGCTCTGAGTTAACGCCTGTGGTGAAACCAAGTGCTCCGCCCAGACTGTGTCACCGCAGGGGAGCTGCCGCTGAGCTGAGGTGCTGCCTAGTGTGGAGCTGTGCGCTCAACTAAGCCTGTGCCACAGCAGGGGAGCTGTGGCCGGAGCTGAGTTAGTGCCTCAGGCAGAATTGCTTGCTGGGCCGGGCCAGTACCCGGGACTCTGGGGCCGAACTGTCTGCCGAGTCCAGTCTGGGTCCAAAGGCTCCACGTGACCCAAATCCTGCCCCGAGTCCCCTCTCCCGCAGCAACTCCCACCAGCCACCACACCCATCGCCTCCACCGGAAGGCTATGAGCTGCAAACCTCAGCCGCCGCTGCTGGTGCTGCTGGTGCTGCTGCCTCTGCCGCTGCTGCTCCGATCAGAGAAAAACCACGCTCCTCCCGTGTGCAGGGGCATGTAGGTCCTCCGCACCCTGGTCCCTCCGAACTGTGGATCACTCCCGCTGCCGTGATGTTCGGACCTCGGTGTTCCTGGCTCAGAAATCTGTGCAATTCCCTGAATTGTTCACTGGAGCCTCCAAACGCGGTCCACACTGCTCGCCGCCATCTTGGATCCTCTTGAAACAATTTCTTACCAGTTACAAGGAAGTTTGAGCTCAAGGCATGATTAATGTTGAATAAAAAATTTCTGTATTAGTGAAGTAATAGAAAATGGAGATTTAGACCCCATATAAGTGTATAATTACAAATGAGTACGTGTAGATATTTTCTGCCATTTACGGTAAAGAAATATTTTTCTTATATATAATGTATTCAAGGAATAATTTTCTACAAAAAGTTATTAGATTATGATAGTTTGTAGAAGAGTTTTGGTGCTATGCTTCTATAGTCTTACATTGAACTGTGTAAAATATCTTATGTATTTAGAAACTCTCCTATACTGAGACTCATGTTACTTTCTACACATCTTAGAATGTTTGGAATAATTATTACCCAAAATTAAAATTGTCAATTAAAACATGTAAAGAAAGAAAGACTAGAAAACCAGTGCAAATCAACATGCCTTTATTTACATTACAGCATTTGAGATTCCAGCTTTTCCTTCACTGTCAGTAGCCATAGACACACAGGATCTGGATGCAACTCAGGGGAACTGTGACAGAAAACAATACTTTCAAAATTACAGCTCAATCACCTACATTGATAAATCTTGATGTTTTTCAGTTTGTTGCTGTTTTGGAAGTTTTCGAAGGATGTTATAAATTTCTAGAAGAGCATCCAAATTGAACACATTAATAAATATTCTTCGGTGACTACAGAAAACAGGACATCCTTTTATGAACAATGAGTATTTTCATAAGTATCATGTATTCAGTTACTATCATTGTGGAATTCATAATTGGGAATTTTGCAAATGGATTCATAGCAGTGGTGAACATCATAGACTGGGTCAAGAGAAGAAAGATCTGTTTAGTGGATAAGATCCTCACTGCACTGGCCATCTCCAGGATAGATCTGCTGTGCTCGACATTCATAATTATACTAATATCTTCACTGTATCCAGATCTAAAACTGGTCATGAGAATTGAAAGAATACAGATTAACACCTGGATCGTTGCAAATCATTTCAGCATCTGGCTTTCCACATGTCTCAGCATCCTTTATTTTCTCAAGATATCCAATTTTCCTAACCCTATTTTTCTCATGCTAAAGTGGAGATTTAAAAAGGTGGTTTCAGTGACATTACTGCTGTCTCTGGTCTTCCTGTTTGTAAATATTTTAGTGATGAACATACATATTGATATCTGGAGTGATGAATCCAAAAGAAACGTCTCTCACAGTTACAGATTAAAGAATTACACACAATTTTATAGATTTGCTTTGTTAATCAACACAACGTTCACACTCATCCCCTTCACTGTCTCCCTGGTGGCTTTTCTCCTGCTCATCTTCTCCCTGTGCAAACACATGAAGAATATGCAGCACAATTACAAAGGCTCCAGAGATCACAGCACAGTGGCCCACATACATGCCCTGCAAATGGTGGTCACTTTCCTCCTCTTCTACACAGCTTTCTTTCTGGCTCTTACCATGCAACTTGGGACTTCTGACTTTCAAGAGAAAAACAAATTGTTTTTTGCCACTATTATTATCAGTTTTCCTTCAATCCATTCATGTGTCCTGATACTAAGAAATAGTAAGCTCAGGCATGCCTCTCTTTTGACACTGTGGTGGCTGAAGTGTAGGTTAAAAGATGTGCAGACTTTGGTTCCCTGATAAAACGATATTTCCAATAATGAAGAAGATTGTTTAGTTAAAAAAAATTCTTGTTTACTAACAATGTCTATTTTCAAGTTTATCTATCCCATGTTACTTTGTTTATTAGTTATGTTTAGTTTCAATGCTCTACTTTGAATCTCAGAAAGTATTTTAGGCTTTTAAGCAGCAGTGAAAATGTTAGATGTGAAAGAAGTTTGGGGGTAATTTGATTAACTGAATTTTGCATTATGATATGTTTGGATCAGATACAAAGAGTGGAATATGATAGTTTAAATAAGAAATTTCCCCCATAGGCTCTGGTAGTTGAACTGGTGGCCTGGGTCAATACAATGTGGGGGATGGGGCGTGGGCTCACTGAAGGGGTACATCACAAGCACAGCTTCACATCTCTTCCAGTTTACTTTCTTTGCTTCATGATTGCAGCAGATTTTATTTATTTATTTTTTTTTAGTTTTCTATTCCCTCTGCCAGCTATCTTGCCTCCTCCATCATTACTCTTTTTCCATAATATGATCATAATGTTTTATTACAGTAAGAATATAGATAATACAAACCCTTGTACAATAAGGCCATTATCACAAATACAAAGTTGCCCTAAATACCATCGTAAATACATATGTTTACATACATATGTGGTGCTATGTTTTATTAATAAGTTCAAAAAGATTTTTTCTGATAATCATAATAATATCAGATCAGGAACAAAGGGACTGGATTGAATGGCTGCTAAAGGAGATTGAGCTAATTTAGCTCTGGGCTTATAATGCCAACTCTCCTCTGTCATGAAGTCATCTGTCAAATTGGCCTCTGTCAGTCCCTTGGCCTTGAAGGAAGTTTATCATAGATGTGTCTATTTCTAAGATCTACAGTTCACAAATGGACACACACAAAATTCAGGTGACAAGATTTTTATACTCCTGCTGGTGTATAGTCTAAGTCATATTTTATTAGGAATACAGGGAAGGCTCTATCATAGATATGTCTATTTCTGAGGTCTACAGTTCACAAATGGACACACACAAAATTTAGTTGACAAGATTCTTATATTCCCTCTGGAATATAGCTCAAGTCATATTTTAAATTTTAATTTTATTAATTTATTCATATTACATCTCAACTATTAGCCCATCCCTTTTATCCTCCCATTCCTCCCTCCCTCCCTTTTCCCCCCTACTCCCCTCCCCTATGTCTGTGACTGAGGGGGACCTCCTCCCCCTATATATGCTCATAGGGTATCGAGTCTCTTCTTGATAACCTATATTTTATTAAGAATACAGGGTAGGCTCTTAAATGTTATTCTTCCCTGAAGATGTTAAAGAGGAATTTATACCCATATTCTTCATTGAATGGCATTGGTAGGTACATTGCACACACATTGACATTTATAGGAATATCGGGCTTCATAGTCTTGGACATGTTTTACGTTTGGTAGGCACATTAATTAGGTATCAAACATTATAGAGAAAAAAGAGAATATTTACTCTATGCACCAAAATTACAGTCTATGCAATCTTTTTCTGTCAGCAACTGTGACTAAGAATGTCTTTTTAGTGTTTTCTGAATTTGTTTGAGTGTGCCCAATATTGAAAGTTGTTACTCTCACTTTCTAGTGGATCCTCATGTCCTGCTGTATGCTGGTGCAGTCATGTGAAAAATAGCATTACTCATGTATGAGAAACCAGATGGATTAAAGGCGTAGACACTTAGGCTTAATGTTGGGGATGCACCTCAGTAGGGAAGCACTTGACTACCACATATAAGGCCACAGTTTTAATCCCCAAGGCTGGGAAATATAAAGGTTCTCATCTTTGGAACTGCTTGTAAGAAATGTTCACTTGCTATTTCAGAGCTTTTGCTTCTCATTAAAATTTATTGAAATGGTACAATGAACAGATGATAACCACATACTTTTTTTCAATGAATGATACAACATTTTGTGAGAGTATGGAAAAGTATAATATAAATTTGACTGAGACATTTAAAAGCATTTGTTTTTCAATATATGCTTGAAGAAAGAATTCTTCAACTCTAATACAATTCAGAATAATATCATACTGTAGATTTAACTACATAAAATACTGAGCATCTCACCAAGCCACACTGGCTAATTATCATATTGGACAAGTAACTATTTGAAATTATTTCATGAACTCATTTAGTTTTATAGGTATTTCAATTCTACAGCATAATAAATATTAAGAATAGACATATAAAAGGGTCTGCAATTGATTGCGTTTGAGTCATCGATGGATAAATAATAGTACAAAATATCAAAGACAACAATTTCAAAGTATTGATTTTAGAAATATTATTTATTTCTTATAAATTTTCATTTCTTATAATTATCCATTAAGCTAAAATTAGATTACACCATGTTCCCTAAAATAAAACAGAAAAATATAGGGTACCTGGAAATGTAAATTATATAGTTCTAATAATCATGAAATTATTTTATAATAGTGGATGATGAAACTATTAATAGATATTCACTAATTCAAATGTAGCAGTCTTATGATTCCAAAGAATTGGCAAAAATAATTTTAAACTGAGCTCAGTATTTAATAAAATATCCTTATTACCACTGGGTGTTTTTTTTTTTTTTTTTTTTTTTTTTTTTTTTTTTTTGAGTCCTAACTTCTTTATTTGTAAATTGGATAATGGAGTAAGCAGATGTCAAGGACCACCATATGGGTGCAGGATTTCAAAGCCAGGTTGTCTGCTAGGGCAGCAACTGTTCCTATTCACTGAGCCATCTTTCTAGCCACAAATTTGATCGTTTTTATTTTTACTTTGATATAATTTTCTCCTAGGTGAGATCCAATTTGGCCGCAACAGAAGAGGCTGCATTTAGTCCTGGTCCTGCCGTGACCTGATATGTTCGTATTTGTGGGAGGGGGGGTGCTTCCATCTGAGGAGAAGAGGAGGGAGAAATGAGGCAGGAAGCAGGAAAGGGAGACCAAGAGTGTGTGTTGGGGGAGGGGAGGAGGGAAAGGAGTCTGAGATCAGGATATAAAGCAAATAAATTAACTAATTAATGAGAAAAAGAAAATAAAATCTTACTGAGAGAGGAGGCTCAGGAGGTCTCAGCCCTAAACATAGAACTACAGGCAGCTAAGGAATGCTAACAGCAGTAGAAATAATCCTCCCCAGGGAAGAGCACACCTGTTCGTTATCCAATAACAAATGGTTAGAACTGAAAACATACATACACACAACATTATACAGGTTGAACAAGTTATACTAAGAAATTACATGTATATAGATACACATATAACAATAAAAAAGGTAATGGGACTTATTCCATAATTCTATGGGTTGAAGAATGTTCTTTAAAAATATTTTATATCTGTATTCTTTTTATTAAATAATTTTTACATAGGCATATATATTATTACACATATATACAATAAACTACCTATAGCAAAAAAGCAGGAAACAATCAGCAATACACACACACACACACACACACACACACACACACACACACACACACACACAGTATTTTGGCTATTTGTATTTGGCAGCCTTAAAGAAAACATCTTTCCTATCTTGGTGAGTCTAAAATTCTGAATGTAAATCAATATCTACCATATTTCATCATTATCAGCTTAAAACATCTTTCTAGACCCAAAAATATCTTAACCCCTAAACAACTAAGTTTAATATCAAAACTAAACTATCTGGTCTTCAACTTCATCAGAGACTTGAGAAGAAATAAAATTGATTACCTGAGTATACAGGGACTGTAGGTTAGCAGCTTCCCAAGTGAGAAGATGACAGAGACAGTTTGCTGCCTAAAAAGTCACCTAAAACTCTCTACAACATTGAAGCATTATTTTCAACCTTCTGGCCCAATATATCTGTCAGATATATTTGTGAGGCGGGAAATATTGAGGACTTGCTTACCCTGTCTTGGGAGAGTTCAGCCATCAACTCTGCCTGCATCCAAGCTTGCCCATTTTTAATCAGAATTCTGTTTGTTGGAGAAATGAGGACATTTTGCCCAGTGGCCTGTTTACCACATTTGAAGCCATCTCCATAAAGAGGTTCTTTGATGCTCATTAACTTCTATGAGGCAGACTGAGTGCTACTAGGAGTTAACCTGTCTCATTGTAAATCTATCTTTGAAATAATAAAAACATTTTGTGTGTCTCTGAGGTTTTTGAAGACCTTATCTAACTGTTTTACCTTATATTTCTACAAACAATATCTATCTGTTACACCTAGGATGTATATTCTTGTGATAAAAATAAACTAGTAATTGATATGAACATGCCTTGATGAACTAACAGTTAACTTGTATAACTTACTTATCCTAGACATTCTGCAATACCACTTTCAAAGTATTGGAAGTAAAACTTGCATTATAATTGAGTTGTATGGGTACAATACCACATATTAGAGTAGAAATATATATAATTTGTATAAGAATAATCTTAAATTTGAGTTCTATACCACTTTATCTAAAATCAAACTTGTCTTGCATCTATGTACAAAATTCTACACCAGTGAATTAAAAATAACCTTGTGAGTAACAATTAAGGCATTAAGTTGTGGAGTAGATTCATTCATCTACTTTTTGTCCTATCATCCCTTAAGTTTTCTATATTCCCTATTCTTTATTTTCAACTCCTACCTATCTCAAATCTGAGAATGGAAGATAAAAGAAAGGAGAGAAATCTCTGAGACCAACCTTGTTTTCTTTCTAAATAGGACCAATAATAATTTATAACCAACTCCCATTGAAAATAAGCATCTATCACTTATTACTGCTGTTTTATAAGTCTATATGATACTCTACATTTTTAAAAATTTATTTATTTGTTTATTCATATTACATCTCAATTGTTATCCCATCCCTTCTATCCTCCTATTCTTCCCTCCTTCTCACTTTCACCCTATTCCCCTCCCCTATGACTGTGACTGAGGGGGACCTCCTCCCCCTGTATACGATCAAAGGGTATAAAGTCTCTACTTGGTAGCCTGTTATCTTCCACTGAGTACCACAAGCCTCCCCATCAAGGGGATGTGGTCAAATATGGGGCACCAGAGTTCATGTGAAAGTCAGACCCCACTCTTCACTCATCTGTAGAGAATGTCCTGTCCATTGGCTAGATCTGGGTAGGGATTCAATGTTTACTGCACGTATTGTCCTTGATTGGTGCCATAGTTTGTGCAAGACCCCTGGGACCAGATCTGCCCATCATAATATTCTACTTATAGGTTTCTAGGACCATCTGGATCCTTCTATTTCCCCATTCTCCCATACTTCTCTCACCTAGAGTCCCAAAAGGATATCCTCACATCTATCCCACTTTCCTGGTATGTGAAGACTTTCATGGGACATGTCCCTTGGGCTAGTGTCTAGTTATAAGTGGATACTCTACATTTCTTTTCTAAAGTTTTATCTATATATTCTATATTATATTTATATGGTTTCTGTAACATATTTTTGTTACAGTTTCTTATGGATACAAAAATATATAATATAATAACTCAGACTATCAGTGGTTAAAAAATTATATAATTTTGATATGTTTTTGTAGATTATAGTCATGTCCTTTTTAGTATATGCATATTAAGAAATAACCTTCTAAACAACTTGCTAAATTATTAATAGTTTTATGTAGTGCTTATTTTAAACAAACCGTAAAATTCATGCAGTCAATGTCAAAGAATATTTAAAATATGAAAAGGGCTAATACAGAAAAAAATTAAGTGTAATTTTATCTAAAATATACAACACAATCTCTACTGTTTTAGAAATATAAAGTTGCCATATAATTACACCTGCATTTCAGCCACAATAGCAGAGAAAGAGACGCCTGTCTCAGTTTCATATCTCCCAGAATCAGGATACATGAATGAAATGAAGGAAAAGCGACATATACAACCTCAAAAAATAAAATGAAAAGACTTTTTTCCAGTAACTCATAATTCCAAAGTTGGACTAACAGACACAGGATAAAAATTGTGAATAGCAGGATAAAGGCGGTCACGGATTGCAAGGCTTTGATGTGGGCTGTGGTGCCAGTATCTCTGCATCCTTGGACATGCTGCTGCATTTTCTTGTGATGTGTCCACAGGGAGAAAATGAGTAGGTGAAAAGCTGACAGGGTCACAGCAAAAGGGACAGACAGGAAGATAGCGTGAAGGCCTAACACATATCTCTTGCACTTGGCATGGTAATGAGAACCAAAGCTGTAGGATATGTTTCTTTCATATTTATCTATACACACATTAATTTCTAAGTTGAACAGTAAAATATTTAAAAACAAGAGGACCAAAGACCCCACCATTGTCACTGAAATTGATTTTTTGAGTCTCCACTTTAAATAAAGGAAAAGAGAGTTAGAAAAATTGGATATCTTGAGAAAATAAAAGAGACTGAGGCATGTAGCAAGCCAGATGCTGAAATGGTTGGCTATAATCCATGCATTATTAAGGCCTTTTATCATACTTGAAGACTTTGTTGAATCTGGATACAGGGAAGAGATTAGTAAACTCGTGAACAATAACCAGAGCAGAAAAATTCTGGAGGTTGCCAAAGCCATGAGGATTTGATTAACTAATGAGATCTTTTTTCTCTTAACCCAGTCTATGGAGTTTACCAGTGCCATGAATCCATTTCCTAAATTTCCAATTATTAATTCCATGATTAAAATGATTAAAAGTATATTCTCAAAGATAACATATATTGTCTTCAAAAACTGTTCCATTTTTTTTACATCAGTTATGAAGATTTGCTAATACCTTAATTTGAAACGCTAACTTTTAAAATGTTGTTTTGAAAATTTTTGAGAATTTCAGATTGACTCTCATAACATACTTACTATTAATTCTGCTACACACATTAACAGAGGTACAAACATGGAGGCTTGCTAATGATGGGGTCTGAAGTTCCTTCCATGAAAATGTGTCTCCTCACAGAGTTCAAGCAGGTCAGATCAGAATGGCTTTGCTCACACACAGCTCCTGTAGTATTTTCTAGTCAACGATAAAGGGAAGGTTGGAAACACAGATGTTCATGTGAAAATAAACACATTATTCTCATATCTAAATCTTTACCTCAATCTATATATTTTATATGATTATTTGTGTTCTGTGCAAGGTACTTTAAGAAATTCCCAAGGATAAAAAAGCTGACAAAATGTAAACCTATATGAATCTTTCTCAGCTATAAGACTTTAAAAAAAACCTGTTTCTCTCTTTCTAGATATTTTATTTTTTCTTCTTCTATTATTATTATTATTATTATTATTATTATTATTATTATTATTAATTCACATTACATCCCTACTGTAATCTCCTAGCTCAATTTTTAGACACTTCAAAACTGTCCATTTGGGCCAAGTTTGGCCATATGATGTCCATATTTATCACATTCTGATCTGTGTAATAGTGTCATGATGATCTTTAATTTTCAAATATTAAGTAATAAAATAATATTTCCTTATTTTCCCAAATGCATAGGTACATCTGTACAAATGCTCACCCCTAAGTACATGTTTATTGAGATTTAAGTAGCTTTTAACTTTTTAATGATAGATCCACATAGGTCAATATTATATTGTGTATCTAGATCATGCTTAGTATTGTACAAGTTGGTCATGCCATGCTTATGATACACTTTTCATTTTTACTGATGCATTAGGTTCACTCTATCCATGCACATAAGGTGGGAGACTCTTCTCGTGCTATGACCAGGAAATGGGGAGTGTCAGATCATGCACACAGCAAGACATTTCCTCATTCCCAGCCTCTGCTTTGACTGGGAGAGCTGATTGTTCCATTAGCAAAAGCCACAATCAGACTGTATCAACCTCCCGTCAAACTGCCTCCAGTACCTACTTTATAAGCATGATTGACAGTCACCAAAGTAGAAGAAGAATATCTGGGAGAAATGAATGGTGAGAATTATTATACAGCCATGATTCAGTAGATAGAGAGCAGTACAGGACATAAAGAAATGCAGGAATGGTTGCCAAATACAGTACAGATGGTAGAGAGCAGCATGTTGTGGTTTGCTGTCAAAGACTTAGAGCATTTTTAAACCCTGAAGGAATACTGAGCAAAGAAAGGAAACATTCATTTTAAGACTCATAATTATTCATCATTTGGTCATAAGGTACATGGGAGAAGGCAGAAACAGGCCAGTGCGCGACAGACGAGGGAAACATCTAAGCATGGAAAAATACACATACCTCCAGTATAGAAGCAGGAAGTTCCCTGTGCCCTGTCTCCTTCCAGGTAAATAAATGAGCTCAAGCATGCAGAGAAGCAAATAGAACCAGGCTCTGGGGGCAGGGCTGTGTGCAGTGTGTGCTGATCGTGAGGCTTTCATGGGCCTGTAGAAAAGAGTCAGAACTGGAGTCCCAAGCAAGGAGTAAACTCACCTGCAAGCAGATCTTCTGGATAACTTTCATTCTGAATTGGAATCATTATAAATTCAGCCTGACGGACAGTTTCTGGGTAGACTCTTTCTAGACAAGGAGAGAATCACATGTAGCAATGGTCTCACATTTCATCTGCAAAAGAAAATTCTAAACCTAGAAAACTGTGTGTTGGAAAGGACACATTTTACTGTTTGTCAACCATCCATCAACAAACCAGTACGTTCTTTAAAAATAAGTGCCTTAGAAATTAGAGGTGCCCTTAGCCATTACAAAGTCAATGTTATGTGCCTCTTTCATCTCAAATATATTACATTTTATTTTAATTTTCATTTATAGAGTTCTCTATACATAGATTATACCAAATTCAAGTTTTCACAAAGAGGTTTAATCAACAACAATCTTATTTCTTCATCTACGCTAAAGTAAGTCTGCCTACAGTGATAGTTTCAGGTATATATTTCTATCAATATTTAGTTAAAGACATTAGAAGACTCGCTGACAACATGAGCTGTTGACAGTGGGCTTAGGCCAACTGAGCCACCTGGAAAGAATACCCACCGACTTGTTGAGTTTCCTGCAGGTTATACAATGCATTTCAGGGTTCTGCCTCTCACGAACTGTCACCAATGCTGGGCTGAGCTTTTGGTGAGGTTGCTCTTTTTTGAGTCACTTAAGTTCTTATAAATAATTTCTCATCTATATTCCCATTAGTAATCCCAATAAAACTCCTTGGTTTACCAAGTTGGAATTTCCTGCAGGTTATACAATGCATTTCAGGGTTCTGCCTCTCACGAACTGTCACCAATGCTGGGCTGAGCTTTTGGTGAGGTTGCTCTTTTTTGAGTCACTTAAGTTCTTATAAATAATTTCTCATCTATATTCCCATTAGTAATCCCAATAAAACTCCTTGGTTTACCAAGTTGGAATTTAATACTTTGTCACCAAAATTTTACTAGGTGACATGATACACCCCAAAACTATGCATATATTTGCAAAGCGCATCAGGACAATGCACGCCAGTGCGCTCCTTTTGCATCCTAGTAAATGAGACTTTAGCTTTCACTGAAACATCATCCTTGAAAGCTGAGGAGAACGAAACAGGAAATTCATGAATACGTGCTTATGTGACCCTTTTTTAAAGAAATAGTAACCCACTATATATGGGTGAGTATATGTTTGTTCACATCCTCTCAGTAATAAAGTCACATAAAAGGATTTAAATCCAATCTAAAAGTAGTTGGTTACACACAAGCATATATGGGCAACACACTATGGGTTTGATAGGCTTAAGGAAAAATGATGGCACCAAGTTAAATAGGTTTCAAAAGGAGTGCATCTGAGAGGACTTAGTAGAAAGGGATAAATAAGATCAAATTATTTTATGAAATTCTCAAAAAAATTATAGAATAGTTTTAAAACATGGATTCTCAGTTATAATGAGTCCTTCAGGCAATGCTCAGATTACCATGATCCTCCTGAAAAGTTAAATTTTTCTCTTGTGGCCTATGTATTGAAATTCAAATTTTTGCCAGCTGTCATGATTAATCTAAAAAATTATACTTTTGTGGGCAAAAACGCAGCAGCACAACGCAAGCAGTACGCTTCTTTCAGCTTCCACTGAAACATCAACTGTTAAAAACACAGACAGTGAAGCCGGAACTTCATGAATACATGTTTATTTGGTCTCTTTTAGGCATAATAAACAACCATTGAAATCATGCTTTTTTACAGTGTTGTCTGTTTCTGTTCGATGCTAGTCAAAGAATTAAGGAAAATAAGTTTAACATAAGTTTAGTAAACAAATGACAGAATTATGAGGTGAGAAGGAAGATCCTGGTGTCACCAGGGTGACTGGCAATACTTCGCCAAACAAGAATCTGCATACATTCTATCTCACTGTTTCTTAACTTCTGTTTGACAGAAACCAGAGACATAGCTCCATACACAATGGTGAAAAAGACCTGAAAATCAACCTCTGAAAGATGTGGATTTTTTTTGCTCTCAGTGAGTGTAGTAGAGGATATGCAATGAACGTGCCTCTTGGCTTTGCGTAAGTCACCTCCCTGAGTATTAGCTTTACTTAGTTCACTTTTTTGTTTGCTTGTTAATGCTTTTTTAATTAATTTTTTACTTTTTACATATATATTTATATTGTTATACATATATACAATAAACTACCTACAGCAAGAAAAACCATGAAATAATCAGGAATTATATAAATGTTACATTCTTAGTGTTTTGGCTATTTGTATTTGGCAGTCTTGAAGAAAATATCTTTCCTATCTTGGTGAGTCTAAAATTCTGAAGTAAATCAATATCTACCATATTTCATCATTATCAGCTTAAAACATCTTTCTAGACCCAAAAATATCTTAAGGCCTAAACAACTAAGCTTAATTATAAAACTAAACTATCTGGTCTTCAACCCCGTCAGAGACTTGAGAAGGAATAAAATTGATTTACCTGAGTATGCTGGGAGTGCAAGTTAGTTAGTAGCTTTCCAAATGAGAAGATGACAGAGACAGTTTGCTACTGACCAGTCACCCAAAACTCTATAGTATTGGAGCATGATTTTCCGCCTTCTGGCCCAATATATCTGACAGACATATTTGTGAGGCAGGAACTATTGAGGACTTGCTTACCATGTCTTGGCAGAGTTTGGCTGTTGACTCTGCCTACATCCAAGCTTACCTTTCTTTAGGCATAATTCTGTTTGTGGTAGAAATAAGGATGTTTTGCCCTGTGGCTTGTTTGTCACATTTGAAGCCATCTCCATAAGGAAGTCTTTGATGTTCATCATCCTCTTTGAGGTAGGCTGGATGCTACCAAGAGTTAACCTGTCTGATCGTCAAAGAATTTTTTAAATAAAAAAATTTTAAATGCCATATTCTGTATGTCTTTGAGGTTTTTGAAGACATTGTCTATCTCACCTTATCTTTCACTTCTAAAAAGATAATAGGGCAAATATATAGGGATTTCACTCCAGACTGTGCTTGTTTTAGGTGCTTCTTGTAGGCTGAACGGTGTGCACTCATCAAATTTATATAAATTTCAGATTCTTTCAATATTGTCATATTTCTATTCAGCCACTGTGAAGAAAAATGGGATATATGTCAAAACATAGCTTTTCTGACCAACGCACAGTGACGCTCCGAAGCCTGCTAATACCAAAGTGAGCTTGAAAGTGGGTTAGTCTCCATTCCGTGCCCTCAGTAATCCCAATGAGATTATGACCTTGTGAAAGATTAGAGGCAGTTGTATTTAGTTAAGATGTACCTCAGTCTTGTCCCAAAAAGTAACCAAGTTGTGGGAGTGTTTTGTTTTAAAGCTATAAATAATAAATACATTAGAAGGGAAACCTCTAATGTGTGCTTATCAGTAAATCTCCAATAATAGATACAAAAAATTATAGACACAAAACCAATCATTTTCCTTGTAGGAAATTTATGTAAGTAATTTGGTTATGGTCTCAGCAACTTTTACAAGACTCTCTAATGTATTTAAATGTGAGCAGCATGATTAATATGAAAAAATAATATAGGCAAACCAATCCAATGCTGTTAGCTGGATCCCACAGTCTTAAGGGAAAACTTGTATACTTATTTTGTCTTAAACAAGTGAGGACAAAATTTCGGTAGCTGACTTAGAAGAAAGCTACCTCAGTAATTTCCATAACCTCAGGACAGGTAGGGAAAGTACCTCCTGTTGCTGTTAATTTAATGGTAATTATAACGGTGATATTACCCAACCCAAATTTATAACCAATAAAGACACAGACACTTGATTTATTTTAGAATAGCCTATTTTCACCTGAAGCAAGGCAGATATTACCTCCCAAGATATTTTCATTTATATCCCAGCTTCTATCCCACATCATCTGCTTCTAATAATTTTTATTTGACTTATCTTCCATCCACAATCTCAAAACACACACTAAGGTTGTTTATTTGGGCCATTTCTTTCATGTGTGCCTTCAGCGTTCCTCCTTCGGGTCCACATGGCTCTTTTCTATCGTATGGTGGTTCTCCCCTTCCTTCATCCTCTGACCATCTGCTTCTCTCTCCCAAGATTCTCTCTGCCCAAAGCGCATGAACTTTTATTCTGCCCCTTCCTTCTCTTTGTCCAAGTGTAGCCCTTTCTTTCAGTCATTCAGGGTGGCAAGGTTCAGGGCAGCAACAAGGTCTTGGAAGATAGTAATTAGAATAAAAACATAGCATTGGAGCAACCTCCTTCAATATCCACTTAGCTTCTGAAATCATAGTTCAATTACTAGTACTTGAAATTGTGTGACTTGGCTGATTTATTCAGTTCTCAGAAATTTATTTTTACCTTCTAGTTAAAATAAGAAACAGAAAAAGCACTGGGCAGTGGTGGCACATGTCTTTATACACAGCACTTGGGAGGCAGAAACAAAGGTAAAGATAGGTGGATCTCTGAGTTCAAGGACAGCCTGGTCTACAGAGTGAGTTCTAGGACAGCCAAGGCTACAGAGAGAAACCTTGTCTCGAAAAACCAAAATTAAAACCAAAACCAAAACCAAAAACAAACAAAAAACCCACAAAAACAAAAACCTTTCATATAACAAAGAAATTATCCCTGTTCTGTTAGGCATATTTTTGCATTGAAATCATAATGGGTTTTCACTAATAGCCAGAAATACAATCACCTTTTGCAGTTTCTGTGTGTAAGGTTTTCTTCCTCTGAGAGCAGCGAGAGCTGGCAAAGTAAAGGGTCCTTGAATCAGCTCTGTTTATCTATATTCTATATTTCTCCCCAAGACTGTGACTCAGAGACCTAGAAACAGATGTGATAAGAATTCAAGTACCTAAAAGAAATGCTCAACGTCTTTAGTCATCAGAGAAAAGCAAATCAAAACGACTCTGAGATTCCATCTTACATCAGAATGGCTAAGATAAGAAACTCAAGGGACACCACATGCTGGCAGGAACACTCCTTCATTGCTGGTGGGAATGCAAACTAGAACAACCACTTTGGAAATCATCTAGTGGTATCTCAGAAAAATGGGAATAGGGCTCCCTCAAGACCCAGCTATTCCACTCCTTGGAATATACCCAGAAGAAGCTCCAGTACACAACAGGGACATATGCTCTACCATGTTCATAGTGGCCTTATTCTTAATAGCCAGAACATGGAAACAGTCTAAGTGTCCCTCAAAAGAAGAATGGATAAAGAAATTGTGGTACATTTACACTATGGAATGCTACTCAGCTATTAAAAACAAGGAATTTCTGAACAAATGGATTGAACTAGAAATGATCATAATGAGTGAATTAATCCAGAAGCAGAAAGAGTCAAATGGTATATACTCACTTATATCTGGACACTAGCCCAAGAGGCATGTCCCATGAAAGTCTTCACTTACCAGGAAAGTGAGACAGAGGGGAGGACATTCTATTGGGACTTTAGGTGAGAGAAGTGTGGGAGAATGGGGAAATAGAAGGATCCAGAGGCTTCTAGAAACCTACAAGAAGAACATTATGACAGGTGGATGTGGTCCCAGGGGTCCTGCTCAAACTATGATACCAGCCAAGGAATATACATGCAGTAAACATCGAACTCCAACCCAGATCTAGCCAAGGTCAGGACATTCTCCACAGGTGAGCTGAGAGTGGAGACTGAATTTCACAGAAACCCTGGTGCCCCATGTTTAACCACGTCCCCTGGATTGGGAGGCCTAGTGGCACTCAGAGGAAGGAGAGCAGGCTACCAAGAAGAGACTTGATACCCTATGAGCATATACAAGGGGAGGAGGTCCCCCTTAGTCACAGTCACAGGGGAGGGGAGTAGGGGAAAAGCATGAGGGAGGGAGGAATGGGAGGATACAAGGGATGGGAAAACTGTTGAGATGTAAAATGAATGAATTAATAATATAAATAAATAAATAAATAAAATAAAATAAAAAAGAATTCAAGTTCCCCAACCTAACACTGATTCTACCTCATCTAAGTTCCATGACATGGAGATAATATTATGACAAATTAAAGGATTTTATTTGTTCTTACTTGCAAATTTTTACAGATTCTTCATTCTGGCAAATGATACATGATTCTGATGCTATGGGAATTGCTGTTACCTTTAGAGACAGAATATAGTTAAGGAAAAGAAGAGTTCATAAATAGAAATGAGAAACTAAGGAGAACAAAAATTGATCATTTCAAATAATTATTTTCAAAAGTAAAAGTTGAGAGACTTTTTCTTTTAAAATCATATTTATGAAAACTGGCTAGTTGGGTGGATTTCTGATTCATTCTCTCTCTCTCTCTCTCTCTCTCTCTCTCTCTCTCTCTCTCTCTCTCTCTCTCCTCTCTCTCTCTCTCTCAGTCTGCCATTTCCTTGCTCCTGCATCTTCTATCTGCTTTCAGACTCTTTTTAACAGCTCTTTTTGGGTGTCATGGATGGAATTACAGCATGTGTAACTCCTTTTTGCTTTGTTGAGACTAGTGTAAGAATTCAGTTTAAACATCGTGCAAATTAGCCCCTCTTGAAGGGATAATAAAAGCTCATGGTCCCAGGAAACAGATAGATATGACTCTATAGGCAAATAATGTAAAATAGATATGGTCTTCAAAAACCTGAGTCCTATAGAATATGGCATTTCAAGATGTTTTATTGTTTTAAGGATTATTTGATAATAAGACAGGTAAACACCTGACAACACCCAGCCTACCTAGAAGATGATGAATATCAAAGAACCTCCTTATGGAGAAGGCTTCAAATGTCCTCATTTCGACCACTGACAGAATTCTGCCTAAAAACAGACAAGCTTGGATGCAGGCAGAGTCAACCGTCAATCTCTGCCAAGACAGAGTGAGCAAGTTCTCAATAGCTCCTGCCTCACAAATATGTCTGTCAGATATATGTTGGACCAGAAGACTGAAGATGATGCTCAGTGTTATAGAGTTTTGGGTGACTGTTCAGGTAGCAAACTGTCTCTGTCTTTTTTTTTTTTTTTTCAAATTGGAAGCTGCTAACGTGCACTTACTGTTTACTTAGGTAATTAATTTTATTCCTTCTCAAGTCTCTGATGGGGTTGAAGACCAAATAGGTTAATTTCATAATTAATCTTAGTTGTTTAGAGATTAAGATTTTTCTAGGTCTAAATAGATATTTTAAGTTGACATAGATGAGATATGATACATATTGATTTACATTCAAATTTTAGACTCACCAAGATAGGAAAATGTTTTCTTCAAGGTTGCCAAATATAAAAAGCCAAAACACTATGAATGTAACATTAATATAACTCTGATTGTTTCACAGTTCTTCTTGCCCTATGTAGTTTTTTATACATATGTATATATAAGTAAAAAATGGAAATGAATATTATTAAAAAGAAAGACTTTACAAGGAAGCCCCTGAAATGCAGGAGGCTCAATTCTTCTTTCCCAGGATTTTTTAAATTTAATTAATTTATTCAGAGTACATCTCAGTTGTTTTCCTCTCACATGTATCTTTCTATTTCTTCCTTCCTCCCTCCAGCTTTCACTCTATTTCCCTCCCATAGGTCTGTGACCAAAGGGGACCTCCTCTCCCACCATACAGTCACAGGTCATCAAGTCTGCTTATCCCTGCTCTAAGTGCCACCAGGCCTCCCCACCAAATATGGGGCACCGGACAGCCACTGGAAACGGAGACGTCTTTACTTCTAAGCTACCTGCAAGTCATGCATCTTTCTTTCTCAAGTCTTGACCAGAGCTGGGATAGGCTCCTCATGGATGGAGCTATCTTGAAAAACCCATGTCCCTGTAAATAATTCCTTACCAGTCCTCTCTTAATTAGCCAAAATAAACTCATTGCTTCACTAAGCCATGTGTGTGGGTAAAATCATTTCTTTGGTCTGTCTTCAGTGTTTTATTAGGCTGACTGTGTCTCCTGGGATGTCACATAAGATCCTTTTATAAATGTTACTTACTGATACTATACTAATTATGAAAGTAAATGTTCAAGACAGGTGGATTACACTCCGCCCACTTATGTAAAATGTCAAGCTATCAATTTCAGAAATGAAAAATTAGTTTGGGGACAAAAAGAAATTACTATTTTACAAATTCCTATTCCATTTCTAAGATACTGATTTTATCTTTAATAATTGGTGTGGTACGTTCATGTGAGCACAGGTGCCTAAATCCATTATTCTTTACCAATCATAATTCTTCTCTTAATTATATCATTATTCCTTCATCATATTCACACCATAGACAAGAGTATAAAAATAATCACCACAAATCAATGCTACATGAAAAAGCAACTGCTATAAAGAAGAAACTACAAAACAGAAGAAAGATGTGCAATTTATTTAATTTATACTAACTTTCATATGGCTCAAAGAGAACCTATCTCTGCCAGAGATATTGTCTATAAGTTCTAGATCAAATGTGAAAATGCTTTACATAAAAGCTTGCTATAGTTGATAGGGAATATAAGTAGAGGGTATCCAGTGCTTTTTAGAAAGCAAAGCAGAGAAGAACAGGTAATAGAGTCTTTGATCCTCTTCTCAGTTCCTTCAGGCCAGTAAGTTTGCAGGTGTCAGCAAATAGCCATTGCATAACATATAAAAGTAAGAACTATATAGCCTTATAGCCTCATAGCTCAATTAACTAATCTTGGCAACTATATTTTAACATTTCATTTTACCTGATATTGTCAAGCATGGTTTATTTGCTCTTTAGCATTAGTGTAAGGTCTTAAGTGAGGGTGTATAAATTAATTTAAGATAATATCCCACGGAAATTATGACTCTATATATGATTTTTTTGGTTTGTGTTAAGGCAGGGTCTGTCTAAGTAACCTTGATTGGTATAGGAGTCATTGACTAGCTAACTTGGACTTGAACTTGTAGTTACCCCTCATCTCTGTTTGTATTCGGATACAGGCATGTGCTATCACATCCAACAGGAATTGAAGACATTTCAAAATTCTTATTTGGTTTACTTGAGCAAATACGCTTACATTGTATATTTTATGTGGAAACACATTTGAGCAAATACATTTACATTTGTATGTTTTATGTATATTTTACTCTTGGCCTATTAATGGTAAGTCAGTATAAGAAGCCTTTGAAATTTAAGTTAGCTCTAACAATTCTTATAAATGAAAACATGCCATCCAAAAAGAAACTGTATCTTTAAAGCAAATACATTAAATCTTCTTAATCTATTGGGAAAATAATTATTGGATGAATTTATAATATTGATTCTTATTACTCTTAAAGTAAAGTCATAAATATTACATAAAAACTGAATATTTGTATATGAAGCCTTAACTCCACAGTAACAAACACATATTCTTTTGAGAAATATTTGGAAAACTGTTAGCACTGGAACTGGAGAGTTGGTTTAGTGGTTAAGAGCACTTGTTACATATCAAAGTAAAATGCATTGTTAAAATATAATGGTCAATATTAGTTAATTGTGCTATAAGTCTATTTATAGTTCTTATTTTTATATGTTATAAATCCCAATCTTGATTGTTAGCACTCACATGGAGGATCCCACCTCCTTAGGTACCAGATATACATAGGGTAAATAGTAAATTATGCATTAAAACCACTAACACACATAAAATAATATTTTAATGTTTTAGAAGAAATATTTTTAAAACTATTAAATATTTGAATGCAATTATATTTAAATATTAATTATACCCAAGATATAACTATATTAATCTCCAACTATGATATATATATATATATATATTTGAAAAAAGTTATAATGGGCCAAATGGATTAAAGTACAACTAATGGCTATTTAAACCTACTTAATAGACTTGAAAATAGTCATCAGTTTAGGAGACTACAGGACAATGATTATTCTCTCTATGAGAGATATTTGAGAAATGGGCACATGTGTAAGCATATGCATTCATGGTGTACTTTTTGTCCTTTCAACTTTTAAAGAAAATAGTATGCATAGGTGTTTTCATCAGTTATCATACTTTTTTGAGGTGTTACGCTTCCTCATGTCCCATGCAAAAGTCTTAACAATTGAATTAGGAAGTTTTGGGATTCTTTTACACACAAATCTGGCAATTAACAATAAATCCATATTGATAATAATTCTATATATAACCAACACAGAGCAAATTACTTACAAACTCATTGCATATTCTGTGTACTGAGTTTTAAGTTTTTAATAGCAAATCAGTCACATGTAAAAATAAAAATTATGAGGGTCATGAGCAGGAAGAAAATCTTTTGAACTATAAACCTGTATATTTGTTTATTTGCATGCTTGCAAATAAGGTCATATGTTTTGTTCTAACATCAGCTCTGGAATACACCAGTTCTTAGTAGGGTGTATGAATAAAAATCCACTTTAACTGGTTTGTGAACTTTCTTGTTTCTATAAAAACAACATCCATCTCATCCACCCGAGCAACGGCCATGGAATTTAAACAAAGCATGCTCTTCACTGAACATAGATGAAGACACAGATATGTGTGTTCATGAAATCACAACCAGTGACAGAAGAATTACATTCTGTTTTTATTCTTTTAAAAAATTATTTGTTCAGACATGATGAGTTTTTTTCTAAGCATTGCAGCCATCATACTACTGGCAGAAATTGCTCTTGGAAGCTTTGCCAATGTTTTCATTGTTCTGGTGAACTGTACTGACTGCATCAAGGGAAGAAAAATCTGCTTAGCTGATCGAATTCTCACTGCTCTTGCCATCTTTAGGGTTGGCTTCCTTTGGGTAATACTAAGTCATTTGTGCTTAATTATGTTTAACTCAGCTTTATCTTTACAAGTAAATTTTAGTGTTTGTGTTGTCTGGGCACTAACCAGCCATTTTAATACCTGGCTGGCAACTATACTCAGCATATTTTATTTGTTGAAGATAGGTAATTTCTCTAATCTTATTTTTCTTCGCCTGAAGAGAAAAATTAACAGTGTTGTTTTAGTTGTGTTTTTGGGGAGTTTGGTGCTTTTCTTTCCTAATCTTAAGATAGTCCCCATATGTGAGGAAATTCAAATGAATGGGCACAAAGACAACTTGACTGCAATGACCAAACTGACTTATGTCAACAACCTTACAGCTATGATGATATTCACTCTAGACAATGTCCTTCCCTTCAGCACATCCATGATCTGTTTTCTCTTGCTAATCTACTCTCTGTGCAGACACCTTAGGACAATGAAGCTTTACGGAAAAGGATCCGAAGATCTCAGTGGTTTGGCACACATTAAGGCTTTGCGTGCTGTGATCTCCTTCCTGTTGTTATTTTCCATGTTCGTTCTGTCTCTTTTCATATCAGTTTACAATTTTGCAAAGTCTCCGGATGATATAGTCCATGTGGTTTGCCAGGTTATTGGAACCTTGTATCCCTCAAGCCATTCCTACATCCTGATATGGGGAAACAGGAGGATCAAAGAGGCCATTGTGATGGCAATGAGACAGGTGAGGGAGAGGCTTTGGCCAGTGGCACAGAGACCTTAAAGTCCTTCAACCAATATCTGAGTTGTGATTTGACTAGTAGCAGAGTCGGTAGCATTTTATGTTTCCTATTGCTTTTGAAAATGGACTATGTGTTAATTGTTTCTACAGAAATTTGTAAAAAGTTTTATCTAAGATTATTGAATTGGAGATTACTTTTGTTTGTAGACATGTACAAAATATACAATACCGTTCACTTAATATTATTGTTGCAAAACCAATGCAATAATTTAAAAAATAATAACATTTTTCATAATTAGGATGCCAGGCACAATTAACATAAATGGTTATTTGTTGGGAGCCGAGAGACCCTGGCTGAGCTGAGAGACCCTGGTTGCGTTGAACTCCAGCTGACCCTTTCCAGCCAGCCTATACAGAAAGAACTTACCAAACATTTTGCCTGGCAACGGACAAACCGCAAACATCGTGCTTGGCCCCAGGAGAGGGAACTTGGCCCTGAGAAAAGGAACACTCAGTGTACCGTGGCTTTGTAGCCTTTCACAGGAGTCACGGTACATGAACATCTGACGTGCTGTGGTCTCTGGGAGAGGACCGCGGGGCCACCTGTCTCCTCCCCCCGCCCCACACATTGTCCCAGGGGTTCCTACCCCGGAAGATTCTGTACTTTCCCACTGCTCTCCCTCCTTCCCCTGCCCTTCCTGAAGCACACTTTAAAAATCATACACCTGCTTTCAGTAAATGACTCTTGATAAGACAACCTTTCTAGAGTCGTGTCTCTCTCCCGCCTATTCTTCATTTACAGGCCGCGACCCCCTTCGAGAACCCGAATAACTAAACCCGCGGGACGGGGACAGTTATTTATCCCCTACATAATAATAAGTTTAAGATTTATTTTTATGTATTATGTTAAGATGTTAGCTTGTTTCAAGAAATCGTTGTTTCCATTGTTTTGGGTTTTTTTGTTTGTTTGTTTTTGTTTTTTTTGTATCAAATGTATGTTTTCTCATGTTATTCAATGCTGGTCAATCCTAAATATGTATATGTACAAGCAAAAATAAATGGACTCAGTATTTTTTTTTTTGGTGTGTGTGTGTGTGTGTGTGTGTGTGAGACTAAAGTTACAAAAAAGGTCTTGAATTCATGAGGGAGTGGTAGGAGGAGTTAGCGAAGAAGAAGGAGGATGAAATTGATATAAATACTGTACACATGCATAAAATTATTAAAAACAATGAAAACTTTAGATGTAGAAACCATATTTATTATCCAGGGACACTTGATGTAAATGTGGCAAATTTAAGTTCATTTTATTAGGAAAACACCTAATAGTATTTTATCAATGAAAAATTAAAAGTTATTAAGTATTGTAAATATATTTGTTATTGCAGTTGGGGTTTTTTTGTGGTTGTTTTGTTTTGTTTTTTGTTTTTTTTTTGTGTGTGTGCTTTTTTGGTTTTTCAAAACAAGGTTTCTCTGTGTAGCCTTGGCTGTCCTGGACTCACTTTGTAGACAAGGCTGGTCTTGAACTTACAGAGATATGTTTGCCTCTGCCTCATGGAGTACTGGGATTAAAGGTGTGAGCCATCGTGCCTGGCTCTGTAATGCAATTTTATGACAGTTTTTCACTGAAACTGCCTTAACACTCTGAAGAAGTTACAAAAAACATCATTAGTATTCATAAGATATATTATACTCCCTCTTATTCTTGGCTCTTTTCTATCTAGTATACCATACTGAATATGAAAGTAGAGAGTGGGAATACGGGAGGAGAAAAATCTAGGCGTATAGAAGATGAGTGGATGGAGAAGCAGAGGGCTAAGAGAAATGTGTAAGGAAAATTCAGCATATTTATATTTTTTTTTCAGCAATGAATCACCACCTCTTTTGGATGATATCAAATAAATTCAAAGTTAAATTTATCGAATATTTGTTTAAGGTAGATTCTAATTGTTCAGGAATTCATTTTCCTGAATATTCCTGTTTATTCTAAGAATAAACAGAATTGATATTAGAAACATGCACACAATGTATTGATGCACACACTGACTTATAACAAATTTAGCATATTATTACTATAAGAAGTGCAGATGTGTTTCAGATAGAGCACCCAGTGTAGTGAGTTTAGAAATACTGAACTAGTGACTATGGCTTGATGTCAGTGCTGATGAATTTTTCCACATGCAACAAGGAAACCATTTATTGTACTTTTGGGAACTGTAAATATCAGTATTGAAGTTGAAATGAAATTTTAAAATATTTCAGGATTTTACCAATCTACACCTGGTTTCTAAACTGACAGTTGCTTCTTCAGGTTCATTATTTTAAAAAAATCATTTGAAATTTATTATATAAAACATAAAATACATTCACACTATGACAAAGATAAATACATACTTAGTTTTTTAAATACATGGATCTCTCTGCAGCTGTGAAAATGAATTAAGTTATACATGGTACATAGGCAATAATCAGAGATTTTTGCACGGACCTTGTAGTCTCTTATTTGAATGTGGAACTGAGTGAGATTATATTGATATAATCATTGAAGAAACTTCAGTTGCAAGAAGTAAATACACAAACCTATACAACAGCTAAATTATATGTAACTCTACTAAATTTGACATTGAAGAAATTTAGCACTGCTATCGAGAAGCTCACAAAAAGATACACAGCTGATTATATTTATCACTCATCTCCTTCAACAGAGATTTTCTGTTTTCATGTAGCATATACTATCAAGAGAGTCTTGCATGTCCCTCAGTACTTGAGATGTTTCTCCAAATAAGGCCCATGGTGAGAAACGTTTGAGCAAGTTGACATTGCATACTAATGATTAACCTAAACATAAACATTTTTGAAGATCTGCCATCATCTTTATAAATTGTTGAGACTCTGTCCTAGGAAACCCCTTGTCTTTCCTTCCTTTCCTCTCTGACCTCTCCAGGGCCATGATGAGTAATGCAGAAACAGGAAAGTTGTGTGTGATATGCCATACCTAGATAAGGAGCTAAACACTGCGGGAGAAGTAGCTTCTTCTAGGTCTGAACTCTCTTGATTCTCTAACGCAGAGAGGTCATCTCTGAAGTATATACACCCATTCCACAAGAAATAGACACAGCACGCTGTGTTTATATATCTGTGCATACAGATACATGTATATGTACATGTGTATATGTAGCAATAACAATCAAAGAAGAAGAGGCTTTAGAATTGAAAGTCGTGGAAGGGTTTGAATAGAGAGTACCTGGGAAGTGCTGAAGGAAGAATATGAAAGGGGGAAATAATGTAACTGTGTTTCAATTAAAGGTATTTGCATATAAAAACATCTTACTCTGTACTGGGTGATTGTGTCTGAGATATGTGTTATATAAGTCTTCAGTTACGTTCCATCCCTTGCATGTTCCCATATCTTATCCAGGAACATAAGGAGCTGAGAGGCAGAAGGGAATAATGGATTGACTCACAAATGAGAATCTCGTAATTTTATCCTCATCTTCTTATGCTGAGAATAGTAAAGAAGCCTGTTACAAGTATTGTGTACCTAGCATTATTTTATTATTTTGATGAATGTATTGTGTGACGATGACACCAAACACCCTGTAATTCATCACAGCAATCATGATAACCATACCTGGCAAGTGCTTTATGCCAATGATTACTAGTTAAGAAGCACCCTAAGACAGTCTCTAAGAATGGCCTCAATAAGTGTTTACAAAAGGGAAATCCTGGCTTACCAAAGAAATGAAAAAATAGAATGGGTTTAATAAGTTTATGTATAGGCCTCTGTATGCATATAAACATATCTCAGCACAAAGTAAAATGATAAGTAAATATTAAATTCAGTGTCCATTTGTAGAAGTATTGATGCTATTAATGTCTGTCTTGAAGACCCTATAAGACTGATTTATTGACTAGAACTTTGTGATTGTAGGGAGTTGGAATGTTATAAACCCAGGAACAAATTATCTTTGTCAATTTTTAGTCTTCTTAGTAGCAATCTACTGACCACTGTGCATCTGATAGCATTTCCTTTAAGTTATGAGTAAAACTTTTTGTAATGTAGTAACAGACCAGATGCTTCCAAACTCCAAAGCTAAGCATATAATCAGATCATACCCAAAAAGTTGTTGTAATGCACTCAGATGCTGTCCATTCCACTGTAGTACATGTAGATGAGCCTTGAGTTACGGGTGTTTGGTTTTTTTGTAACTAGAAAAAGTTCATGAAACCACTTCCATGTTAAATTGCTATCTGATGCCATGGAAATCTGCATTCCTGGGCCATGCCTACTAATCTTTGGCTCAGAATTAAATTTGATGCTTTCTGAACTGAAAGATGTGATTTGAATTGAGATATCCAAGAGACATTTCTATATGACAACTTTGACCTTATTGAGAAGGTTTGATAGCACCTGCATATCTACTTTGGAATAGTTTTATGAAACCCTCTTTGTTGATTAGGAAGATTTTTGCTATTGTTTTTTTGTAGGTGCATTAGAATTTTATTGTATTTAGCTGCCCAGACCTTATTTTGTCAGAATGACATGTGTATTTAAGACAAAAGAAAGACATGAGAAAAAGATGGGCCTTGGATGGGATAAACATTGAGATGTAACAATAATAAATTAATAAAAAAAAAAGGAAAAAAAAAAAGAAAAAGATGGGGCAGGGGAGGCTCTGATCAGAATATAAAAGAAAAACAACCTAAGCCATGAAAATTGGCTTCATGCATGTTGCCACATGAAAACTCAGTGTTTCCTCCAGCATTAGTCATCTGTGAGATTTCAGACTGCTTTGGGCAGAGCATCCCTTAACCATGAAAAGTAGCTAACTGTCTGAGAAAGTCAAAGAAACTTATGAAGAATTCTATGAATTCAGCATTAGAAGATCTTCATGTTTCCTAGCTTATCATTGTTTAAGTCAGTTAAAAGTCCCAAAGGCAGGCAGCCATCAGTGAGTGACAGTCCCAGAGACCAGTAGCCATAAGGCAACAACACCAACGTCAGGGGGCAGCAGAGACAGACAACCATCAGAGGCCAACAGCTCGATTGGACAGTCTGTTTCCTAGATGCTATCTCCACCTGCAATCTCAGAAACCAGTGGCCATAAGAGATTAGCAGTCCTCCCTGTATCTCTGGAGGCCTACTACTACCCAGGAAAAACAGGGGTCTGTTACCATTGGGGACCACCAGCTCTGCTTAGAATCCTAGAGGCTTACTACCATCAGAACCCAACAGACTTACTAACACTAAAGGTCAAGCAGATGGTTAAAGTCAGAGTAAAAACACAAGCAACAAAAACTAGGGTCATATGGTACCTCCATTACTCAACTATCCTATTCAGTGTGACTTAGATATCCTAACACATCTGAAATACACGGAAATGATCTTAAGTCTGATGTTATGAAAATGGTAGAAGCATCTAAAATTCTGAATATAAATCAATATGTATCATATTTCATCTCTATCAACTTAAAACATCTATCTAGAACTAAAAACATCTTAACCCCAAAACAACTAAGCTTAACTGTAAAGCCAAACTATCTGGTCTTTGACCCCATCAGAGACTTGAGAAGAAATAAAATTAATTGCATGAGTATATAGGGGGTTCAGGTTAGCAGAATCTGAAATGTGAAGATGGCAGAGACAGTTTGCTACCTCAGCAGTTACCCATAATTCTCTGTAATGTTGGAGCATCTTCTCCAGCCTTCTGGCCTATTATATCTCACAGACATATTTGTAAGACAGGAACTATTGAGGAACAGTTCCTGTGTTGGCAGAGTTTGTCCTTCAACACTGCCTGCATCCAAGCTTGCAAAATAAGTTTAATTTTGATAAATTGGTACAGAATTCAAATTTAAGATTATTCTTCATACACATTACATATATTTCTACTCTAATATGAAGTATTGTACCCATATAACTCAACTATAATACAAGGCTTACTTCCAATACCTTCAAAGTGCTATTTTAGGCTGCTTAAGATAATTAAGTAATACAAGTTAATTGTTAATCAAAATCACGGTTATGTCAATTTCTAGTTTATTTTTAATCAAAAGAATATACATCCTAGGTTTAACAGATAGATATGATTGTATAGATAGATAATGTAAAATAGATTAGATCTTCAAAATCCTGAGAGACCTACAGAATATGGCATTTAAAGAGTATTTTTATTATTTTAAAGATTCTTTGACAATAAGACAAGTTAACTCCTGGCAACACCCTACCTACCTCAAAGAAGAAGATGAGCATCAAAGAGCCTCCTTGTGGAGATGGCTTTAAATGTGTCAAACTAGCCACTAGACAAAATGCCCCCATTTCTGCCACAGTCAGAATTCTGCTGAAAAATGGGCAGAGTTGTAATTTTTTGTAGTAATAATTCAATTTTTACCTATTAACTTCAGTCTTCTGTTGCTTGAATCAGCAGGCATGGAGGCCATAGATACTCAGAGCCAACTCACTATGATTACAAAAGAAGGAATTAATGACATAGACTTCTGACACACACACACACACACACACACACACACACACACACACACACCCCACATGGGGAGAGAGAGGGAGAGAGAGAGAGAGAGAGAGAGAGAGAGAGAGAGAGAGAGAGAGAGAGAGAGAAAGAGAGAGAGAGAGAGAGAGATTGATGTGGGTAAAGTTAAAAAATATCAAGGGATTCTATGTGAAAATCAAAAACCAAGAAAACGACATAGTAAATATTATAAATATACAATCTATGCTAAAAAATAATAATACATAAGCACTTGTTTTCATAATCTATGCTAAAAATAAAAATTATGTAAGCACTTATTTTCAACTGAAAATAGATCAGATAGATCAAAAAGTTTTAGTGTTTAGATAGGCTTCATGGCAGCTTCTCTATACCAGGCTCTTGAGGAGTATGCTGGACCCCAGCACTAGGCTGCCAGTATCTGCTTAAGTCTTCAACTGGAATTACATAATCATCTCCTCCTAGTCATCCTTCTGTAAGCAGCTTTTCTCACACTGAGGAGCTGGAATTCTAGAAAGACCTTTATTACAGATTTCATTCCATTTTAGGAAGCTCAGTTTTGTGAATCATAGAATTGAGGTCTCTAAAAGAAGCTTCTTAGCTTGAGGCTGGTGTGCAAGTCCACTTTAGGTGGGTAGCTTCTTGTTTGTATCACATCTTAGGTATAGAAGCTGTTGTTATGTCTGCTGTCCTAATGGATATATTTACAGAAGACTACAACATCTATGGCACAGGAGACATTTCAGAAGAGGGGAAAGAAAGATTGTAAGAGCCAGAATCTCAGAGAGTTGGTTGTGAGACTGTGTTGCCTGGTAATGTCAGAACCTGTGGCCATCATTACTTATATGATTTTTCAAACATAAGCTTAGTAAGAACAACACAATGCACCAGGCAAATGAGCAAATTCCCATGAGGCTTCAATCCTATCCAAGTAACTCCAGGAAACCTGGGAGCAGAATAGATAGTCCTTCCCAGAGAACAGCCCACCAAATGGTTGTCCTATGACAAAGGGCCATCCTGTAAACATACACTCAGGTAACATTGTATGAACTTTGTAGTTTATACTTAGGAATATACCTGTATATACATATAAAGGAGTACAACAGCCATGTCATCCCCAAAAGACAGTACTACAGAGCACTTTTCCATATCCTCCAGCTCTTACATTCTTTGTACTTTTTCTTCCAGGCTGTACCTTAAGCATTGATCTGGAAAGTTCCGTTCAGTTCAGATAAATCTCCTATTAGCACTTCAATCATTTATACTTCCCCTCATTAAATGCTGCCCATTGTAAAAAGACACTTCTCTGAGTAAGGATGAGAGTACCCCAGGTATATAGATATAAATTTAAACACTCTGAAGACAATTTGACAGTATGACCGTCTTTCAAAATAGTTGGTTCTACCTTAGAAATATAACCTTTCAAATACAGAATATTTTTTACTAAGATTACAATACCAAGCATCAAATTCCATTCAGTGGATCAAGAATTTACATCAGTGATCTTACAAAAAGGTTAATAGACTCTTAATATCAATTCCTGATGAACAAGAAGAGATTATTAAAAGGAACTAGGCCTGTTGTTACACTCCTATAAATTATAAAAGTCAGCATTTGAAAACCCAAGACAAACAGATTTAAAGAAACATCTGGACAACATAGTGAGATATATGCTGTGTGAGATACATAGCAAACCTTGTCTCAAAAAATTTAACTGTCTATATTCCTTATAAACAAACTTATATAACCAAGATTCAATATAAGCATAGTGAAACCAGAAATGCAATAAAGGGTTATATATCATAGTCAAGATGGATTTATCTCAACACTAAAAATTCTATTTAGTGAATGAATATTATTAAGATTTGAAACAACTAGGAGTGTATCAAAAAATGTAAGAATGATAATAAGGAGACCTTTATTTCATAAAAGGGTCTGTTAATAATATTTACAAAATATCTTATTTTGCTATGAGGAATATCATTATTAATGAGAGGTAATGTTTAATCCATTGTCTATTGGAGAAATAGTATAGAAATGATACTAGTGACATGTTTTTTAATATTTAAAATCAAAATGTAATTGCTTCTCCATTCTCTTTTCTCCATTCTACATCTCTCAAACCCCCATTGTTCCACTTCACATCATAATCTTTATTTGTTATTTTTACAAACACATACACACATACATATATAATTATTGGCTTTCAGTAAGAAGTCAATGAAATGTCACATCTATATCTATATCTGTATCTGTATCTATATATATATCTATATATTGCAAGCCAATTATTCACTGTATATAATTAGCAAAATTATAGGGAATATACCAGAATTTAACAGAGTTTAAAGTAAATATTAAGTGAAAGGGAGTGGGGAATAAAAGCATTGATCATATATCCTCAATGCAAGAAAAAGAAAGTGTTTAAACAATAACATTCATACCATTTACTTCTTAATTGTCCTTCAGATGCTGAGAAAAGCTCCCGTGACTTCCCCATGGAATTGATTGTGCTTCCATGTGTATAGGAAGCCACTTTCATATGCTCTAGGTCATTTACCTAAAGTATTCTTTCATAGAATCCTTCCAGAACCATGAGTATTGCATAGATCACACAGTAACACAGCATCTCATTCTTTAACTATTTTTACTTTATTTTTGTTTTTGTTTTTTTCTTCAAGACAAGATTTTTTTGTGTAGCATTGCCTGTCCTGGACTCGATTTGTAGGACAGTCTGGCCTCGAACTCACCGCGATCCTCCTGCCTCTACTTCCCTGAGTGCTGGGATTACAGGTGTGCGCCACCACACCTGGCTCATTCGTTAACTCTAATCACTCATTATGTCACAAACTCTGGGGTTGACAGTTGCACACAGCAAAGCCTGTGCTGTTCCTTCTGTGACCCGTGGATGCAGAATCTGAGTGCCAATAAGCTCTAGCTAATATAACAGCATATTTTTCCTACATATTTTATTTTGCCTGAGCGAATATAAAACTACATCAGGACAAGAAACTTGCGGAGGGAGAAATTACACAGGTGAAAACGAGATTAGAAACTAGGAAGACTAATTGCCCCCTTAATGAGATGCATATTTACAAACTTAAAAGGCTTCACACTTTGGACAGCTTGCTCCCAGATTTCCAGTGCTGAGCCTGCTTACTTTCTGTCTTTGCCCCAGAAAGGAAGACTTTTGCTAGATAAGCAGATAAGCACCTGGGTCTTCAGGTGAGAAAAATCTAAAGTTAGGTGGACCACTTCTGAAACGCCTTACCCCGAAATGTACTGAGAAACAGTAAAATAAATAAGAGAGGTTGTAGTAAAGTAGAAAGGAAAAGTACATGTAGGAGGCTCCAGGTGGACAGAGCCACACAGTGAAATACGCACCAGAGTTTGTGTCTATCAAGGATTTCAGTGATGTGGGAATAAGTGTGTGTTCTTCTCGGTTTATGTGAGCCCGGGATGTAGAAACTTCCCATCTTTTCAGGCCAGTCAATAAAAACAAATAAACAATAATATTCCATTACTGTCAGTTTTAAGTTAATATCTGGTGATGTCCATTCTGTTTGGGCAAATCCCAGTTTGTTTGAGTTGTAAAACAGTTAACCATGCTCACTGCCACACGTTTTTTTTGTTTTTTTTTTTTCAGCTCTTACGTTCATTACCACAAGTTTTCCTTTTAACTCTTGTTAACTTTTTACAAGAAAAGACACAGCTAGTTCAGTTTAATAGCTGCAGTTTTCTTGGTAGGATTTGGGATAAGTTGGCACCCCCAAATACTTGTCCAGTCCAATTTGGATTAAGTAATGGCAAGCATTTTGAGTCTTGCTATTGGAAATGTTAGGACCTGACAATTCTCAGTTTCCTCTAGAATCTTCTGTGCCTCCCAGTTACTTCACCCATTGCCCAAGGTCTTTTCTAACCTCTCTTTTTTCAGTATCCCTTTCCCAATGGCGGCTGAGATCTGAGGCTTGCCTGCTCTGCTAGGAAGATCTAGTTTTTTCATTCTGCCACTCTGTCATTCCGTTCTGTATCTGACTTTGCAATTCCTTGAAATAGAAGATCAAGAATTTAGAAAGGGACTCTCTGTCCTAGGATAGTGGAAAATATTTAAGTTGTAAACAAAGTTGAAAAATTAGCAAAGCTAAACAGTTAAAGTAATTGTAAATGTTCAATTGTTCTGTAGACCACATGACAATGTTTGAGTGATTAATAAAATGCAAAGCTTTTCCATTTGTAAAGTGCTAATTTACTAAATGAACTTTTTTTCTCCTCAGACAACAGAATGATTTATTAGTCAAGGTTAAAGCAGTATTTAAAGTAATTTATTAACATGAATTTCTAATTAATCATCTTATATCAGTCTCGCTTTCAAATTCTGCTTCTTCCTTTTCTCCTGAGGCAAAAAGATGAGTTGAATGTTCACAGTGAATCCATCTTTATTTGAATCCAGCCTCCACTCTTAGTGTGGGAAAGACAGGGCCTGAGCTCAAGGGAAACTGACATCTTGTGAAAAAAAAAAAAACATATACCTGATACTGCATTTTTTAAAAAATGACTTTTATTAAATTCTTACAAAACAGAATACAAAATCCTGGCGTTGACAGTTGGGAAAGGAGTCAGAGCGGTCAGTTGACCTGGTAGGATGGAGCTGAAAGTGCTTGCATGTCCCCCGCTCTACAACAGGGTTTTAGATTTCAGCATGGCTTGTGGACAAGCCGCCAAGGATCATCTCATTCACAGTTAAGGGGTCTGACTAGTCCTCCAGGCTGGGCTTGGAGGGGGACCGAGGGAAAGACAGCCCTGCTTTGGGGGAGGGAATCAATACTGCCTGCTCACTGTCCAGTCAGGTTTTAAGGAACCTGCAGAGGGCCAAGTCCTCAGAGGCCAGACAACTGAGACGGGGTGCCCAGGAGCCCCCCACCTTCCAGGGGGTCTCTGGAAATGTGTCCACAGAGACAGGCAGGGCAGGACTGAAGGCAGATCCCCTCCCCCACTGTGACGATCCTATGAGACTGGGGAGGAGGGTGGGAGAGTGCTCCGCAGTGGGTATCCCATCAGACCCCACATTCCTAGTCACCAACTACTATGCAATACAGTTCCCATTTTCTTGATGGCCCTGCTGGTCTGGGGCAGCTGCCAGGGGCCAGGCCACTCTCTGAGTCCCTGCTCTGCTCAGGTGTCGACAGGGCAGCCTCTGGCCTCAAAAATCCTTGGTCAGGATTGTTTGTCTCATTTAGTTTAGGTTTTGTTTTGTTTTGTTTTTTGTTTGTTTTTTTACAATAAGTTGACTTGTTTCCCTATTCTTGAAGACACTGCATATTTTTTTAAGTTCTCAGTGGCAAGACTCTTGAGCACAAAACTTTTGTAACTGTATCTTTGTTGAACCAGGTTTTTTGTGACTTTTGTACCTCAGGCCTCAAGCTGGTACAACCAAATTTTGTAAACCTAAAAAACGCCAGAGATGCAAAACAGTGGAAAAGAGTATTGCTTTATTTTCATATCAACAAATGTGAGCTGTTGGTTTCTAAATCATCTGTTGAATATTTCAGCCCATTACACCCACATAAAAACATTAGAAAGGACTTAGCAGAAAATGAGAGATAAATATATAACAAGAATGAGTGCAGATTAAAAATCAAATGGGAGATATTTAGCTTTCCTTACAATCAGAGTTTGCAGAAGGAGCCAAAGGGGAGAATCTATCTGCACTTTGGATCATGTGCCAGGCATTTGATCAGCACCTGAGGAGCAGTGCTATTAGGCTTTCAGTTTTCTCAGTTTGAACATGGAACTTGTACTGTATATCATCTCCACAATTGTGGTAGTTGCGGAGTTTATTTTGGGGATTTTGAGCAATGGGTTGATAGTGCTGAAAAACTGCACTGACTGGGTCAATAAAAGAGAGCTTTCCACAATTGATCAAATACTCACTATGCTGGCAATTTCCAGAATTAGTCTCATCTGGGAAACATTTCTTCTTTGGGTTAAAAATGACTTAATTACATCTACTACCAGAGAAGAATTAAAATTAATTGTGTTCAGCTTTACACTGTCTAGTCACTTCAGTCTCTGGCTCGCCACAGCCCTTGGCATGTTTTATTTACTCAGAATAGCTAACTGCTCCTGGCAGATCTTTCTCTACTTGAAATGGAGACTTAAACAACTGATTGTGGGGATGCTGCTGGGAAGCTTGATCTTCTTGCTTACAAATCTGATGCAAATAACCATCGCTCTTGAAGAAAGGTTGTATCAATATGGAGGAAATTCCAGTGTGACTTCAATGGAAACTGAGTTTGGAGTGCTGACAGAGCTGATGTTATTCAACATGACTGTATTTTCTGTAACACCATTTTTATTGGCCTTGATTTCTAGTCTCCTGCTAATCTTCTCCTTGTGGAAACATCTCCAGAAGATGCAGCTGAATTCCAGAAGACATGGAGACCCTAGCACCAAAGCTCACATGAACGCCTTGAGAATTATGGTCTCCTACCTCCTGCTCTACACCACGGAATTCCTGTCTCTTCTTATATCATGGATTGCTCAGAAGCATCACAGTAAACTGGTTCACTTTATTTGTACGATGACTGCCCTCATGTATCCTTCAGCCCACTCATTTATCCTGATTCTGGGAAATTCTAAATTAAAGCAGACTTCTCTTTGGGTACTGAAACTGCTGAAAGAATAGAAAATCCCTACTACGTGAGGCGTCCAAACAACCTATTGTGTTTTAGATAACAATCAAATCTATGAGGAAGTTGTTCGAGATTTTTTTTTCTCTTGGCATAAATTAACAGTGGTTTATTAGACAATCTTAATGACTAAGGTTCATAAAACATAATTATTTTAACGTGTACTTTCAGTGAAATCAAAGCAGGAGTGATAGCATATGCCTTTAATCCCATGGCTCCTTCAATCCTAGAACTCAAGAGGAAAATCAATCTCTGTGAGTTCAAGGCCAGTATATTGTAGGTTGTGGTTTCCAGGACAACCAGGACTATGTAACATAACATTTCCTTTTAAAAAAAGATTTCAACAAATTCAAATTTTGCAATATCTCCTTTCAGGATGTTTCTGTAAGTAATACTATAGAATTATTCACATTACACATAAGAAATCAATGGCCAACAGTTTATGCACACAAAACCAGAGTTCCTCTATAGCAATCTTGCCTAAAGACAAATATACCATGAAAGAGAGTAAATGGTGATGCGATGACACCAAGTAAGCTTGATGGAAGTGCTGGGAGATAGGTATTTGCTTACAACTATGCCTTATATAATCTTGTTTTTGATTGTTGTAAATATAGCTTATTTTAAAGCATATCGCCTATATTTGGCAAGTATATAAGCTTTAATAATATATCTGCTGTGCTCATAATAATAGAATCTGTTTTTTTTTTTTTTTTATCTAAATTGGTTCCTTTTCATGTTTCTGGAGCAACATGCTTTGACAAAAGCAACTTCTGGAAGAAAGGTTTTATTTCTTTTTTTTTTTTTTTTTTTTTTTATTAATTTATTCTTGTTACACCTCAATGTTTATCCCATCCCTTGTATCCTCCCATTCCTCCCCCCCCCCATTTTCCCATTATTCCCCTCCCCTATGACTGTTCCTGAGGGGGATTACGTCCCCCTATATATTCTCATAGGGTATCAAGTCTCTTCTTGGCTACTTGCTGTCCTTCCTCTGAGTGCCACCAGGTCTCCCCCTCCAGGGGACATGGTCAAATGTGAGGCACCAGAGTATGTGAGAAAGTCGTATCACACTCTCCACTCAACTGTGGAGAATATTCTGACCATTGGCTAGATCTGGGAAGGGGTTTAAAGTTTACCTCCTGTATTGTCCTTGGCTGGTGCCTTAGTTTGAGTGGGACCCCTGGGCCCAAATCTGCCTATCATATTGTTCTACTTGTAGATTTCTAGGACCCTCTGGATCCTTTTATTTTGCTGTTCTCCCATGCGTCTCTCATTTAGAGTCCCAATAGGATGCCTTCCCCTCTGTCCCAGTTTCCTGGTAAGTGAAGGCTTTCGTGGGACATGCCCCTTGGGCTAGTATGCAGATATAAGTGAGTATATACCATTTGATTCTTTCTGCTTCTGGGTTAACTCACTTATTATGATCATTTCTAGCTCAATCCATTTATCCACAAATTTCGTGAATTCCTTGTTTTTAATAGCTGAGTAGTATTCCATAGTGTATATGTACCACAGTTTCTTTATCCACTCTTCTACTGAGGGACACTTAGGCTGTTTCCATGTTCTGGCTATTATGAATAAGGCTGCTATGAACATGGTTGAGCAAATTTTCTTGTTGTGTGCTGGAGCATCTTCTGGGTATATTCCAAGGAGTGGAATAGCTGGGTCTTGAGGAAGCCCTATTCCCATTTTTCTGAGATAGCACCAGATAGATTTCCAAAGTGGCTGTACTAGTTTGCATTCCCACCAGCAATGAAGGAGTGTTCCTCTCTCCCCACATCCTCGCCAGCATGTGGTGTCGCTTGAGTTTTTGATCTTAGCCATTCTGATGGGTGTAAGATGGAATCTCAGAGTTGTTTTGATTTGCATTTCCCTGATGACTAAGGAGGTTGAGCATTTCTTTAAGTGTTTCTCAGCCATTTGATACTCCTCTGTTGAGAATTCTCTGTTTAGTTCCAAGCCCCATTTCTCAATTGGGTTATTCGGTTTGGTGGTGTTTAATTTCTTGAGTTCTTTATATATTTTGGATATTAGACCTTTGTCAGATGTAGGGTTGGTGAAGATCTTTTCCCAGTCTGTAGGCTGTCGCTTTGTTCTCTTGACAGTGTCTCCTGCCTTACAGAAGCTTCTCAGCCTCATGAGGTCCCATTTATTAATGGTTGACATTAAGGCCTGGGCCGTTGGTGTTCTGTTCAGGAAGTTGTCTCCTGTGCCAATATGTTCCAGGCTCTTTCCCACTTTTTCTTCTAAGTGAGTTAGTGTCTCTGGTTTTATGTTGAGGTCTTTAATCCACTTGGATTTGAGTTTTGTGCAAGGTGACAAATATGGGTCCAGTTTCATTTTTTTACACATAGACCTCCAGTTAGACCAGCACCATTTGTTGAAGATGCTATCCTTTTTCCATTGAATGGATTTGGCTTCTTTGTCAAAAATCAAGTGACCATATGTGTGTGGATTCATATCTGGGTTTTCGATTCGATTCCACTGATCAACCAGCCTGTTGCTGTGCCAGTACCATGCTGTTTTAATTACTATTGCTTTATAGTACAGTTTGAGATCAGGTATGGAGATTCCTCCGGAGCACCTTTTATTGTACAAGATTGTTTTAGCTATTCTGGGTTTTTTGTTTTTCCATATGAAGTTCAGAATTGAACTTTCAATGTCTTTAAAAAATTGTGTAGTTATTTTGATAGGGATTGCATTGAATCTGTAGATTGCTTTTGGTAGGATGGCCATTTTTACTATGTTAATTCTCCCGATCCATGAGCAAGGAAGATCACGCCATCTTCTCAGGTCATCTTCAATCTCTTTCTTCAGAGTTTTGAAATTTTTTTCATACAAGTCCTTCACTTGCTTAGTTAGGGTAACTCCTAGATATTTTATATTGCTTGTGGCTAATGTGAAGGGTGTGGTTTTCCTAATTTCTTCCTCTGCAAGCTTGTCATTTGTGTATAGGAAGGCTACAGACTTTTTTGAGTTAATTTTGTATCCAGCCAATTTGCTGAAGGTGTTTATCAGCTTTAGGAGTTCTCTGGTGGAGTTGTGAGGGTCACTTATGTACACTATCATATCATCTGCAAAGAGGGATAATTTGACTTCCTTCTTTCCCATTTGGATACCCTTGATCTCCTTTTGTTGTCTTATTGCTCTGGCTAGAACTTCGAGTACTATATTGAAGAGATATGGAGAGAGTGGGCAGCCTTGCCTTGTTCCCGATTTGAGAGGAATTTCCTTGAGTATCTCACCATTTACTTTGATTTTGGCTATTGGCTTGCTGTATATAGCCTTTATTATGTTGAGGAAAGTGCCTTGTATCCCCGATCTCTCTAAAACTTTAAACATGAATGGGTGTTGAATTTTATCAAATGCTTTCTCTGCATCCAAGGAGATGATCATGTGGTTTTTTATTTTCAGTTTGTTTATATGATGGATTACATTGATGGATTTCCGTATATTAAACCATCCCTGCATGCCTGGAATGAAGCCTACTTGGTCATGATGAATGATATCTTTGATGTGCTCCTGTATTCGTTTTGCAAGTATTTTATTTAGTATTTTTGCATCTATGTTCATAAGAGAAATTGGTCTGAAATTCTCTTTCTTTGTTGAGTCTTTGTGAGGTTTAGGTATCAATGAGACTATGGCCTCATAGAATGAAGTTGGTAATTTTCCATCCATTTCTATCTTTTGGAGTAGCTTGAAGAGTATCGGTATTAGCTCGCCCTTAAAGGTCTGGTAGAATTCTGCACTGAAACCATCTGGCCCTGGGCTTTTTTTGGTTGGGAGACCATCGATGATTGCTTCTATTTCTGTATGGGAAATGGGACTATTTAACTTGTTTATCTGTTCTTCACTCAACTTTGGCAAGTGAACTTGATCAAGAAAATCGTCCATTTCCCTTAGATTTTCAAATTTTGTGGCGTATATGCCTTCAAAGTAGGATCTTATGATTCTTTGAATTTCTTCAGTGTCTGTTGTTATGTCTCCCTTTTCATTTCTGATTTTGTTGATTTCAATACTGTCTCTCTGCCTTTTAGTTAGTTTGGCTAATGGTCTGTCTATCTTGTTGATTTTCTCAAAGAACCAGCTTTTGGTTTTGTTGATTCTTTGGACTGTTTTCTTAGTTTCTAATTTGTTAATTTCAGCCCTGAGTTTGATAATTTCCAGGCGTCTACTCCTCTTGGGTGTTTCTGCTTCTTTTTTTTCTAGGGCTTCCAGTTGTGTTGTTAAGATGCTTATGTGCGATGTTTCCAATTTCTTTTTAAAGGCACTTAGTGCTATGAATTTTCCTCTTAGCACTGCTTTCAATGTATCCCACAAATTTGGGTATGTTGTTTCTTCATTTTCATTGAATTTCAGAAACTCCTTGATTTCTTTCTTTATTTCTTCCCTGACCCAGGTGTCATTTAGCAGAGAGTTGTTTAGTTTCCACAAACGTGTAGGCTTTTTGTTATTTCTGTTGTTGTTGAATTGCAGCCTAAGAGCATGGTGATCTGATAGGATACAAGGTATTATTTCAATCCTCTTGTATCTGTTGAGGCTTGCTTTGTGACCTACGATGTGATCAATTTTGGAGAAGGTTCCATGGGGTGCAGAGAAGAAGGTGTATTCTTTCTTGTTTGGGTGAAAGGTTCTATAGATATCTGTTAGATCCATTTGACCCATGGCATTGGTTAATGATGTTATTTCTCGGCTTAGTTTCTGTTTCAATGACTTATCCTTCAGTGAGAGTGGGGTGTTAAAGTCTCCCACTATTATTGTGTGGGGATCGATGTGTGGTTTAAGCTTTTTTAGGAGATCTTTTACATATGTGGGTGCCCTTGTATTGGGAGCATAGATGTTCAGAATTGTGATGTCATCTTGGTTGACTTTACCTTTGATGAGTATGAAGTGTCCTTCCTCATCCCTTTTGATTAATTTTGGTTGAAAGTCTATTTTGTTCGATACTAAAATGGCTACACCTGCTTGCTTCTTGTGACCATTTGCTTGGAATATTTTTTTCCAACCTTTTACCCTGAGGTAATGCCTTTCATTATGGGTGAGATGTGTTTCTTGGATGCAGAAGAATGTTGGGTCTTGTTTATGTACCCATTCGGTTAGTCTGTGTCTTTTTATTGGAGAATTGAGGCCATTGATGTTGAGAGATATTAATGACCAGTGACTGTTAAGAGTCTTAATTTTGATGTTGTTTCCAGTCGAGCGTTTGTGTAGTTGTGTTTTTGCCATGGGATAGTTATCTATTTCCTGGGTAGTTTTGGTTGTAGCTTGACCCTTTGGGATGGAGTTTTCCTTCTAGTACCTTCTGTAAAGCTGGGTTTGTGGATAGGTACTGTTTGAATTTGTTTTTGTCATGGAATATTTTGTTTTCTCCATCAATGGTTATTGATAATTTTGCTGGGTAAAGTAGTCTGGCCTGGCATCTGTGTTCTCTTAGGGTTTGCAGGATCTCTGTCCAGGCCCTTCTGGCTTTTATGGTCTCTGCTGAGAAGTCAGGTGTAATTCTGATAGGTTTACCATTAAATGTTATTTGGCCCTTTTCCCTTGCAGCTTTTAATATTTTTTCTTTGTTCTGCATGTTTTGTGTTTTGATTATTATGTGGCGGGCAGTTTTTCTTTTCTGGTCAATTCTATTTGGTGTTCTGTAGGCCTCTTGTATGTTTATAGGCATCTCTTTCTTTAGATTGGGGAAATTTTCTTCTATGATTTTGTTGAGAATAGTTTCTGGGCCCTGGAGTCTGATGTCTTCTCTTTCTTCAATGCCTATTATCCGCAAATTTCTTCTTTTCATGGTGTCCTTAATTTCTTGAATGTTTTGTGTCAGGAGTTTTCCAGATTTGGCATTTTCTTTAATGGTTGATTCAATATCTGTGATTGTATCTTCTAGCCCTGAGATTCGTTCTTCCATCTCTTGGATTCTGTTAGAAAAGCTCACCTCTGTGTTGCTCGCCTTCTTCTCTGAGGTCTCACGTTCTCGTTTTTCTTCTGTCTGTGTGTTTATCATTGAATCCATTTTCATTTTCAGATATTGACCTGATTTTTTGATTTCTTTCATCTGATTTTTTGTATATTCCTGAGTTTCTTCCATTGCCTCTTTATAGGTCTTCAGAGCTTGAACCGTTTTAGTTATTTCTTTCATCTGGTTGTTGCATTTTCCTGCAATTTTCCAGTCTCCCACTCTATGTGCTTCTTTTATGTCTCTCACCTGATTGTCTGCGTCTTCCTGCATTGATACGAATTTTATTTGTTTCCTCCATTATCATCCTCATTACTAAGGATTTGAGGTCATTTTCTTGTATTTCCGTTGTATTTGAGTTCTCTGGGTGGTTTTCTTTGGGATAGCTGGAAACTGGAGACGCCATGTTGTTTTGGGGTTTTTTGCGTATGCTTTTTCGTTGTCCTTTAGACATCTTGCCGTCTTTGTTTTTGTTGGGTAGCTTCCAGAGTTGAATGGAGGGTGTCTGACGATAGATTCACTTGTTTTCTTACGATTTCCCTAGGCTGGGAGCTGAAAGCTTCACTGGTGTAGATGTTAGGAGGTTAGCCCTATTGTTCTGGTCTCTCACAGCCAGTGATCCTCAGCCCCCCTCTGCTGTGGATCCTGCAATTGTTCTGGGTCTCTGAATGAGCGTTGGGTCAGGCCAAGGTATCCACAGCCTTCTGTGTCCCTGCCAAGTCCAGCCAGGAGCACTGGACCGAAACAAGGGCAGAACTCAGCTAGATTCTCAGGCCAGAACCGTCTCGCCAAGCTCAGCTAGGGATTTTGGGACTAAAATGCACACAGGGCCCAGCCAGAATTTTTGGGCTGGGACTACGCACCAAGCTCCACTAGGGCCTTTTGGCCCAAAGTGCGTGTGGTGGTCAGTATTGACTCAGGGCCCGAACTGACCACCAATCTCAGCCAGGAATTCTGGATTCAAACTGTACACTGTGTCCAACCAGAGTCTTAGAGCTGGTGGAACCGAGAGCTCTGTCCAGCCTGTGCCACAGCAGGAGAACTGCGGCTGCTCTGAGTTAGCGCCAGTGGTGGAACAAGTGCTCCGCCCGGACTGTGTCCCCGCAGGGGAGCTGCCGCTGAGCTGAGGTGGTGCCTAGGATGGAACCGAGCACGTCACCAAGCCTGCGCCACAGCAGGAGAACTGCGGCTGCTCTGAGTTAGCGCCAGTTGTGGGACAAGTGCTCTGCCGGGACTGTGTCCCCGCAGGGGAGCTGCCGCTGAGCTGAGGTGGTGCCTAGGATGGAACCGAGCACGTCACCAAGCCTGCGCCACAGCAGGAGAACTGCGGCTGCTCTGAGTCAGCGCCAGTGGTGGGACAAGTGATCCGCCCGGACTGCGTCCCCGCAGGGGAGCTGCCGCTGAGCTGAGGTAGTGCCTAGTGTGGAGCAGCGTGCTCAGCCAAGCCTGCGCCACAGCAGGGGAGCTATGGCCACGCTGAGTTAGTGCCTCAGGCAGAATTGTTTGCTGGGCCGGGCCGATACCCGGGACTCTGGGGCCGAACTGTCCACCGAGTCCAATCTGGGTCCAAAGGCTCCATGCGACCCAAATCCTGCCCCGAGTCCCCTCTCCCGCAGCAATTCCCACCAGCCACCACACCAATCGCCTCCACCGGAAGGCTATGAGCTGCAAACCTCAGCCGCCGCTGTTGGTGCCGCTGGTGCTGCCGCCTCTACCGCTGCCGCTCTGATCAGAGAAAAACCACGCTCCTCCCGTGTGCAGGGTCACGCAGGTCCTCCGCACCCTGGTCCCTCCGAACCGTGGAGCACTCCTGCTGCCGTGATGTTCGGACCTCGGTGTTCCTGGCTCAGAAATCTGTGCAATTCCCTGAATTGTTCACTGGAGCCTCCAAACGCGGTCCACACTGCTCGCCGCCATCTTGGATCCTCCAGAAAGGTTTTATTTCACCCAACAGTTCGAAGACATTTTATTCCTTCCTTCAGCTTTTTGCATCATGGAGGTCATTGTAACTTTTCCCCAAAGTTTATATGCAGTTTCATCTTACTTAAAAGCATTATATCTCTATGAGGAATGTTTCTATAATATTGACAATTTGTAACATTTTTGAGGAAATTATTGATAGATGTCTTCATTATTTAGAAGTAGCTACAATTACTTATCTATATGTTACTTGTGAACATCAAACTTATTGGTTATAAGTGACCTATATTAAATTATATACTGAGAGGGTCACTTGGCTGTGTTTAGTTGAATGCAGTTATTTAGAACTGAAATAGTGAAGTCTTGATTTGCTACTTTTACTAAAAATCATAGTGTAGAAACTATGATTACAGATAAGTAAAAAGAATCTTCTTCTTGGGATAATTTAGATGAAGAGCAATATAAATTTGAATTCTCTACTTTTATCCCTGTGCCTTCTGTCTAATTATGTTTGTTATCTTATCATTTGTGTGTCCTTTGTGTATGTTCCTAACAAAGCATTTTGGTCTGTATTTCCTGATACATCACGTGATGCCATGGGAAAGGAAAAAGAAACTGTTTGTTGGTTAACCTTATATGATAATTTTGCAATGATAGTAGTTGCTTTTCTGACCTCTATCGACCCAGAATAGCACTGAAAGCCAAAAACAGGTTATAAACCTATATCCACATGATTCTTCCAACATTTATGGAAGCTATTTTTCTTTACAGTTACTTTCAACATGTTGGCTGCTTTTAAAAAATGAAAATGGTTAAAGTAATTTACTATTGAATCAAGCCATAACCCTTCTGTTTAATTATGCAATACATCTGTATAAAATAATATTTTATACCAAGAATTTTTAAATAAATATTACAAGCACATAATGAATATAAAAAAATAAAAGATTTTCTATGATTATTTTGTTGTTATTGTTCCTGGATGATATTGGTAAGTAGTATTACTAAGTTGTGATGGATAGTACATTGAAAATAAGTCATTTTGCCTTTTGATGACCTATGAATGGTTTCCAATTATTGGTCATTATAAATAAAACTTATTGGTATTTGCTATCATTGAAAAGAGATTCTTCTGGTCTGATCTTCATTTTACTTTATTTAAAAAAATGTATATGAAGGAATGTCACTGGCGTTTTTGCTCCTGAAATGTCAATGTTGAAAAGCTGTAGTGTGTTGATTTGATTTAGTTTAGCTTCATGTACCAGGTGGCAACTCATTATCCTTAGTATTGATTGTGCTCACTAATAGCTGGATCTTTATCTGTAAATATATCTAATCATTCTCCCTATGGGATTGCTAGCCACATTATAGAGGTGATCATTTCATTGGTTGACACTATTTGATTTTGAGAAGGAAATACCTCTTACAGAACCAAAAAACTCCATGTTTCTGGAATTTCTAATATGTTTACTAACCACAAATTTTTCAATTTTTTTCTGAGATCAAATAAAATAAATGCAGTCAAATGTATCACTACTAATACCATTCATATATTACAGTCTTTCATGCTATGAGAAGAATCCTTAAATATGTGATAGGTATCATATGTGACAGTTTAATAAATGTTTCCTCTCTTCTTATTTTATTTATAATAAGTTAACTATTATTTTTTCATGGTTGCTATTAAAGAAGGATTCAAAGACAACTAGACATCATGGCACACACTTTTAATACCAGCACTCAGGGAGTCAGAGGTGGACAGATCACTGTGAGTTTGAGGCCAGGCTGGTCTACCAAGCAAGGCCAGGACAGTCAGGGTTATACAGAGAAACCCTTTCTCAAACAAACAGACAGACAGACAGACAGACAGACAGACAGACAAACCAACAAGGACTCAAATATTAATTCAGTATTTTATTTCAGCATCATATACATCAAAGCCTGAACAAAATGCTGAACAAATTAGTAAACTTCATGCTTGGTTTAATAACAAGACGTCACATTCTCATTTTGCCTAAAACACTGTGTTATTTCTGTTTTTGTGGTTTGGCCAATAGTCCTGGTGGACACATAAAGGTGTAAGCTGATAGATGGTCTTTCTTGGAATTTGTTATATTCTCAAGGCAAACTGGGAACTCTCCAAGGGCTTTACCTTATTGGAAAACAACATGATATGTCCACAGGATCTTATTGATGGAAAATTTCACCACACAACGCATAAGTGTAAGAGAGAGAGAGAGAGAGAGAGAGAGAGAGAGAGAGAGAGAGAGAGAGAGAGAGAGCCTCAAAAATGATTTTCTTATAATCCTACAGTAGCTAGAATGTTAATACACAGTCTTAACAGACTTCTGTGCTATATATAAGCCACATCTCAACCTCCTAACAAACCTAGTCTTTTCTAAGACTTAAAAGAATATGTACAGGGAAAACACCCATGAATAAAAAATATGGTAGTTATTTTGAGTCTATGTAAGTTCTTATTCAATAAAAAAAAAATACACAGAATGTAAAAGAAAAACATTTTAAAAATCCACTTGCAAATACCCCACCTAATTTTTTACATGTTTAATTATTTTTTTATTTTATTATGTTTGTTTTTTAACATATACATATATATTATTACACATGAATAAAATAAACTACACACAGCAGGAAGAACCATGAGACAATCATGAGTTATATAAATGTTACATTCATAGTTATTTGACTATTTGTATTTGGCAAAATTGAAGTAAACATTTTCCTATCTTGTTGGGTCTAAATTTCTGAATGTAAATCGGTATCTATAATATCTCATGTCTATTAACTTAAAACATCTATGTTAATCTAAAAACATCTTATCCCCTAACCAACTAAACCTGATTGTAAGACTAAACTATCTGGTCTTCAACCTCTATCAGAGACCTGAGAAGAAATGAAACTTAAATGCCTGAGTGAACCGGTGGTGAAAGTTAGCTTCCGAAATGAAAAAATGACTGAGACAGTTTACTGTCCAAACAATCAACTAACACTCTCTATCACACTGGAGCATCCTCTTTGGCCTTCTAGACCAACATCTCTGCCAGACATTTTTGCGAGGCAGGAACTATTGAGGACTTGCTTACCCTGTCTTGGCAGAGTTTGGTCATTGACTCTGCCTGCATCTAAGTGTGTCCATTTTTAAGCAGAATTCTGTCTGTGGCAGAAACCAGGACATTTTTCCCAGTGGCTTGTTTGCCACATTTGAAGCCAACTCCATAAGTATGTTCTTTGATGCTCATGATCTTCGTTGAGGTAGGCTGATTGTTGCCAGGAGTTATCTTATTGTCAAAGAATCTTTAGAATAATAAAAACATCTTTATATGTCATATTCTGTAGACCTCAGGCTTTTGAAGACCTTATTTGACTGTTTTACCTTTTACATTTATAGAGTCACATCTACCTGTTAGACCTAGGATATATACCCTTGTGATAAAATTAGACTAATATTTAACATGACCATGATTTGTATCAATATTAAAAATTCTATACCAATGATTTAAAAAAATCTTTTGTGAGTAACAATTAAGGCCTTCAGGTAAGGAGTAGGCTCAATCATCCACCTTTTATTCTAGCCTCTCTCTATATTTCTATTAGCTCCCTTTCTTTTCAGCTCCTATCTCCTTACCTACAAAAGAAATATAGAGGAAAAGAGAGACGTCCCTGGATCCAACTTAGTTTTCTCTCTGTATAAGACCAATAATAGCTTATAACCACTTCCCTATGAAAATAAGCATTTGTAGACCAAGACAGCAAACAGAAATCCCCTTAGAGGAAATGGGACGTTGTTCTCTTAAGATTTTTTCTGGCTGTTTTGGGGTGTATAATACTTTAGAAGGGGCCAAACATATCGGAGAAAGTGGTTAAGCAAGCCAGGAATTGCATTTGTGGTCCAGTTTCTTAATGTTTAGAGATTCCAGGCTTAATAGAAGTCTCGTGTTGGACAATCCGAAATTCTGAACCAAATGGGATCAGAATCTTTCTACAATATTGTCCGGGAAGCTATCCAGTTCTGATGGGTAACAGCAACCGAGTCATGTGGGGCTGGAACAAGGAGGATGTAGGATATCAGCATGCAGCATGCTAAGAGGAATGAATCCTGTCATGTCTGATCCAGCGTTAGTGTCTGATTCTTTTGTTGTGAAATCATAATCTCTCACAAGCATTACACAGTTCTGGCACTATAAATGTAGGAGGTATGCAGGATGCACAGAGAAATTAATGTTGATTCTCAGATCATTGTATGAGCATACATAAGACATCTGCAAATCCTCCTTTGTGCCATACTAAGAATGGCCTCTAGTAACAAGTCACTGACAATCTGTGACCAACAAGAATCCTTGTCTGCCAGTCTCAGAACTATTCCCATGTAGTGGGATAAGCAACCTAAGTTACTCGCTTGTTCTGTGGTTTGAGTTCTTTATTTTATTTATTTATTTACTTATAACATTTTATTCTTTGGAAATGTCGTACATACTATTGATCCTAATCATATGGATGAATCGCTACATCCCATCAACTTCCTTAACGCACTCCACACTATCTCCTTCATAGTTTCATCTTCTGTTTTGCTGCTCCCACAGACCAGCTCTGGGAACAGTGGAAAGGAGAGAAGAGAATGTCTTGGTGGATTCACAGTGAACAGCTGGTTAAGGAAACTCAGCTGTTGGGGAACAACGGGCTACAGCAACCATCCGTTGCTGAGAGGTGGAAGAACGGAGGAAAAAGAAATACTGGAGACTGAGGCATTATGCAGTACAAGCTGAAAGTTTTAAAGCCCAGGGGAACTTATTTTCTGTCTCTCTCACATGCTTACTGTCTGTCTGTCTCTGTCTCGCTTGCTCTCTGTCTTTTCTTTCTTGCTTTTACCCTTACTTTTCTGTGTCTGTCACTTGTCTGCTGTCTGTCTGACGCCTGCTTGCTCTTACCCATTTTTTTTTCTATCTTCTTGCTTGCTTGCTGTTTCGATTTGACTCTCCTTGGGCCAACCCCAGCATTTTATTTAAAATGAAGTTCAATTAGTTTTTCATTACAGATTACATCATGATTTTTTCATCTTTTCCAATCAATAGGGCATTCAATAATCAACAAAGCAAGAGAACAGTCTAACAAAGAAATACAAAAAGTTCTGTATAACTTACAATAAAGCATACTGCAAAAATCAATCAATTTCCAAACAAGGGTCGGCATAACCAGCTTATTATTTCATAAACAATACCCTGGAAAGTTTAATCATAAATTTCCCCAAGCTAAAGCTAATGCCAAGTTTGTCATAGCAATATAGCTTGAGCTAAATGTTCTCTAACAAAGAAAAACAGTTGACTTACTCCCAGTCCCAGGCTAACAGGTATGCTATCCAAGCCTAGGCTAACTGCCAAGGGGTCCTCTAATGTAAAATACCTGTAAAGCATGACATTCCTTACCCACCTTCTATTGGTCTCAAAGCAGATTTCAAAGAAACTTTTCTATAGGTAACAGTATCTAGGCAGGTACTGTTATGTCAAGGCCTTAACTTTCTTTCATGCAGTTTCTGCTTGGGTTCTTACAGTCAGGAAAATAAACAAACAAACAACAAATTCTGTGATTGTCTCAAGCCTTTGGCCAGATGTTCTCTTCCAGCCTTCTCTGTGGGAGAATGTTTTCCCTGTATGAATTTCCTTAAGGCTAAGAAAGAAAAAATGAAAAAGGCAGTTTTAGGAAAAAAGGCAGATTTTAGACAAAATTCACTGGGACCATACATAATACATAAGGGCAGTGGTGATCAGCCAGAGATCTTTGAAACTTTGTTAAGCAAAGCCTCTACAACTTGTCCTTATATCTGTGACACTGTTTTCCTATTTTTATTATTAATTATGCTCCCAAGCCCTATTTGTAGTGCCATATGCAAATTAATAGGTGGCTATATACTAAGGCATAAAAAAAACTGCTAGTACCATGTATCCAAAGGAAACAGACTAACTTTGAAAGACATCAACTCACAAAACTCTTCCAATAGACATGGGACTTTAGGTTCTCACCCGTACCTGTGCTGGGATTGTGATTGGCTTCATTTTGTACAGTTCTTGTGCAGATAACTGCAGCTGCTAGGGTGTGATGTATACCACATCCATACTATGTCAACAAGTTGCCATCTCACAGCACTCTCCTCATCCATGCTCTTCTATGAAGTTTGAAGAGCTTTGGGTGGTGGGAAATTGATACATATTACCCACTTACAAGTGAACACAGCCTATTCTCTCTTTGGTGTCTTTTCTATATCCCCAACCCCAAATAACTATCCCTTATGTGCCTGGATTTCAAATTCCTTTATAGGTATTACTAAGACCATAGAAAACAAATAGTAAAGGTGGTAAATATCTTCATGCTCTGAAAATGCTTATTACTAATAAAATATAGACCTTTTAAAATCATGAATTATGTGCTGATGGAAGGAAATTTTTTCTCATAAAGCAACAGGGCAACACATTTCTATAGTCAATATAAAAGTAGTGTTGCAAGTATTTTGTTGACATGAATATTTAATTGGCCACATTTCTTAAATCTATATATTTTCAGAATTTTGTTAACTCTCAAAAAATAGATAACGGAGTAGAAAGGGAGAAGGAGATAGATGGAGGTATCCTGCCTTTTCACACGAATACCTCTTTCTCTTTTGGTTGGCTATATTTCACTCTTAAGTGCTGAAAGTATAGATCCTAAGCAATGGGAAAAACTGAAGTCCTGTGATGCAACGCAAACCTATCTCTTATGTTGCCTGAGTCTTCAGTGCATAGACTGTAGAGCAGAAGCCTCCACTTTCATATTTGTAACTTTGTAACCTGTACCCTTAGAACTAAAGCTGGCCCCACCAAATATTTTTAAGATGAAACAAGTAAAACCATGTAAAACTGTGGGAAAGAATATATCTCGATTAGCATATATGCAAATGTGAGCTTCCCTTAATTCCTAAATCATCTGGTTGATATTTCAGCCCTATGGTGAGGACAAACATGTGCTAACTAAAACACAAAGGAGAACTGCAGAAAAAAATTAATAATAAACTATGTAGATACCAAAGAGGAAATGTTCTGCTTGCTGTATTGTGAGAAACTTCAAAAGGAGCACAAAAAGAGAACAAAGAAGTTAACTGCACATTGCTCCACACATGGATCAGTATGTGACATGTAATACTGCCCTTCACGGCTTTGCCACTACAGTAATACTTGTGGAGTTCATTTTTGGATATCTGAGCAATGGATTCATTGTGCTGTCAACCTTCTTGGATTGGGTCCCTGAGCAAAAGCTTTCCCCAGTGGCTAAAATCCTTCTTCCATGCGTGATTTCAAGAATTATTTTTATCTCGGGAATATGTATTTGGTTAAAACCATATGTAATGTATATTCATTTGTAACTGGAGTATAATTATAAATTGTTTATTTTAGCTGAATATATTCTACTCACTTTAGTTTCTGGCTTGCCTTACTCTCAGCATCTTTTATTTGCTCAGAATAGCTACTGTTCCTGGCCGATCTTTCTCTTCTTGAAATGGAGACTTAAACAATAGAATTTGGGGATACAAATCTGATGCAAATGACCATCATTCTTGAAGAGAGGTTGTATCGATATGGAGAAAACACAAAGAGAAGTCCATGGAAACTGAGTTTGCAGTGCTGACAGACCTGATGTTATTCGACCTGACTATATTCTCTATGACATCGCTTTCATTGGCCTTGATTTCTTATCTCCTGCTAGTCTTCTCTTTGTGGAAACAGCTCCAGAAGATGCAGCTGAATTCCAGAGAACAGAGACCCCTGTACCAAGGCCTATATGAATCCCCTGAGAATTATGATCTCCTTCCTCTGGCTCTAAATTGCATACTTCCTGTCCTTTCTTATATCATTGCTGAGAAGCATCACAGTGAATGGTTCACATTATTTGTATGATAACTTCATTTTTGTATCCATGAGTGCACTAGTTTATTCTGATTCTAGGGAATTCCAAATTAATACAATACAGACTTCTCTTTTGGTGCTGAAGTAGCTGAGATGTGAGCTGAAAGGGCAGGTTAAAAATTCTACTGCTATATTTACATCTACACTTGAATACCCAAATCATGTGCAGTATGAGAAAAGCTATGAACAAAATGAAAAACAATGAGTTTGCAGAAGTGAATGAACTCAAATGGTTTCTGTTGTCATTTGAATATGAGGTTGCCTCTGTGGGTGCATGTGTTTGAACACTTGATCTCCAGTTGGTAAGGCTTTTTCAGCAGGTGGTAGAACTTTCTGATTATGAAATTTAGCATATTCCACTCCTTGGAATATACCCAGAAGATGCTCCAGCACACAACAAGAAAATTTGCTCAACCATGTTCATAGCAGCCTTATTCATAATAGCCAGAACCTGGAAAAAGCCTAAGTGTTCCTCAGTAGAAGAATGGATAAAGAAACTGTGGTACATATACACTCTGGAATACTACTCAGCTATTAAAAAGAAGGAATTCCCAAAATTTGTGGACAAATGGATTGAGCTAGAAATGATCATAATGAGTGAGTTAACCCAGAAGCAGAAAGAGTCAAATGGTATATACTCACTTATATCTGCATGCTAGCCCAAGGGGCATGTCCCACAAAAGCCTTCACTTACCAGGAAACTGGGACAGAGGGGAGGACATCTTATTGGGACTATAGATGAGAGAAGCATGGGAGAATAGCAAAGTAGAAGGATCCAGAGGGTCCTAGAGACCTACAAGTAGAACATTATGATAGACAGAATTGGGCCCAGGGGTCCCGCTCAAACTAAGGCACTAGCTAAGGACAATACAGGCAGTAAACTTCACACCCCTACCCAGATCTAGCCAATGGTCAGAACATTCTCCACAATTGAGTAGAGAGTGGGCTATGACTTCCACACGTACTCTGGTGCCTCACATTTGACCATGTCCCCTGGAGGGGGAGACCTGGTGGCACTCAGAGGAAGCATAGCAGGTTACCAAGAAGAGACTTGATACCCTATGAGCATATACAGGGGAAGGAGGTCCCCCTCAGTCACAGTCATGGGGAGGGGAATAATGGGAAAATGGGAGGGAGGGAAGAATGGGAGGATACAAGGGATGGGATAACCATTGAGATGTAACAAGAATAAATTAATAAAAAAAAAAAAAAGAAAGAAATTTAGCAATGATGCAGAGGACCATATGGGAATATTGAGGATCACCAACCAGCTCTGCTATGGTCCTAACATGGTCAAAACATTTCCCATAAGTGATTTTGGTAATAAAACTGACAAAAAAGTTATTGAAGAAAATTGATCTTACAAAGTAGTGCCACTATTATGATAAATTTGATCATGTAATCAATAGATACTTGAAAAATGTTTGTAGGAGAAATGCAGGAGAGTTTGACAATGAAGGTTAGAAACTTGAGAGTGCTGTAAGTAGAAATTAGTTAGCAATTCTGGTGGATTTTCAAAAGACCAGATTGCCAACAGAAACATAAATACTACAGACTACATGCATGAGGTAACACAGGAGAATAAAATTCCAATCAGGAACTGGGATAGCATTTTATTTTTCTCATGGTCTGAGCATATGAGTAAGGCAGAATTAAAATGAAAGGAACATAAAATCTCACCAATTTGACTAAACATGAGTTGACATGAATAGACATGTCAAAGTGGATAGGGAAAATACCATGAGGCTTCAGCCCTACACAAAGAAATACAGGCAATTAAGGAGTGCTGAGAGTGGAAGAAATAGTCTTTTCCAAGGAAGAGCACATAAACTGGCTATCCAATGCAGCACTGAAAACATACAAATGAGTTCATGCTATATTTAGAAATATGTACATCTATTTATATGCATGTAACATATGTGAATGTACATATGTTTATATTCATGTAAGAATAAATGAAAAAGAAGGCATGAATTTAAAATATAGTAAGGTGGTTGTATGGAATGGATTAGAGAGAGGAAAAGAAGGCAGAAATTATGTACTTGTATAATAATTCCAAAAATAAAATTTAAAATGTAATGGACTACTTTGTTAGATGCAAGAAATTTTAAGACAGCATAGAATTAAAGCTGTGGCAGGGATATTTATCACACACAGCATACATACACACACACACATAAACACACACACACACACACACACACACACACACACACTGAGCCAACTTTTCAGGAGAGTGAAAAGTTGAATAAATAAATATGAAAGCGTATTCATTAGAGAAAGGAAGTATATGTGTTTTTAAATTTGAATACTGATCTGGAACAATGGGTACACACAAAGCAGTGGTAATTATTACAGGCACCAGGTTAACTGAAGAGAAACTGATCAAAGTTCATTTAGGCAATAGTAAAGGTGTTGTGATGACAAGATTTCTCCCACTGAAGGCATTAGGATATAGCACTGAAAGCCCATTTAAAAATATTCACTTTAGAGAAAAGGACTCCTGAGCGGTAGTTAAATAACACAAAACACACTCCATGGTTTTGTTGTTCACTTTCTGATTTCTTTTATTTTGTCTATTTTGAGTTTTGTTTGTTTGTTTTTGTGTTTTGAGAGGAAAAAGAAAATGAAGTTGGGTGAGTAAGGAGATTGGGACGATATGAGAGGAGCTGGGGAAAGGAAGGACTATAATAAAAATGTATTCTGAGAAAAAAAAACTTTTTAGAAAAATACCTAAACCTCAGTGATACATAATTAATATTCACTTTTTGTCATGTATAGGGGAATAAGTGTAAATAAAATGAAAGAGAAATATAACATCATTTAATACATGTAGAAAACAAATTTGAAGATTTAAAGGATATATAATATATAATATAAACTTGAAGAAGGCTTAGAGTGATTCAGTGGCAACTAGCTAACCCAGCATGGATGAGTCCTTAAATTTCATAGCAAAATAAACAAGTAACAAACAAACAAACAAACAAAGTATGCAGAAACAATGTAAAGCAGAAACAAATTTCAACGGAAGAAAAATACAGGCAATAAATGTAGTCAAATTTTTAACAAATTAGTAAACTGACTGATTTTCTTCAGCAATCAGGAAACAGGACACCAACTGTCACCTGCTTATTTTATAAATTTAACCAAGTCAATAGGACAAGATAAAGAAACAGAAGAAGGTGTAAAAGGAAGAAGTCAAATATCCCACTTTGCAAGTCTGATCCTACAGGCAGAAAATTCTAAACGCCTTCTCAGGAGACTCTCAGGTGTGATAAGCAAATTGGTCACAGCAGCAGGGTACCAAGCATCCTAGGAAAAAAACACAGCATCCCCAGCATCCTGTATCCAAAACCATGTTTACCTAGAGCATCAGCAAGACAGTTATACTCACATTGGTTTCAAAACTAAAACATCTATGAATAAAATCACCCAATCCCTGAAAAGAAGTCCACAGTAAAAAAAAAAAAATTTTAAATACCAAAGAAACAAATTAAAGAAAACCACACAAGATCAAAGGCATTGTGATCACGGGTGAAGAAAATTAGCTTAGAGGCAATGGCTATCTTTCAAGAACAGTCTACACTTTAGTGTAATCACATTAAAATTCCCTGAAATAGAAAGGAAAGCTTAAAACTTTTATCAAGGCAGCAGCAGCAGCAGCAGCAGCAGCAGCAGCAGCAGCAGCAGCAGCAACAGCAGCAGCTTCCTGCAAAAGTGACGGGCAGATGTGTGGAGGTGAATAGAGGACAAAAGAGCATCACTATATCATTCTGTTTAAATCTCAAGGCTTTGTGCTGGTAGAAGTCACCATTTTTCTGAGAAAGTAGTTGTTATAATTTATTTGTTATTCACCAGGATGGAACACTTTCAGAGTTCCTCTTTGTCTTGGTTATACCATACAACATGTCTGGAAACTCTGCAACAGTGATCCCACCTGCCAAGTCTGGGCCTTTCCATTATACATTCACAAAGAGTAAGGGAGGCCAAATTCATTAAGTCCATGTCAGGCTTAATAGCAGTGAGTGCTGTAAAGAACGCCTGGTGTTCCTAGTCTGCACTGGTTCACAAAGTCTCTAGGCTTAAGGATAAAGTCCTAGATAGTATGGCTTCGCGCTCTCACTTCTGAGTAATGTTTTTGATTGAAAGCTGTGAAAGGACATGTGAGCACATCCTGAAAATTACTGTAAGTTTTCAGTGTTCATCCCCAGGACAAAAAACTTCCAGACCAACTCTGAGTATTAGATCTCTGAATCGGTTTAGTACGAAGCGAATAAGGTAAGTTTGGTTTTCCATGGTAATGTTTTTTGTGATCATCTTTCATCTCTCTTTACTCTTCCTTTTATAGTATTCCCCACATCTCAAAGCTTCTGGAGCTACTTACATCTAAGCCAGCTCCTTAAGGCCTTATGCTCACTGCTTTGCTGTGCCTGACCTTGGCAGCAGCAGCAGAAGGGAGTCAGTGTGGCCCAGGCACTTGTCCTGCCTCATATATGAGCAGCGGTGAACCAAACTTCAGAGGTTTGAGGACACAATCCTCTCCTGATTTTATTCCTTGCTCCTAAATACCACTTTGGTCATAAGCACTATTTTAAATAATCACACATTATTAAATAAGATAAAGATCCTTTCATCATTCTGTAACCAGTCATTCTGATATTGTTAGGGACTCCATAATCTCTTTACAAAAATATACCTATATAATTTCCCAGGTGTTAGTCAAGTTGGTAATTTAAATATACCTTTTAATCTCATGATCTCCCATTGAAAACCACATTATGTAAACCATGGAATGATAAGTTTTATTTAAATTAATAGTGTTAGACATCAAAGGAAAACAGCTGTCAAGAGTGACTTTGTATATATTTCTATTGGCTTAGTAAGAGTGACCCAGACATTTGCTTGTTTTTATTTAAAATGACAATGTGAACATTGCTAGACTGATAAACAGAAGATTGTCATCATATGTTAAATAATCTAAATAAAACTGTGGGAAGCTGTTGATTCTATATTTTTAAACCTCTACCCTGAACTCTTTTTTTTTTTTTTTTTCTGTTTGATATAAGCCATTTCCAGGGGACCTTCATTCTGCTGTATTGTGTTTCTGCTTCCAATCTTAGGAATTCACCATTAAAATTACCTCCTAATGCCCTATGAAACTTCTCTATATTTTCCTTTAAAAAGAGCTATGGTGATAAGTTTCAATGTACGTAGTGTTTATTAGCTTTCCCCCCATTTTCATTATGTTTTTGTTGTAACATACACATTTATATTATTATGCATAAATAAAATAAACTACATGCAGCAGAAGGACCAAGAGACAGTCTTTGTTCAGAATTACTTCAAGTACTAGGGAATGAAACAGTAATCTACCTGTAATACTCTGTGTCTTCTTATGCAGTGTCTAAAGTTTCTGGTGTATCCATTCAGGCCTTCTTTGGTAACTATTATTGTATTCCTTTTATTGGAAGAGGAACCTAGTGTTTAGTTGTTTCTTTGCCATCTTGACTGAGTAGCTTACTATCATTCAGCTACCTTGCTATCTGTACTAACTGTCTTGGAGCAGAAGTAAGAACTCTGGGTATCCCTTGTGTTGATGGAAGAAGGCATCTTCTGGAAAGATGGAGGCAGAGTGACAAGGATATTGTAGTTCAGGTAAACTTATCCAGTTCAATGTTTGTTTCCTGCTTTCATGTGCACAGATGTAATCACTCAAGTAATTGTATTTATTGTCCTATAAAATGTACCCTCCATGCATTTTAAATATTAACACATCATTAAGCATGAAGTCGGTGCATAATGTGTGTTGAGTAAGAGACTAACGTGAATCAATAAGAGCAAACTAGGAAATTCTAATCCAAACAAAAGCACGCTTATAGGTAATTTTCAGTGTATGCATATGTATGTATTTGTTTATGTGTGAGCATGCATGTCTCCATACACATTAAAGTCTAAACCATGAAATAGATACAATATTAATAATTTAGTAAATAACACAATATTATTAGATGACGTAGTTTGCAGGAATGTTATTGAGTTGTATATACGCACACCTGATGCTATAAGACCCAGCTTTCAAGGATTAAAAGAAGTACCAAATTAGAAAAGACTATGTTAAACGAAGACCATTTTATTGTCTTCTATACACCATTTATTAATAATATATTTCTGCAAAAAAAAAAGAGATATTTAGTCAATGGAAAATTGCAAACGAACCAGGATTTATTTGCATGTCAGTACATTAAAATTCACTGTTTCCTTTCTCTTGACGAGAGGAGCATAACTCCTGTGTATGAGGCACACATGGTGAATGAGGTTCATCTGAGCTGTGAGGGATTTTGCAAGATTTTTTTTACCTAAAAAGTAAACCACTAGCAAATCTTGGTTTTGCTAGCTTGATATTGCATGTGTTCATTTTCACGATGAAAAACATAACTGAATTTTCCTAGATCAGATACAATTTATATTTAGACGAATTCTTTAAAAAAGATATTCATCAGGTTGATTGATATTGGGACATTGTTCTAAGAAGAATGAGTGTCATCCTTCAGATCACCGTCACAGTCATTTTCATTTCGGAATTCATAATTGGAAGCTTGGCAAATGGATTCATAGCATTTGTGAACTGCATGGACTGGGCCAAGAAAAGAAAGCTCTCTTTGGTGGATCAACTCCTCACTGCTCTGGCCATCTCTAGGATCACTATTCTCTGGGTACTTCTTCTAAATTGTTGGCTATATGTAATCAAGCCAACTTTACTGATAAGTAAAACTACTTTTAAAATTACACTTTTTTCCTGGATCATGACCAATCATTTTAGTATTTGGCTAGCTACCAGCCTCAGCATCTGTTTTTTCTTTAAGATAACTGTATTTTCTAACCTTCTTTTCCTCTACCTGAAGTGGAGATTTCAAAGAGTGATTTCAGGTACCTTGTTTCTATCTCTGATTTTCTTGTTTTTAAATATCTTTATAGCCTGGATCCAGATTGATGTCTGGGTTAATGAATCTGAAAGAAACGTGTCTTACTATTTCAAGGCAACTGATTTTGAAGAATTTCCCAGGATCTTTTCATTACAAAATTTTGTATTCACATTTATACCCTTTTCAGTGTCTTTAGTAGCTTTTATCCTGCTTATTTTCTCCCTCTGGAAGCATCTGGCAAACATGAAGCACAGTACTCTAGGATCCAGAGATGCCAGTACCACAGCCCACATAAAGGCCTTAAAAACTATCATCAGCTTCCTGATACTCTATGTCAGTTTCATTTGTTCTCTATTTTTGCAAGTTTGGACATTTGAAAAGAAGATGCATCTGCACGTTTTCATTGCTAAGACTATTTTGGCAATTTTCCCCTCTGTCCACTCATTTGTCCTAATTCTGGGAAATAGTAAACTGAGTCAGGCTTTGCCTTCTGTCATGCAGAGGTTGAGGTTCTGATCCACATGGTTCAAGAACATTCTCGGGGTCATTATTTATTTAGTTTAATTTATCATAATTTATTCATATTACATCCTGATTGTTATCCCCTCCCTTGTATCTTCCCATTCCCACGATCCCTCCTCCTTTCACCCTATTCGCTCTCCTAGGCCTCTGGCAGAAGGTGATCTCCTCTCCCACCATATGACCACAGCCTATTAGCCTGTGTCCCTACTGGGCCTCCCCACGAAGGGGAAGTGATCAAATCCGGGCACCAGAGTTCATGTCAGAGGCAGTCTCCATTCTCCCCACAACCATGGAGAATGAGCTGTCCATTGGCTAGATCTGAACAGATTTATTACATGGATCGTCCTTGGTTGGTGCAGCAGTTTGTACAGGACGCCCTCTGTCCAGATCTGTCTGTCTTGATGGTCTCCTTGAAGAGTTCCTGAAGCCTCTGGGTCCCTCCATCCCCCCCATTATTCCATACCACTTTCACTTGGAATCCTGCAGCAAGTCCCAGCATTTTTCCTGATCTCCCGCTCGGAGATTCTCAGAGGACATCTGTGTTGAGTAAATATCCACTTATAAGTGAGTATACACCAGGGCGTGTCTTTCTGGGTCTGGGTTATCTCACTCAGGATGATCATTTCTAGTACTATCCATTTCCAACACATTTCAAGATTTACATGTTTTTAACAGCTGACTAGTGTTCTATTGTGTAAACATGATCGCCTTACATCTATTAGAAAAAAACAGGTTCACAAGAAAGACTTGAATGAATACATTTTTACTTTCAATGTATTCTTTTAGATTTTATTTTGTGAGTTTTACCAGAGTATGTTTAGAAGACAAAAAAATATTTTTCTATGTATGATAGGTATATAAATATAATTGTATGATTATATTTGCTAATCTTTTTCAGATTTGAAAAATCAATACACATAAAAGTATGAAGACATGCATGAGAGTAATAGAGACTAAATAAAGAATATTATATAGCTGGTCAGCTCATTCTAGCTTGAAGCATCTTGCAAAACTCTTTATCCTAGTACTCAAATAGTTTGTCATTAAGAACGTTATGCTGACCTGTTTGTGGTTGATGTTGAAACTCAAATAGAACTGAAATGAAAAGATGTGACTAACGAAGTGTTAGAAGATCAACACACATGTATACCTGTCTGCCGGTGTAGACGGAGTTTAGGAAAAAAGAAAATTTCTGTATTCAAACACCAAATACTTGGACAACATAGAAGAAATGTCATTTTTGTTTCAACAGTATTTCAGTTGACACTAAATAAAGAGCGTGGTTGATTATACCCTCTGTTTTGTGTAATTTCTTTGACTTTCATTTTCCAAAACTCAGATGTGTGTCAAATGTACACAACCTCTTTCTATTGTTTCAATGAGTAATTCTGAAAATAATGCCAGAATTTACATAAATTAACGACAGAACTGGAGGCTTCCCAGAGTTTCCATAAACACTCTAAGTGAATAAAAATGTACAAATGTACAAAAGAGGCCTCATAACTGAAACTGAATGTTTCATGAATCTTGGAAATATAAATTATACTTTGGTATATGTCGTGTCCTGGCCTGCGGGAGAAATCGAATCAGGGTTCACCTGAGAGAAGGAGTGGGGATTGAAAGTAGGATACAGAGACAAGAGAAATAAGGAATCAAGTCAAGAAATTTCTGATCAAGATTATCTTTAATGCAGATGAGTAAGACTTTCTATAGTAAGGTCAATAGGGTCTATTATGATCCCTCTCTTCCTAGCTCCCAAGGCAAGAAGAACACAATAGCCTGAATAGCTTCCTGTAAGAACTTCCTATTACAGAGTAGTTCTATGAAAGGATTTCCTTACCCCTCCAGGTGTTTCTCAATAGGGACTTCCCTACTTCTTTCAAAGACAAATAGTCCAAGGGTGGCCTGGAACACAAAGACCTCCTGCAGCAGAGCTCAGCAACTGGAAGTTCACAGCATGCAGCCTAAGCATGGGATTTCTGACATGGCAGAATTTAGTAAGGCTTCCCACATAGGCCCCTTCTAAAATAAAATTATGGAGAGGCCGTCTTAGGTTGGCGAGTAGGCACTTATCTTTAACCGTCACTGTCATATGTATTCCGTCATTCATAGCCTGTCTTAGGTCCAATAAGGCTCAGAGTCACTCTTACCCATCTCTGGCTTGCCTCCATATTAACACAAAAGAAGGGCAGTGTCTTTGAGCTCTGTGCCATGTACTTGTGTTTGTATTGCTGAGACATGAGCTTTGTTAGAAAGGATGGGAGGCACAGGCTATAATCTTGAGCTCTGCCATCCGCGCCAAGGATAATCCATGCTGTAGATTACTGTTTATTCTAAAGAGATTATATCGAATGTGAATCTAGCTGCATCCTACTCACAAGGAGTCTAGGGACTTGCTCAGTCATCTCAAATCATTGATCTCCTAGTTGAGGCCTAAACAATATTAGTAAAGCAATGGCAAAAACAATAACACATACAAGAATAATAACAGAATTATAACAGAGATTTTATCATGCAATAGCACAGCACAATTCCCTTTTTAGTTTCTCCACAGTCCTGCAGATGAAACTGACCCTAACAATTAGGGCAGAAAAGTACTTATAAAGCTTAAGATCTGAGTTTCCTGAAGGAAAATATTCTGGAGGAGTCCCTGCAAAGCACCAACTCCAAAGTTCAGTCTGATCCATAAGGAGGATGCCTCACAGGTACTGGAACACTTGAGCTCTCCTTTCTTCCTCAAACACAAGGAAGTCAGACAGTGAGTGTTGTTGACATACGTTATCCCAAGGAGTGGGTTGAAGAAGAGAAGGATCAGGAATAAGTGTCCAATGAAGCTTCACCTCCGACCTCAGGATCATTAGCAAACTCATCCATGTCAGCATCCGCTTGACGCACAAGCCTCTCAGGCAGCCAGCGTCCAGCTTCACGTTCCTGTGAGAAAACACAAACAGGGCCTCTATCCCATATTAATACAGGGACAGGTCCATTCCATTGTCCAGTTAAAGGATCTTTCCATTTCACTCTAGTGAAGGATGACTGAGTATTGTTATGCCAGAATTGACCAGCTGCAGAGTTTCCTTTGTCATCAAGCAGTAAAAAATTTAATATAAAGAGGACATGACTCAAAGCATTTTTAGGTGATTGGGGGTAAAGTTCCCCCTTCTTTACTTCTTGTAAATAGGTTTTTATGGTAGAATGAGCTCGTTCCACCATACCTTGTCCTTGAAGATTATAAGGAGTGCCTGTAATATGCTTTATAGAAAAAGAGTCACAAAATTTTTGGAAAGCTTTGCTGACATACCCTGAGCCATTACTTGTCTTGATAGCCTTAGACACACCAATGTGAGAAAAGGCAAACAGAGAGTGAGTAATTACATTTCTTTTCTGAATATGTGTGGAGCAGGCAGTCCCGGCTGCAGTGTTTCCATACTTTACAAGTCTCAAGTAAGTTAAAAATTTACATGTCTGTAAGTAATTTATCTATATCAGTAGATTACTCCTTGTGGAGATCAGATTGGAATTCAAGAGTTCCTCCTGTGTTAATCCCCAAGTTCTGGGATTAAAGGTGTGCAACATCATGCCTTGTTTAATTATTTCATCTCAGCTCTAGTAAAAAAATCTTTAAATATCTCAAACAAAAATTAATCAAGGAAACAAGAAAATTCTAATTTCTAGGCAGTTAACTACATTCCCTAGGCTACCTTAGAAAACTACCAGCCTCCTAGTTCTGCCTCTCCAATCGGCCACATGTCTATAGCCATCTCTGCTCTGAAGGAGTCAAGCCCACAGATAAATAGGAGCAGTGTCTATAAATTATCTGGCTCAAGGACATTGTAGCCCTAGGCTTGTTTCACTAGTTTGATCTAAACTGGAAGCTCCCAGCTGTAAATGTCTAGTTCCAAGGACAAAATTAGTTTATCTCTCCTTTTTGAGAGTCTAAAAAAAGTTTTAGAACTATCTCTCAAGTAAAAACTAAGCAAAGAAACAAGAAAAGTATAAACACCTTGCAGCTAGGGAGTTTGGAATTAACTCCATTCCCTAGACCAACTTGGAAAATTGTTAAGTCTCCTACAAGCAAAATTAAACACAAAAATTCTAAGTTTAAGGCAATTGCCAAGAGCCGCCCTGTTCAAGGAGCTCACTAGGCATGTGGGCGTCTAGGAGGTGATCTGGTCCCACGATGTGCCCCAAAACTGCTTCCAGCCTCTGACATGCTGTCAGGAGCCATTGGTTTGGGAAAGTCCAGGAGGCATGAGAGATCTCTGGAGGTGATCCGATATTTGCAAAGTCTGTATTGTGATGAACCCCAGAACTGCTTCCAACCTCTGACTACCCTGTCAATTGTACACTACTGCATCTCTCTAAAATCTGGCATTAGAGCCGGGCATGGTGGCGCATGCCTTTAATCCCAGCACCCAGGGAGGCAGAGGCAGGTGAATCACTGTGAGTCTAAGGCCAGCTTGGTCTACAAAGTGAGTCCAGAACAGCCAGGACTACATTCATGGCCAGCCCGGTCTACAAAGCAAGTCCAGGATAGCCAAGATTACACAGAGAAACCTTGTCTCAAAAAGCCAAAAGTAAATACATCTGGCATTGGTGTGAATTGTTATTTTCTGAGTACTGACCAGCTCTGATTGAACAAACTTCCTAGAGGATCTTATTGAAGATGTACTTTTTGTTATCCAGATGAATTAATCCCTGATTATGGAATTCCTGATTTGGCTCAAATAGTTTTAAAAGTTAAAGTTAGTTTATGGCTGCAATAAATACCTTTGTGGACCTCCAGATGCCTCACTTAGGATAGCCTACCAGCAGATATGTGGCTTCAGATAGGCCTCCACAGCAGATGGCACCACGAATCCTGGTATTTGAACATAAATATAGCCAAATTTGTTTAAACTCCATGTGAACCTATATGGAATGAAGTTACCTAGAGATGTCTGAATTTACTCTGTTTCTTAAAATGAAAGACAGGCAGAATTATTGTCCTGAGCTCATAATGAACTAAGAGATAGCTGGATAATGTATAGTCAGGTCCATCCTAACTGATAAGTTGTATACTCTTGTAAGTATCAGACCCTATTAACCTTAGACCCTGCCAATCTTTGTCATTCTGAACTCACCATGAACTTATGTAATGCATACATAGATAAGAAATGTTTAACTTTAAAGCATGTAACCTGTTGTATTTTAGAATTCATCTGCTTTTGTGATTAATTGTACTCTTCTGACTATGAGGTAATTCCCTTTTCTCAGAAGTATAAATATGGGCTACAATAAACGTGAGCAGGAGAACAAAGGAGAAAATGAGGGAGAACAGAAGAGAAAATTGGGGAGAACAGAGGAGGAAAGATTGAGCAGCTTAACTTCAGGTGAAGTTAAGACCGCTGACTTCATCCACCTTTTCTCCTGGTCCTCTTCTCTTGAACGTATGTGTGTGAGTGGTTTATTTTCTATCTCTCTCTCTTACTTCTTATTTCTCTATAGATTTGCGAATAAGTTAGCAGACTCAGGGGCATCAGCCTTCTAGAGCTAATAAGCCTAAGTTTACACCAGCTTATTGGAGATCTCCGTAAAGAGGCCTATCTACAGATCAAAGAACCTCCTTTTATGACCCCCGTGCAGTTTCTAGCCAGAAGCCGCTTTTACAGCCTCAGCCATAGAGAAAAAGGTGGTCAGTTTAAGTTCTCCTCAGCCGCAGTACAGCCAGTCCCTAGAGAAGAAACCTTGGGCTCTTTTTCCCTTTCTTTCCTTTTTCTTCTTTCAATCCTGATCGGTTGCCTGAGCCATCAGCTCTGGTCACCCAAAAGATAAAGTGAACTAGAAGGGCATCCACATTCCAATACCAGAGAATCTACCCTGGACCCTCTCCAGAGCACCAGCCGGGCATTAACAGGCAATAAGCTCTATTTCTTAGACCATACTTTTCCAACCAGCCACGTTTTTACAGCCATTCCTGTTCTATAAGAATTGAGCCCTCCAGGCAGCAGCCAGGAGCAGTGCCTGTGAAACATTTTGGCCCATGGACTCTCCAGTCCTAAGGTTGTTCCCTATGGGCGGCTGCTGAGCCTGGGTCCAGGCCCTGCAAAGGGCGGGCCTGCTGCTGGCCAGCAGCACATGGAGTCAGGACTCTCACCACCTTATGGGTTGTGCATGCTACACTGTTTTGGAAAATTAGCCAGCGAGTAAAGCTTGGCCCTCTCTCAAAATATAGAAAAATGAAACGGTATTTAAATAATCAACCAAATTTACAGATGTAGACATAAAATTTGACATGACAATCATAAAGCAAACAGTCTGATAGGCAAGACAAAAAGCAGTTTCGACACCTTGACAATAAACGGCATATCCAGGGTCTAAACTATCTTTAACTAAAGCCAGCAACAAACAAGCAAAAAGTCTATAGAAACCATTATAGGTCTATAATGCATAAAATGCATAAAATGGCATTTCTATAATTTTTTTTTTTACCAACTCTATCTCACATTTTAAAATTATCCACTTCCTCAACATAAACACGCTTGCTTAAGGTATTCCAATCGGCAGGGGCAAGGTTGGCAGTCATTAATGCATCAACCATTGCTATGGTAAATGGAGCCATGGGTCCGTACTGAACAGAAACAGTCTTTAATTATTGGATTGTTTCCATTCTATAGGGGCATACTGTTTGACTCGGCTGTCTTGAAAATCTAGCGTTCTTGCAACCGAAGAAGTGAGCTCTCTGCTCATCTCTTGCTCTGTGTTTCAAGCTCTTGGTATTCCAGTCTCTAGTGGGGACATACTCTGAGGGCTATTTACTAGACTAGAAGCCTTTCTTTCTCTGTGGGCAATGACTTTTCTCAACATTATCATCCATCCTTATTCTTTCTAATTCTCTCTCTAATTGTTTCCATTTCTTAGCTAAGCTAATTTCTTCCTTCAGGGCCTGAACCTGTCCTCAACGTTTTTCAACGGGATCCTGTTGCTCTGGCGGTGCTGTAGACGGAGGCTGCCAGTCATGCTCTTGAGAGCGAGCTGCTCCCATCTCTACATCTTTCGTATCGCTATTCTTGGACTCCCTTATATCGCCTTCCAAGACGTCTTCAGCTTTTGATAATAAGCCTCTCATTTTGTCATTCTCATGACAGGGATCAAGAACATCCCTGATCAAAACCCAAAAGGAAAAAAAAAAAAAAAAAAAAAAAAACAAAAAAAAACATGGCAGATGTCTTTTCAGAGCCGTTAGTGACATAGTGACCCTGCAATATTTTAACAACTTTATCCCAAGTTTTTAGATTAATCACTTCTTCCTCAAGAAACCATGGACACACTTCACTGACAAAATCTAAAAATTCATCCAACTGTCCTTTATTTACCCTTATTTCTCACGTTTGAAACTTATTTTCTAATATCTCTCTGAATAAATCTTTACTATTGCTCTGTCCCATTTTGCCTTGCTTACCTTGCTGTTCTTCTGCGAAGTGGGCAAACGGTCCACTTGTCTTTCACTCATCTTTCCAAGCAACGTCCCTCACTTAATCCCTCATTTTCAGTCCCTGTTTGGGCGCCAAATGTCATATCCTGGCCTACGGGAAAAATCGAATCAGGGTTCACCTGAAAGAGGGAATGGGGATTGAAAGTGGGATACAGAGATATGAGAAATAGTGAATCAAGTCAGGAAATTTCTGATCAAGGTTCTCTTTAATGCAAATGAGTAAGACTTTATATAATAAGGTCAATAGGATCTATTCTGATCCCTCTTTTGCTAGCTCCCAAGGAAAGGATTTCCTTAAGCCTCCAGGTGTTTCTCAGTAGGGACTTCTCTACCTCTTTCAAAGGTAAATAGCCCAGGGTTGGCCTGGAACACAAAGACCTCCTCCGGCAGAGCTCAGCAACTGGAAAGTCACAGAGTGCAGCTTAAGCCACGGGATTTCTGAAATGGCAGAATTTAGCAAGGCTAAATTGTACATTTTGAGAGGTAAGTTTTATTGTAAAACTGTGTGAGCAACAAACACAAGACCACCAGGTTGGGAAAAGTAACTGAACTGATTTCTTGAACACATTGATTTTTGCAACTTCCCATTGTCAAGTACTGTGTCTTCAACTATAACTTTTCCCTATGTAGCGGGAAAAGAATGCATTCATAATCTTGATTTTAATAAAAAAATAATCCTCATAAATAAGCCCAATTGTTACACTAGAACTTATCCCAAATAGGATTCTTTATATGCAATAAAATTTGAGATATTTAATGTTAAGAGAGTACACTTCATTTCTTTAATCAATTCAAAACAGATAGAATGTGTACCATTAAAATCATCTTATGAAAATTTCTTTTGGCAAAAACAAAACACACATGATATCTGAAAATATAGACGATCTGGCCATGTTGTAACAAAGAGAAAAAGAAACCGAGAAAAATTTGGTAAACAGTAGCAACTACCTCAACTGTTCATACTAAAGATTGTGTACCCGTAGTATAGAGTAAGTACTTTGTAGAATGCTTGTGAACATGAATTATATTTGACATAAGTGAATTAACAGAGCCACATGTGAGAAAAATGAGTCAGCTACCTTGGTCTCAAGGGTTATTCACAGTACCTAGAATATCAAGTTTACAATATTTATTTATAGAATGCCTTAGTACCTTAATTGTGTGTTAATGTTAATTTATTTTTTATAAATGGTAATGAAATTCAGTGTTTTATATCAAGTATTTTAACAGAATTTTCTTTATAGAGTTTTAGTCATTAGTAAAAATTTTATGAAAGTGTAACATGCAAACTCCATGTAGGATAAATGTTGCTTTTATTTCTTCAGATAAAGGGATGATGAGAGCCACACCCAAGTTTTACAAATACATGGCCTGGACTGAACCCCGAGTGGTTTGTTTTTTGTTTTTGTTTTTATATTTCTGTTCTAACTATACCTAGGCCCAGGCCTGGAAGCTTCTAGACTCCATACAATCGAATATTGCAAACCAGAGCCTTGAATGTATCAGCTTCCAGTGTCTTCCTGCTAACCTAGGCCTAGAATGTTTCACCCTCTGAGATGTATTACTGAATAAACTTACCTATTCTTGTTCTTTCTGTATTCTTGCAGGCTGGATCAACTCAGTTGTTCTTGCTAAAGTTTCTTTCCAAGCTCACTTATTCAATCAAGCTTCTCTTGGCTTTTAACTGAGTTGCTCTGCTGGGCCTCATACTAATTTTGGCAATATGTTCGTTCTAATCTTCTCTGGCTTGCTCTGTCTTTGCTTGTGTCTAGCTTGTTCTCTCTGCAACCTGTCTCTGTAAAACAGACACAGACACAGACACACACACACACACACACACACACAAACAGACACACACATACCACATTTTTTTTCACCTTGCTCAGCTCTTAAGTAGCCTCTCTCGAGAATTAGGCATATACTATCTCTGACCCATTCTGTCATTTTTTTTTCTAATTCACCACTTTCTCTGCCCCACAATTTGATGTCATTTTCAAACATGGCTGCTTCCTTTTACAAACTAAACCTACCTTCAAACAAGCCCAATCTACTGCTTACCAAGCCTCCCTAAAGCACACCCACAGGAGTAAAATGCACCTTGTCCTCTGTACTCTATTTCCCAGACTACAACTCTCCCTGTTCTCTAGAGTGCCTTCATGCACCATGGGAACCAGGTAAGATTTCACCCCAAACACTTGCCTGCCAAGACTCCTTAAAATATACCCAACAGCCTTAAACTGGACTCTGACCAGAGGAGTGCATTTTCTGGCCCACAACTCCCTATAACGTTGGAACATCTTCTTTGTAGAGTAGTTTATTGTATATATGTGTAATAATATAAATACATGTGTAAAATATTTTTAAAAGATGTTTTTAGGCCTAGATAGATTTTTTAAGTTAATAATGATGAGATAGGATAGATATTGATTTACATTCAGAATTTTAGAGGCACCAAGGTAAGAACGATGTTTTCTTCAAGGCTGCCAAACACAAATAGCCAACACACTAAGACTGTAATATTTATAAAATTCCTGATTGTTTCATGGCTCCTCTCACTGTATGTAGTTTATTGTATATATGTATAATAATATAAAAGTATATGTAAAAATAAAAAAATACTTAATAAAGAAATCCCCCTAATTACACACCCAACAAATAAAAACTTAGATATCACCATCTAAAAATCATAATAATCCCAAAAATACAGATGGCTAAAGACAAGTGTAAGAACACAATAAACAATATTTAGGCGACCATGGCACCACCACAACCCAGTTGTCCTAATTCAGCAAGTGTGGGATACTACAACAGAGGTGAAGCACAAGAAAATTACCTTAAATCCAATCTTATGAAAATGATATAGGCCTTTTAAAGAAAATACAGTAAAACAAATGAAAGTAAGCAATGAAACTATTCAAGACCTGACCTGAAGACAGAAATAGATGCAATAATGAAAACACTAACTGTGAGAATCCTGGAAATGAAAAGCCTAGGTAAGCAAACAGAAATTGCAGGCACAAGCATCACCTTCAGAATAAAAGATGTGGAAGAGAGAGAGTATCAGGCATAGAAGATAAACTTCTTTATTTTATTCATCTACGTTATAATTCATCTACACAGGTAAAATAGGCCAAGTTTCCTGAATACTTGTATTTAATATTCAAACAAATTTCTAAAATGTTTAAAGCAATTTCTACACAATCACCACAATGTTGAGCAGAAGTTAGATGTGTATCATATGTTATGCTGAATTGTTGAATAACCTCTATTATTAAGGTTGGAAACTAGGGTATTTTGATTCCAAAAAAGTGTGTTTGTTGGTGAGTATGTATGACCGTGTGCTCTTCTACGCAGTACGATGTCAAATACGTTTTAGAAATTTGATGTGAGATGATTAGCTGACGTGGCTGGTAGGAAGAATGTTGAGTGACATAGGCTTTAGTGTAAAACGTTAATTTCCAGACATGAAAAAGATGTCGGTGACTACAAAATTCCATAGAAAATAAAAGGGTTTTATTGTCTTCCACAAATATAAGGACTGCAGAATGCTAAATCTCCAAAGACAAGTGAACCAATTGACCAATAGAGAAAGCAAGAAAGAGACAATGAAAATGCAAATTAATTTTCTTAATTTTCATATCAGCATAGTATAAAATTCTGAATACGTCTTTTCTGACTAGATGTTGCTGAATTTTAGGTGCCCACAATGTGGATAAGGTCAGTAATTCTCTTTGGAAAAATGTGAAAATGTTAATTAATAGATTTATTATGAGGAATACTACTGAATTTTCATGGATTGAATATTTGTGGGACTTTATGTTATTTTTGTTTTCTTTTTCCATTTTTTTATTTATTATAACTTATTCACATAACATCCTGATTATTATCCCCTTGCTCTTATCTTCTCATTACCAGCCTCCCTCCCTCTACTAGGAGACTCAGGGGTTTCACAAGAAGACCAACAGAGCCAACTGACCAGGGTTAAGAGGGGCCTTCTGAGACTGAGGCACCTACTAAGTACCTTGCATGGACTGGATCTAGGCCACCATTAAAGATGTAGCCAATCGGTAGTTCAGACTTCACGTGGGTCCCTCTATTGAGGGGAGCAGGGGTTCTCTCTGGCATGGACTCTCTTGCCAGCTTTTTTATTACTTCCCTCTGGTGGGACAGCCTTGCCAAGCCACAGGGGAACAGTATGTCCTCAATCCAAATGCAACTTGATAAGCTGGGCTGAATGGGTAAGAGGGCTCCTCTTTTCTGAGGAATAGTGGAGGGGAGATAGAACCAGGAGGTGAGGAAGAGTGGAACTTCCCCTAGGATGTAAAGTGAATTTTTAAAAAGACAGAAAAAATATAGAGTGAGGAAATCCATATCTAACTGTAGTGTTGTTCAGTTAACATGAAATAAAGTGATTTTCCATCTATTTTTTGTAATTCTGTAATTCGGTATTACTTTTTGTAACTATGATTCTGAAATGTATAGTAATTTCCTTTGTGTGGTTTCAGTGAATTCTTACTAAATGATGTAAGACATTGGCAAAATTATCTACATAAGAGGAAAGGTCTATTAACTGCCATGAGTATAGCACAAATATGTAAAATTTTACAAATTCATTTTAGATCATTTATAATTAGAACTATGGATATTCAGAAAACAAATTTACTTCCTTATTAAGGTTAATACTTACTTCTAGTGTAGACTGTATAGTCAGATAGACAACGAAACAATTCCAGGATGAAAAGTAACTAGTGCAATATACAGAATACACAGCTATAGAGGAATTTTAATCCAGCAACATGGACACTCTGACCACATCCAAAGACTTTATAGATTTGTTTAATCTGGCTGAAATGCAGATATGCCACCGATCCTTAATTCCTCTGACTGGAATACAGACATGACTTTAGTACACACCTTTAATCACAAACAATGATGTCTAAATGAGAGACAAGCAAAGTGATAGATCAGGGAAAGATCAGATAAAATAGGATACACCCAGCTCTTGTTAGAAGCTATTTAAGAGCAGGACAGAAAGAGAGAGTTAGTCATTTGGAAGTTAGTTTAGAGACAGTGCAGTAGAGGTCAGCTGGTGGTAGTTCAGTTCCTGGAGTTAAGAGACAGTTTTTACCAGGACAGTTTAGAGACATGTTGCAGAGAGAGAGCAAGTTAAACACAGGTAAAGACATAATAAACCAGAAAATGAGGAGCCAGAAGATTAGAACAAATTACTAGAGTTATTTTGATTGCTAGAATTGGTTTGAGGCCAAGAAGAACTTTTCAGTCAGAAACTGAGAGGAGCCAGTTTGAATCAGTGAACTTCAAGAGGAGTTAGAGCCAGAACAGCTGAGTTGAACCAGCTAGCCAGAATTCAAAAAGAGCTAGAAAGATGAGCTTATTGAGCCTAAAGCCTCCAAGATGACAACTACATCTTGTAAATGTTACTTTTACACACAGCTTTTTGTACTTTGTTCACTTTCCTATGCTTGTCTCTCCATCTTGCTTTTTTGCATGTAGTGTGTGTGTGTGTGTGTGTGTGTGTGTGTGTGTGTATGTGATAGATTGACTTGTGATTTTAAAAATAACTAATTTATTAAAGTCAGCTACAATGTAATTGTTAAAACTAAAGCAAAACAGACACTTTCTTAGATTTTGTTCACATACGTGATAGTTCCTGATAAGATATTGTTGCATATTTCATGTTAATAAATAACAAGTGGATTAGATGTGTAAAGATAAAGATTTTTTTCACTTGGAAGTGATTTCTCATTATGAGGAAGGTTTAATGAAAGTTTTCTTTAACACAGAATTTTACTCAATGGCATTTGAAAAAATGATCTCTGTTGTTATATGCTAGAAATAAAAATTTTTTGGATTAAAAAGAGACTGGCAAAGAGCTCAATGACTAGTAATAACCAACAACAATGATTTCAACACCAAATTTTCTCTGGTCCATAGTTCATAGTTGGTGGTGGATATTTAAAGCTGATTAAGTTTGACTGAGCTTAAGATTGAGTAAACCTCATGTTAGAAAGATAAGTTACAGTTTGTTCCCTGAGTTCATTTGTATTTCTCAGAATAGCAATTTTATCAACTTGGCAGCAGAATATATCAGTATCTGACTTATGAACAAATGGTAATATATATGTGCAATTGTTTATTAACCTTGGCTTTTTACCAACCTTTTTACCACAATGTTCTACAAACTACATACTTACTTTGAAGACTTTTTTTTCATTTTAACAAATTTTAAATGTTCAATTTGTAGATTCTACTTTGTGAAGTAATAATGAAACATGATGTTAAAAAAGAGAGCTGTTTACCTAGGTTATCGTTATTAGATTTCATCTTCAAATATTTATACATTATTGAGTGAAATTATCTATACAAATGCCTGCTAATCATATGTATAATATACAATGTATATATGTACATGTGTATATATGTACATATAGTCATATAAAAGATGTTCTAAAAATACTGGCTATGAAGAAAGGTAAATAACATCACTATTTAAATATATGATCTAAATCATTAACTTAGAAACTTCTCAGGATTAGGAGTCAATTGTGTACTAGTACTTTGTCTGTATACTTATTTTTAAGGTTTATAAGTATAGACATTTTTCATGTCAATGTATGCACAATTCACAGACAAACTCATATTATTATCCAATGAAGTTCTTTACCAAGTACCAAAGGCCATCTTCATTTTACTGTACAAAAACGCCAAATCAGGACTACAGACGCCTTTTGCTAAATACCACACTTGAAAGTTGATGCCTTGTCTTACTTTGTTTCATCCCAAATGTGAATTTTACTAGAGTGAAGGAACCAGATTTTCATATAAACAGACATATCAACGGCCACACATATTTAATGTAAAATTTATGGTATTTTTATGGTATGAATGTTTTTGTACGGTGTGTTGAAAAGTAAATTTATTTAACTAGTTGATAAAATGAGTGAAAGTTTAAATAATATGTTCCACATTGTTTTTTGTTTGTGTGGTTCACACAACTATGAACTTGTGTTGGAACCTTTATTATATATGCCCAGACTATCATTAACCACATCATTAAAGGAAGTGATTATTCATGCCCCAGTGCCTACTGAATATAATAGTTCTTTAGCTAGTCATATGATCTCAGGTCTACCTTTCTACCTCTATGCTGGTATTTTGCCTGATTGGAGCTTGTGAACATCTGATACATGCTGTCACAACTGTGATTCTATGCACGTTACTCTTACCCAGTGGTAAAATCTAACACAAACAGCAAAGACTGATGTCGCAAAGTAGTTCCATTGGTACTATAATGGCACAAATGTTCTGGGAGAACTCAACCAATTTCTGCTTGGATCAAAGACTCCTCCATGAGATAAAACCATACTTCATTTGTGGATGCATAGGTCATAGACATAGGGGAAAACCTGAAAGAATCTCTTGCTTTTATAACACGATTCCTATAAGGTTAATCTTACTCAGCCTTGCTTAGTCATTTGATAGGACAGTGTGGTGGGCAACCACAGGGAGGAAGGGAATGTAAGCAGAAAATATGAGCTTTGTGATGCAATCATTTCTGCCACAATAAAAGATAGAACCTAGCTGCCTTTTCTCTCTTGCAGTCTCCTCGGTGTGTGTGAGAGAAAAGCTCTACCTTTCTCTGTGTGGGCCAATAGTTAGTCACATCTTCTGAACACTAAGATTTCTGTCTTTTTTCTTTATGCTGCCACAGAAATCTAATGGGTAGTGCCAAAACCTGAGAAGGGAATTTGAGGACCCTTAGTCACCTGACCATGCCCTCAACTCGCACAAGGGATAAGCCTCCCATTCCTCTCATCCTTCACTAGTCCAAAGTTCAAGTAGACTTGGCAGAGATACCCTTCTCTCGATTGTAGCCTTTTTTTTTTTTTTGTCATTCTCTGTCTCTGCCATTCTCTCCTGCCTCTATCTCACACAGTCTGACCTCCAACTGGAAGGGTACTTTCCATTCAACAAGACTACACATTCAACATAGCCAAACATCAAGATAAGGTAACCTATGAGACATAACTACAAAGTGCTCCAGGTAGGTCTGAGGGTATTATGGGACAAGCACCCTTCTGTATCATTTTAGGACTCCCTTGATCAAAGGCTCCAGGGTCTTTCCACTGGACCTTTGTGGTCTTGGTTCCAGTAACTATAGAATTTTGTGGGATGTTTACCCTATTTTCTCAGTCAGTTTTGTCCATCTAAAACCCATAGGATACTTTGAAATGGCTGAATTTGACTTCTGTTATTACTTTGGTTCTACACCTACCAAGATTTTCAAAATTATCCATTTGAAAGCACATATCCTTAGCTTAGCTGCAAGCTATTCAAAAACTAGCTTTATTTGGGAAGTTTCAGACAAGCATTATTTGTTCAGCTCTTGTTCCAAATCTGGCCTAAATGTACATTGGACATGTACTGCTGGCCCAAATTTAGAACTTTCAATTTTAATAGGTAGATGTATTTAAATAAACTCATAAAATAGAATTGTAGCATAACCAAAGGCCTCTCCTGTATATACAGTTTATCTCAACCTTTTTAACCCCTGCCACTCAACTTCTGATTGCAACCATGCCCAGATCCAATTATTTCTACTGGATCTCCAAGCCTAGATAATCTTGATTGCATCTTTACAATTCCTAACTGAGCTAGAATAGGACTATTTTGCCTCATGCATTTGTCCTGTCTTTGTGTCTGTTTCATCAAACTTGGGCATGCCTTTATAAGAGGAATAAAATGTTAGGCTTTTCAGATTGCCTGTCCCCATCTTCAGACAAGTATAAAGGAGCTAAGAATATATAATCACTATCTTTGTCTTAGAGAGATTCAACTATCTGTTATGTATTGATAATATTGGAAAGTTGTCACATATTGTCTTAAGTTTTTTTTATTGGCTCTTAACAATGCCTGAAGTAAACCTAAACGCCTTGTTCAGATCTAGCCAGAAATGCAAATGGAAGGCAAAAGAGACCAAACATTTTCTTGGTAAAGGACAGGAGATTCTGCATGAATATCTCCCTAGAACCTTGTCACATGGGGACCCAACCCCTCAGACATTGCCATAGAACTGTTTGCATTACACTTATGAGGGTTGGCCAGCACCACTGGACAGCAATAGGAGTCTAGCTGCTCAGAAAATAATAATCCACCTATGGGGTTTTAGTAGATGAAAATGATCCTGCACAAAAAAAGAAATAACCAAAAGGATGATAGAGCAGCCTGAAGTATGTCAGAAAACTTTTGTCAGCTGTACAACTGGCAAGGGACTACTATTACCTAGAGTACACAAAGATTTCAAACTATTGACAGCTAAGTAACAATTAAATTAAAAAATAAATTGTTTTTTACAGTCTGGATATAAGGTGCTTCCACCAGCAAGATTTGTGCATTAATGCATGGTCCTCCCCGGTGAACCTAATTATTAAGAACTGATCTAATCATGAAGGTTTTTACCAAGCCAATAAATCAATTACTTGATAGATTCATAATACAGTGGTGCCACATATAGAAAGTGAATGATGTGTGACTTTTCATGAGATTGCATGAACACATTTCTATTCATCTCAGACACACTACCAAAGACAAATCAAAGAAGTGATTCTGCCCAGTCCAATTTGTTGAACCAGGTGAGTTTTGTTATGTCCACTCAATTAAGCACAGGCAGTTTACAGACAGATATACCACTGTTAAATATTTCCCCCTAGAAATTATTAACAACACTTCGAGCCTTGGGTTTGGCCAGAGATTCATGACCCACATCTATTGGCTCATGCATTGTGTCCTAAAAGCTTCCCCTTCCTGCTTCTGGGTTAACTCACTCATTATGATCATTTCTAGTTCCATTCATTTGTCCACAAATTTCAGGATTTCCTTGTTTTTAATAACTGAGTAATATTCCATAGTGTAAATGTACCACAGTTTCTTTATCCATTCTTCAACTGAGAGACATTTAGGCTGTTTCCAGGTTCTGGCTATTATGAATAAAGCTGCTATGAACATCGTTGAGCATATGTCCTTGGTGTGTGGTGGAGCATTTTCTGGGTATATTCCAAGGAGTGGAACAGCTAGGTCTTGAGGAAGCCCTATTCCCAGTTTTCTGAGAAAGTGCCAGACGGTATATACTCACTTATAATTGGGTACTAGCTCAAAAGGCATGGCCCACAAATGTCTTCACTTACCAGAAGATTGGGATAGATGTGAGCACATCCTACTGAGACTCTAGGTAAGAGAAATATAGGAGATGGGGAAAGAGAAGGACCCAGAGGGTCCTAGAAACCTACAAGAAGAACATCCTGACAGGAGGATCAGAGCCCAGGAGGGTCTGCTCAAACTATTGCACTAACCAAGACAACACAAGTTGTAAATATCGAACCCTTACTCTGATCTAGCCAATGGACAGGACATTCTTCACAGTTATGTGGAGAGCAAGAACTGACTCTGACATGAACTCTGGTGCCCAATATTTGACCACCTCCTCTTGGTGGGGAGGCCTGGTGGCATTCAAAGAAAAAATAAGCAGGTTACCAAGATGAGACTTGATAGCCTATGACCATATAGTGGAGGAGGAGGTCCCCCTTGGTCTTAGGCCTAGGGGAGGGGAATAGAGTGAAAGCAGGAGGGAGGGAGGAATGGAAGGATACATTGATGGGCTAACAATTGAGTTATAATCTGAATAAATTAATAAAGTTAAAAATTTTAAAAAGCTTCCCCCTTCTATGAGGGAATAAGCATGGTTTGTGGAGGTAATTACACCTACTCTGAACTAAAGATAAGAATGGCATGTAATAGTAAAAATGGCCATCCTACCAAAAGCAATCTACAGATTCAATGCAATCCCTATCAAAATACCTACACAATTTTTTAAAGACATTGAAAGTTCAATTCTGAACTTCATATGGAAAAACAAAAAACCCAGAATAGCTAAAACAATCTTGTACAATAAAAGGTGCTCCGGAGGAATCTCCATACCTGATCTCAAACTGTACTATAAAGCAATAGTAATTAAAACAGCATGGTACTGGCACAGCAACAGGCTGGTTGATCAGTGGAATCGAATCGAAGACCCAGAGATGAATCCACACACATATGGTCACTTGATTTTTGACAAAGAAGCCAAATCCATTCAATGGAAAAAGGATAGCATTTTCAACAAATGGTGCTGGTCTAACTGGAGGTCTATGTGTAAAAAAATGAAACTGGACCCATATTTGCCACCTTGCACAAAACTCAAATCCAAGTGGATTAAAGACCTCAACATAAAACCAGAGACACTAAGCCACTTAGAAGAAAAAGTGGGAAAGAGCCTGGAACATATTGGCACAGGAGACAACTTCCTGAACAGAACACCAACGGCCCAGGCCTTAATGTCAACCATTAATAAATGGGACCTCATGAGGCTGAGAAGCTTCTGTAAGGCAGGAGACACTGTCAAGAGAACAAAGCGACAGCCTACAGACTGGGAAAAGATCTTCACCAACCCTACATCTGACAAAGGTCTAATATCCAAAATATATAAAGAACTCAAGAAATTAAACACCACCAAACCGAATAACCCAATTGAGAAATGGGGCTTGGAACTAAACAGAGAATTCTCAACAGAGGAGTATCAAATGGCTGAGAAACACTTAAAGAAATGCTCAACCTCCTTAGTCATCAGGGAAATGCAAATCAAAACAACTCTGAGATTCCATCTTACACCCATCAGAATGGCTAAGATCAAAAACTCAAGCGACACCACATGCTGGCGAGGATGTGGGGAGAGAGGAACACTCCTTCATTCCTGGTGGGAATGCAAACTAGTACAGCCACTTTGGAAATCTATCTGGTGCTATCTCAGAAAAATGGGAATAGGGCTTCCTCAAGACCCAGCTATCCCACTCCTTGGAATATACCCAGAAGATGCTCCAGCACACAACAAGAAAATTTGCTCAACCATGTTCATAGCAGCCTTATTCATAATAGCCAGATCATGGAAACAGCCTAAGTGTCCCTCAGTAGAAGAGTGGATAAAGAAACTGTGGTACATATACACTATGGAATACTACTCAGCTATTAAAAACAAGGAATTCCCGAAATTTGTGGATAAATGGATTGAGCTAGAAATGATCATAATGAATGAGTTAACCCAGAAGCAGAAAGAATCAAATGGTATATACTCACTTATATCTGCGTACTAGCCCAAGGGGCATGTCCCACGAAAGCCTTCACTTACCAGGAAACTGGGACAGAGGGGAAGGCATCCTATTGGGACTCTAAATGAGAGACGCATGGGAGAATAGCAAAATAAAAGGATCCAGAGGGTCCTAGAAATCTACAAGTAGAACAATATGATAGGCAGATTTGGGCCCAGGGGTCCCGCTCAAACTAAGGCACCAGCCAAGGACAATACAGGAGGTAAACTTTAAACCCCTACCCAGATCTAGCCAATGGTCAGAATATTCTCCACAGTTGAGTGGAGAGTGTGATACGACTTTCTCACGTACTCTGGTGCCTCACATTTGACCATGTCCCCTGGAGGGGGAGACCTGATGGCACTCAGAGGAAGGACAGCAAGTAGCCAAGAAGAGACTTGATACCCTATGAGAATATACAGGGGGACGTAATCCCCCTCAGGAACAGTCATAGGGGAGGGGAATAATGGGAAAATGGGGGTGGGGGGGGAGGAATGGGAGGATACAAGGGATGGGATAAACATTGAGATGTAACAAGAATAAATTAAAAAAAAAAAAAAAAAAGAATGGCATGTAAAACCTGGTTCTCAGAACTCCATAATACACCACTATTTCCCCAGGTATAAGATTCTTTCTGCATTTCTGTGAGGTATCTTGGACCCCTAAGGAAATAATATAAAAAAAAATGAATGTTCTCCCTTTTAGAGAGGTCATGAATCTTTTAAGTTACTGCCATTCATTGCTAGAAGTAGTTACCTTGTACAAGGCTAAGAGAAACAACCATGAATGTTACTGTGTAAAATTTATGTTGAGTGAGCCATCAATTCTATGTATCTATTTAATAAGACACTATGGCCTATAATTCCCTTTAGTATATGTCTTACTATATCTGGGCCCTGTTCTATGGAGTGGGATGTCAATGTGGTTGGAAAGCAATAGTTTGCACCCAATAATAGCCATATCACAGTTCCACCAGTGGGCATTTCTTGGAAAGCTGAAAGCACTAACAGTAACAGGTTGTTTCCATAATCAAGCAGGGCCATGAATGACAGTTCTCCTGGAACAATCTGCACAGTGCTCTCTACCATTCATAAAATCTAGCTCAGTTTTTTTTAATAGTCTGAAGCAAGAGCAGTAGATGGTTCTAACAACAAGAATATACCATTTAGTTCCCATATGCAACCTGCAGCAGCAGATATGTCTGGCAGTGCATGGCAGGACTGGGGGGGCTTTCATAGAAAATAACACATAGAGAGGTAGCCTACTCTGTGTTGTTAAGTTTATTTAAATAGTATATGACTATTCACAGGGCCTTTTTCAACCCACATGAAGTATTTTTATATAATTTCAACATCATTTTGCACTTATGGTCCTGGGCTGCTAGATAGTCTAATTTCGTAAGTGTACTGATACCACTTTCAGAAATCGCATTATAAAAATAATACCTTTTTAAAGGAAAGGTTGGTTGGGTAAAATTTCTGGAAGTGAACCACCCAAAAACAAGGGCCCAATGGTCTCAGGATTTGATAACTAAAGTGAAACTATATAATGTGAGGAGAGAGGGAAATTAGAACGGTATCATGTAGCATCAAAAGATACCATCATTGGATTCAGTTAATCTGTTTCCAGAAGCATGTCAGGTGGAGTGGCCTGGGCAGAAGCCACTATTTACTTATTTAATGTCATTTCTTTCTTTCTATTCCACAAGTACTCTCCAAGATTCCTCCACTTGATCCTTGGGTACTCCAAGAAGCTCATCAGCATTAGAGTATACAATTTTGATGGCTTTGGAGTCAGAAATTCTGTCTCGATATACTGGGTCTAATATTTTAGGTCTCTATGTCCTAGAACAGTGCTGTGGCTAGTATTTAATCTCCCCCTGAATACACTTGGATGATAAAAAAACAAAGGCCTGGAATGAGTGAAAAATTATCCTCAGGAGAAAAAAATGTATACCATCTCATCACCATTTCTATGGCAAGAAGCCAGGCACTCTCAGCATGGATTCTATCAAACATAAAATAGTTTTCTATAGTTTATTCCAATAAATATTCAATCAATATTCAACCTTCCAAAGCCATACATACTCCTTGCCTGTAGGCAAAATTTCCCCTTGAGAGATACTTTCCAGCCCATACACTCCCTTTTTTCCAGAACACCTATCTTCTTTCTGTCTATCTGCTTATAAGGCAAACCATAGTTTTAGCTTTTTTTAAAAACAGTTTCAGCTTTAAAGCAACGGTCCTCAACCAAATGGGTCACGACCCATTTGGCAACTAAAATCTCCCAAAATATTTATGTTATGAATATTAACAGTATCAAAATTACAGTTATGAAGTGTCAATGAAAATAATTTATGGTCGTGGGTCACCACAGCATGAGGAACTCTAATAAAAGGTTACATCATTAGGAAGGTTGAGAGGCGTTACAAAAGCTTCTCCACTATAAAGATCATCTCTAACCATAGGCCTCAGGAAGTCTGTAGAGGCCCCTTAATTGGCCATGTGAATTAGTCAATTAACACTGTCTCCCTCATACATCTAGTCAAGTTTATTAAAAGTGTATCTAATTTTACCCCTTTCTGCATCCCTATTCAATTGTGGGTAGTAACAAGTTGATATCTCACTCTCATCCTCTGCTTTTACCAACTTATCTGCCAAATCAATTGATGATACTGTAACATTACAAATACGTTTGCTTTCCATTTTAACTCATCTTCTCTGGGCAGAAAGTAGCCATAGAATTGAAAGTCATATCATCCACAGGAAGCCCAACATAGCTTCCTTACAAGGTTGTTTTAGATGCATTATTTTCATAAGTTACAATAATAATAATCTACATATGCTTTTGTACCCTCTATTGCTTTAGAAATTTCTTGAATGGCTCAATGTTTGGTGTTTAAGGGGGAACACTGAAATATATTGTCTTTTTGTAGAAAATTATTTTCTAGAAAATAATAATACCATAGACAGACAGACAGACAACAGCATTGTAGGGACTGTGAGATGAGATCGGGCCCATTTGACAGAGAAGGTGGTGAAAAGGAAATTGGAAAGTTTTCTTTTTGTGTAACACAGCTGGCTGCTGCTAGGAGTAACTACCACGCATTCAGTTAAGGTATTTCATGTGTTCATCTGTGACATCTCCCCTGGTTGGCCATGACTGGCGTTGATAGCATTAAAAAGAAAAGACTGTAAAGAAACAATTTACTTTAGTGTCTGGAGTCACAGTTCAAACAAATGAAAGAACTTCATATGATGGTGAGGCCCTGCTTATCATCTCTCATAAATGACTGTATTATATTTAAAGGTATTTTTACAAGCCGTCATGCAAACTTGATAAAAAGCAAATCATGTAGTACATAAGCAAGGCAAAAATGTGTAAAATCCTGCAAGAGAATACGTCTTCACTTACATACTAGCAAATGAGGATTCAGTACCACTTTCATCTATATCTGAAGAATTCCTGGTAATGAAAAGGCAACAAACTATACTATGACTTATTTTGTAGGATCAGGAGATAACAATATTTTTCATTGAAAAGACCATTCAGTACTGTATTGCATTTCTGATTATAACTTGTCAAAGAAAGTAAAAGGAAGCGAAAACTTCAGTGTCCACCAAACATCTAAAAACCAGGACTGGTAAAAATTTCACTTACAAAATATGTCACAACCAGGAAATGAGGCTCGGAAGCTTCTTTCTGTCTCAAATAACTCATCCCTGGAATGCACAGATTAGTTCTGGAATTTTGACAATGAGTTCATGGTATTAGTAAACTATGTTTAATAGCTAGAAAAAAATGGCTCTTCATCAAATTTTGTCTTCATGGATTTCTCCAGATTTTTCTTATAGTATGAGAAATTAATATGCACATAGAGAATTGTGATTAATTCAGGTTTATATAGAGGACACTAAGAACTACCACTCCTGGTACTTGAGCAGTGATTAACTGCATTTCTGACTGCCTTTCTATTATTCTCAGTAATGTATGTCAAGGTAACCAAATTTGCCAACTGTATTTTTCTCCACTGAGAGTGCCAAGAGCTGTGCAGGATTAGCAGGAACAAACACATGAGCTTCCTGGAGTCAGTCCACTCAGTTTTGCATGGCTGACGAATATGTGTATCCACAGTTTAGGCAAAGCCACAAAGCTTGTGCCTCAAGACTGTTTATTGCTGCTACACTGCCTTTCTGCACTAGTCTCATATATCTGACATGGCAGATACCCTTACTGCCCAGTGCTTCACTCTGTTGAATAGATTTACTGCAGATTATTTTGAAGATGTACCTTCATGACATAGTGCTGTTTAAATAAATTGATGATTTCACAACTCCTGATGATGATTTTAAAAGTAATTTAAAAACACTCTTAGTATAGCAAAAACTGCCTGGAGCTCTATGAACCTCCATATGTCAGGCACTTGATTTATACTGAGAGGGAAAACAAGATGAAACTAATTAGTGATCCAGGAAATACAATGATGTTAAGTTTGTCCAAGGATAAGGGCCAGATGTACACCAATATAAGGAAGACCCTACGAATATATAAACAAAGAATAAATGGATATCTATACAAGAGAAGACAGACACTTTGACATTAAAAACCAAAACCAACCAACCAAGCAAACAAAACCTCTTGCTTTGAAGACATAACATGTAAAAGGTAAAATTTCTACTTTGAATTCATCGTGAGCAGATAGATAAAACCACTGCCTAACCTCATATTAAGCTCAATAGTTCTACTGTAAATCCCTTCTCATGTAACGATTGCATCTACCTTTGTATGAGATATTTTTCCCCATACATTGAGAACCTTTGTATTAGATGGTATAAAAACCCACGACAAAATTAAACGTTGGGCAAGGCCCCTTTGCTTCTGCCACTTGTTTGAATGCATGTGTATGGTCCTCCTCATCCCTTCTTTTAACTGGCTACATGAAATCAGTGGTCCATGAACTGCTTTTGCCTGTTAAGCAGTACAGAATGTTTTATTATCGGCCTTTTAATTAGGTCTCTAGCCTCCAGCAAAGCTGCTGCTCACTGCTAGTCATCAAGTTAAAAGGAACTGAGGTTTTTCTTTTTACACTCTCATTGCTCACTGCCTGGCTCAGCTGATTAAGACCTTCCTTCAGCTGTTAAATAACAAAGGTTCTCAGCTAGAGAGCTGCTTTGGGGTCAGAGTAACCAGTGGCCTTAACGGGTCGCCTGACAAGGCCTCTGAATCTGAAGATGCTGGGTTAAATTCCCTGTTATTTTTCTTTCCCTTAAGAATTAAAGAGTAAATAAGTATAAATAGCAAGCCTACCAGCCTAAAAAATTAAGAGTTGAGGGATGACAGAAGTTGTCCCTACTCCCCATATTGTAGGCTCCGCAATAGACTGTGCTGCTTATATGCAAAGTCTAAGCAGAGGGTCTAGGTCCACGACATACGTGATCCTTGTGTGGTGCATCCGTCTCTGTATTGTAGTGGAGATATCCTGTATTATGTGGCTAATATCCACTCAGGGGTGAGTATATACAGAGCATGTCTTTCTGGGTCTGGGTCACTTCACTCAGCATGATCTTTTCTAGTTCTGCCCATTTGCCTGAAAATTTCAAAAATTTCCTTGTTTTAATATCTGAGTAGTATTTCATTGTGTAAATGTACCATGGATATTGGTTTACATTCAGAAGTTTAGATTCACCACGTTAGGAAAGATGTAAATATAGTCACTCCCTTTGAAAGGTAGGACATGCAAACAGCTTCCTTTCTCTTCTTAGCAATCACATACTCTCTGTCTGTAATCACATCAGCTTAACAGGATAAGATGTCAGTGAAAAGTTCCTCTTATTCTGCTTAGCAACCCTTATGCTTTATCCTATGAAATAACTATTTGTTCTGGTTTAAGTAAGCAAGAATCTATGACAAATCCTGATTTGAATTCCTTGGCAGTTGATGTGCTGGCTAAGAATGTGAGCTTCTGATTTTAAAGACCTAGAAACAGGATGTAGTGCCTCGTGCTAGAAATGGAAGGGATTGAGAATTACAGGATGCAGTGCCTTGTGCTAGAAATGGAAGGGATTGAGAATTACAGGATGCAGTGCCTTGTGCTAGAAATGGAAGGGATTGAGAATTACAGGATGCAGTGCCTTGTGCTAGAAATGGAAGGGATTGAGAATTACAGGATGCAGTGCCTTGTGCTAGAAATGGAAGGGATTGAGAATTACAGGATGCAGTGCCTTGTGCTAGAAATGGAAGGGATTGAGAATTACAGGATGCAGTGCCTTGTGCTAGAAATGGAAGGGATTGAGAATTACTTTGTTTCCTTAATAGTCTCCTCCTCTTTGTTACAGCTTCAGGATGAATATCGCCATCTAAAACCTACAGAACGACTTCCACACTTACAGCTCTGAGCCTTGTGAAAGAGGACAAGGGAGTTGTCTATGAGATTGTGTTTCTTGGTGATGTCAGAAGCTCCACCCATCACGTTTCACTAACATGATCGCCCTTAGAATAGTAAGGATGAGTCTATGGGAGGGTTTGGAGGGAGAAAAAAGAGGGGGCAACAGTGTGACTATATAGTATATGAAAATGTAAAATAAATATTTAAAAATACTTAAGCATTTTTTTCCACATCAATAATAAAATCACAGAGAGAAAAATCAGAAACCCTCTCCAATTTTAATATACTGAGGGATAAAACTAGCTAAAACAAGGAAAGAGTTATATAACAAAATGAGAAAATACTGAAAAAGAAGAACAAAATACCAGATCATAAAACCTCATAGAACTACAAGTAAAAAATCATATAGTTAATATTCAATAATAAAGTAATAAATATTAAAGAAAATTTCTGCAAAAATACAAATTCTTGAGGCATTTTAATGTGTTGGTAACCCAGAGTAGCAAAAAGTATAACTGTATAATGTAGATGTGTGTAGTGTATTTATATCATAATGTGAATGTAATATAATTATATCCTTGATAATGTAATCAAAATATAATGTACTTCAACTATCAGCAGGTGCATTAATGCCCACCATGTTCATGACAGAGGTATCCAAAATATATACTGGTGACACTGCAGCCTTGACTCAGGAATCTGGCCATTTCCTACTATTTTATAAGCTAATTAAATATAAGAAAAAATAGGAAGGAGATATCCTCTACGGTTCTATAATATAAACCTTAGATGTGTATCTTTCTGGGTGATCACATCTAGTTCCATCCATTTGCCTTCACATTTCATAATTTCTTTGTGTTTTTTTTTTTTTTTTTTTTTTACATAAAGAACATGATGTCTTTATTTTTTTCAGGGTTTTAATTTTTTAATGTTTTCAATAAAAAGTAACATTCCATATAGTACACTTCATCCCCACTAAAGAACATTTGTCAATTTTCTTGAGAATTTGGATATCAAGGGATCAGATACCAGAGTTAGATACTTTCTATTTTTATTTTTATTTTATTTTAATTTTTTAGGTTTTTTATTAATTTATTCTTATTACATCTAAATTGTTATCCCATCCCTTGTATCCTCCCATTCCTCCCTCCCTCAATATGTGCAGTAAATTTCGAACCCCTACCCAGATCTATCCAATGGACAGGACATTCTTCACAGTTGAGTGGAGAGTGGGGCATGAACTCTGGTGCCCCATATTTGACCACGCCCCCTGGATGGGGAGGCCTGGTGGCACTCAGAGGAAGGATAGCAGGCTACCAAGAAGAGACTTGATACCCTATGAGCATTTACAGGGGAAAGAGGTGCCCCACAGTCACAGTCACAGGGGAGGGGAGTAAATAGAATTTCTTTGTTTATCATGCAAAAATTCTAATATCAGGTATATTATACATCCCTATGATCCCAGAGTGTTGCCAAACAATACTGATTCTTGCCATTCATTCCTCTTGGTTGCCCACTAGAACTGGATAATAAAACCTTATTTGTGAAGACACTGTACAGATTGGTTATAGGACTAGCTAAGTCATGATGCATTTGAACTAGAAGTTTCTCACTGATAGATAGCCTTCAGGATGATGGAAGATGCCACCCAGGTTGCTGGGGAGATACGATATCAATGGTTTTAGCTGTGAACCTTATGGACTGCAGTGCCAAGGTGTTGGGCAAGACATTTCCACTGGTGACAACCTTTCAAGACATACTGCAGTTATTCTTTGGTCAGGATGGCTTTGGGTAGCTGAACTTGGTTTAGCACTTCAACACAGAACAGATTGTCCTTGTGTAGTTCTCAGAAGTGTGTCTTATGCGGCTTAACATAATGAGACTACTGATGCTGCTTTCCTTTTATGTATCCTTTGCTTACTCCTTGGCTACCCAAGAAATTCAGTTGTACATTCCATTATCGCGTAGCTCCAGTCTTTACCAGACCGCATACTCCTTTACAGCTGCTTTGCTGTCTATTGCGGGAATCATGGAGCAGACAGTGCTGGGAAGTGAGGAAAGAAGCATGAAATATAAAGACCATTCATTCTAGGCAAGAAGGAGGCAGAGAAAAAGATATATTCTTGCAGTATTGCTAAGTTAATTCATGTAAATGTCTGTTTCATGTGACAGGAGAGATGCTTTCTTGATTTCACAAGTTTAGATAACAATGTGCAAGTGGGCTGAATGCCTCCAGTTAATATCATGCAGTATAAACAGGAGGCCAATGGTTATAATTTCTTGACCACTAACATAATATTTAGCATGAGATAGATGAATAATACAAGTTGAATAAGAGAATAACCTGAATTATTTTTTTTCTTGTTTTTCTTTTTTTTTTTCATTTTTTTTATTAATTTATTCTTGTTACATCTCAATGTTTATCCCATCCCTTGTATCCTCCCATTCCTCCCCCCCCCCCCATTTTCCCATTATTCCCCTCCCCTATACTCTGGTGCCTCACAAATAACCTGAATTATTAAGAGGAAAAAAAAACGTAATTCTGATTCAAATAAATATTTATTGGTGGGTGTGGATGTGTTTTAGGAAAGACGACATATGTACATACATACAAACATACATATACACATACATACATACAGTCATGTGCATGTGCACAAAGCATATGAGAAATTATCCAAAATATTGTAAAATGTAAAATACTGAGCAGAGGAAGAACATTGAGTAACACACACATATTAGATCTAAATTTCAAGCCTTCAAGAAACTACGTGCACAAAAAGTATTGGCTTCCATATTTGAAAACTTATGGAGAAAAAGCACAAAAATGTAAATGGACCTGGGTTTTTTTTGTTTGTTTTTTTTTGTTTTAACTTGCATGGTAGGGAAGTACGTGTGGCCTTCAGTATCTGACAAGCGGATTGTGAGCTGTTGCATGTTAGGTTTAAGAGACCTAGATGGGCTTCAGCTGACCAACTAAGAGTAGAAAACATTGATTTTTGGCTGGTTTGATTTTGTGTATGTCAATTTTAACATGGAGGACTCTTTCTTATAAATCTGATATATGCAGTGATTTATACAAGTTAAGTGATGAATGATGAGCAGTGATAAATGACACTAGGGCATTTTTTAAAGAGTGAGCATGACTGTATTGAGGAGACTAGCAATTATGTTAGTTATTAAATTCATGATTGAATGTTTTGGGAATGAATTCATACATCTGGCAAACATAATGGACTGGGTAAAGAGAAGGGAGTTCTCTGCAGTAGATCAGACCCACACAGTATTTAATTTGTCCAGAGTACTTTCCTCTGAGTGTTACTTTTGGGTTGTTTGCTATCTGAAATTTAACTAGATGTATTGTTGGCTGGAAAAAAAAAACCACATTAAAAATATTTTATGCTGCCTGGACCATGGCCAATCATGTTAGTAACTGGTTGGTTACCAACCTCAGCATTTTTTATTTTCTTAAGATAGGAACTTTTTAAAACTTTCTTCTTCTGTTCCAAAAGTAGAGATTTAAAGAGTTCTTCTCAGTGGCCTCGCTGCTACGCACGGTCCTCTTGGTTTTAAATATCATAGTGTTATGCGTCCAAATGGAAGCTTGGTTGGATAGAGCAGGAAACTATCTTATGCTTTTAATTAAAATGACTTTCTAAAATTCTCCAGATTGTTTTATTCACCACCCTTTTCTTCAACTTCATCTGCTTCATTGTGTTCCTGATCATTTTTCCTTGTTTATCTCCCAATCGCCCTCAGCGACATCTGAAGAGCATGGGGCACCATGTCAAAGGATGCAGACATTGACACTGCAGACCATTTTTTAGCTTTTTCAGAAACTGTTGTGAACTGTTTTATTTCAAAATCTTTGTTATCGTTTAAACACTAATGTGTCTTGAAGGTGGGACCATTATGATCATAATTAATATTCAATGTGTTCCTAAGGAAAAGGCTTTGAACCAGTAACAATGCTGTCCTTTTGAGATGAAGGAAAACTCAGGAGTCCATGGACACAGACGAAGATCATTTGTGCTCATTGGGGAAGGGCCTGTGCAAGGTTGGCTACTGGGCAAGTCTGAAGGAGAGGCCTCAGCAGAATTCAATACTGCTGGCCTTAGTCTTAAACTATAAAAGCATAATAAAACATATTATGATTAAGTTGATTTAATATGAAGGTACAAGGTATTTAAAGAAATAATTTTTGCATTTATAGAAAACAGATTTGACACATGATTGGAAAAGAAAAGTAATATATATTACATATTATGTGTATATAAATAATAAATATTAACAAGTATATATTAATTAACTCACAACTCAAAATTTGTTGGTGAAGAGATGACTTTAAAAAATAATAATTTCATTAATCAAATTAAAGAAATTAAAAAAGAAATAAAAAATATGAATAACAACTACAAGGAAGATTTTAAAATAAAGTATAAAATTATCATAAATATTGAAATTAATAATCTTCTAATTACTTTTTATTCCACATGTGGAGACATGGAAATTTATATGAATATATACATATATATATACACATACATGTATATATATGGTTGTATTAAATTCTGTTCTTACTCAATTAGTAGTTTATTACCAATTCCTATATCATTTTTCAGAAATGAATTTTATATCTACTGGTATTCTTAATGAGGCCTGTGGGAAATTTTCTGGATTTTTTAATTTTTAAATTATTTTTTTTCAAGACAGGGCTTCTCCGTGTAGTCTTGGCTGTCCTGGACTAACTTTGTAGACCAGGCTGTCCATGAGCTTACAACTATCGTCCTACCTCTGACTCCTGAGTGCTGGAATTAAAGGCATGTGTCACCACCACCTGGCTAAATTCTGGATTTTTATTTGAAGTACTTATAATCTACCATAAACAAATCTATTCATGTGAAAAATATAATCAGCTTTTTCATATATTTATATAATATATAAATGTATATACATAGAATAAAGTGGATTTGAGTAAAGCAAAGTAAGTACTGAATGTTATTAAATTTATCTTATGGGTAGGTGCAGAGAAGTGGATAAAATCAGAATATCTCATGCTAAAGGAAGAAAATGCCACTTGAGCAGAGAGGAGGCAGAGATTAAGGATTAAAAATAAACTCATCCATTTCAAGATCTGCTTTATGGGACAATGAATGTGTTTCCTCCTGCATTCACAAGTACAAATGAAGTATTTCAAGTTTATTGATTTCCTGCATTTAATAATATATTATTGAAAACATTGTAACAAACTTCTTAATCATCCACACAATTTAAACATGATGCACATATTTACTATGTAAAATTAATATGGACTATTATTAAGTTTTAGTAATAAATAATTTTAATCCAAATAAAATGTGTTAAAATGTGTCACTGAGAAACACTTATGTGTGTGTGTGTGTGTGTGTGTGTGTGTGTGTGTGTCTGTGTCTGTGTGTGAAAGAGAAGAGAGAGTGAGGGGGTAGAGAGAGAGGGCAGAGAGAATGTCTTTATAAACAATAAAATGTTAAAATGTCATTTTCATTCCTAAGCATGTTAAAAATAATGCACTAAATAGTTGATAGATTTAGAGTGTTGAATGTTATATTTGATCTTGCATGCTGTTTTCAATTTTTAAAGGAAGCTCAGTGCTCAGAAAGTAGCATATTAGATAGCAAGACCTAAGTTAAAGCCCCAAAGACTAGAGAAACACTTAGCTATGTGCCCATGGGAATAAGCACAGACACTTGCAAATGTGCCATATTTATTCACTTGCAGCAGGTTAGAAATTAGTGTAATCATTGGTGACAAAATACTGAGCTGATGTTGCTAGGACACAGAATATATATAAGTGCAGGTGATCTGTGAAAACGATCTATGGAGTAAGTCTTGGGCTGCTTTGCAGTGTCCATTTTAAACAAGGAGAATATTTTGAAATTTTGTGAATCAAATATTTTCATCATTTTAAATAAATTCAAAGGATTCATCCATAAAAACCTGGTATTTGGGCATTGTTTTAAGGAGACTGGGTGTGGAGCTAATGATCAGGCTTACAATAATTTTCCTTATGGAATTCATAGTTGGACGTTTGGATAATGGATTCGTAGCTGTCGTGAACATCATGGGCAGGGTCAAGAGAAGAAAGATCTCTTCAGTGGATCAGCTCCTCACCACCCCGGCCATCTTTAGAATCTTTGTGCTCTGGATAACATTTCTAGACTGGTGGATTTCTGTAGTATACAGAGTTTCTTTGATTACAGAATGTATGGTAAGAATTATTTATACTATATGGACAGTGACCAGTCATTTCAGCATCTGGTTGGCTACATGCCTCAGCATCTTTTATTTCCTCAAGATGGCTCTTTTCCCTAACTCTATGTCCTTCTACCTAAAGTGGAAATTTAAGAAAGTGGTTTCAATGTCATTGCTATCGTCACTGCTCCTCTTGTTTGTAGATATCCTAGTTATAAATACCAGCATCAATATCAAGATTGATGAATCTAGAGGAAACACATCTTATGTTTCCATTGCAAGGACTTTCCCACTGTTCTTTAGGTTTCTCTTATTCCAAAATTTTTTATTTATATTCATTCTCTTCACTGTGTCCCTGATAACTTTTTTTCTGCTCATCTTCTCCCTGTGCAATCATCTGAATAGTGTACAGCAAAATGCCCAGAGATCCAGAGATGTCTGCACCTCAGCCCACATAAAGGCCTTTCAAATGGTGGTCATCTTTCTCATGATTTATGTCAGTTTCTTTCTGTCTATGGCTGCAGTAGTTTGGATATCTGAAATAGATACAAATCAAGTTATCATGTTTTCAAATGCTACTCTAACAATTTTCCTGCTGTTCACTCAGTGTCTTAATTCTGGGAAATAATAAACTGAGAAAGGCGTGGCATTCTGTGCTGCAGTGGCTGAAGTACAGGCCAGAGAAGACACCTTCAGGTCCTGAGACCACTTCAGAGATCAGCTCAAATATTCTACAGAAAAATCAGATTACAAGAGAGGTTTGTATTTTCTATATAGATTTTTATATTAAAACTTTATACATCTGGACCAAAGAGTGGTTAGAAAGTTCACTTTCAAAACCATAGAACTTTGTAGTATATGTCACGTTCATGTCTTAGTATAGTTTTATACACAAGAACATTAACAAAGCATACTAAAATATAAGAAATATTTATAGTAATGAAATATAAATTTTGATAAGATTTATAATGTTTCAAAATTTAAAATAAGTCTATAGTGATATATATATATATATATTTATAATATGCAACTGAGTCAAGATATTAACATGGGCCCTTCTTTTGGTTGATCCCACCATCCTGTCTTAAGGTATCCTGTGTTCTTCATCCCTCTCAGTTTCTCACAGACCAGTCATCAAATTATGAAGACTCAAAGGTTTGCTATGAAATACAATAAATGGCAACACGAATGCAGCTGACCCAGAAAATCCCACAGAAATTGATGAATACATATCAATCAATCAAGTGCTTGAACTCCAACATATATTTGTGAATCTTTAATTCATAATTTTTGCAGTTGAGGAAAAAATATATAATCCAAATTAGGAACTCCAGCACTGGGACAATATGTAGAAAATCTTACGACTGCTACTAATATTTTCCAGAGAATGAATTACACACACACAAAGAAGCAGTTAAAATGGATCGATTTTTATTTCAATTATGTAATGGCTACTACTATTGTTTTTTCTTTATAATCTGGATAGATTTTGTTTGTGCCTTATTGAAACTTAGAGAGATAATGTCAGATTTGGTGAAGGTGATTGCATAGACATCTATGAGTTTATGTAACATTAGTCTTGGAAATGCCAATTGTATTATACAAATTTTATAATTATTATTGCTTCATGCCTACAAAAATTGAAGTAGACTCTTTTTAAAGTTACTTTGATTAGTAGGTCTTGGACTGATTTTTAATTTTTTATTATTCATTATAAACCATACTTATTATGATGAAATACTTGTTGCATCCCCAAAAGAAAAACAGAGAATGAATGGATTTGTTCTCACTATAGTCCATCACAGTGGTGAAAGCACAGTGCTTGAGGCTGAAGTATGGCATGCCATACGGAATCCACAAGTAGAAAAGAGACAGATGAATTCTCGGTCTCAGTTTCATTAAGTCTGGCAATCAGTCCTGGCTATAGTGCCACCATCATGTAGGATGGATCTTCCCAACTTTTCATTATCTAAAATACCCCCCTATACAACTATTGCCCAAGGTTTGTCTCAGGTGTTATCCTGGACACTTTCAAGATGATAATCAATATAGCTCATTAATTACACTAGGTAAAAAAACAATTGGGTTGTGGAAATTTAAGTAAATCCTGTACCGAAGGCCCAGGATTCTGTATCCTGTCCACTGCCCATTTTTTCCTCTCTTTACTTCTTTTGTCCCAATTCCTCCAACTAGGAGAAATCTTCACATTAGTAAGCATAATTTTAACAGCTAACTATATCATGGTAATAACCAGAACTATAATTGTTTTAACTTAGACAAACTGAGATGCTCTTGTAGGTAAAACTTGTTTGCAGTGTTTAGTAATACAGTAGGTACATTGACTTCTCTTTAGTCATTTAAAAACAGATTAAGTTATTTTAAAAGTGAAGATTTTTCTTTGATTTTTCAAATTGAGAATTTTTATTTAAAACTTCCATTTGCACAGGTAACCAACTTAGGGTCTGAACGCATAGTGGTTCTGGTCATTTGTGTTATAAAATCTTGAAGAAAACAAAATTTAAAAACTTGATAATTAGCAATGACCAACTGCTGATGTCTTCAAAACATTTTGCATTACATCTGTCACTGTAGAGTTTGGAGAAGTAATTGTGATAATTGTTATCTTTTATTTAAATTTTCTTAAGTGACTAGCATGTTAGAGGCACTGTTGCAATGTTTGATCTTAAGATTAAGTTGACGCACAAGAGACCCACCTCTCAAGACTTCATGAACAGAATGTGTTGGTGTATGAGTCATAAGTAAATATATTTTGCATGTATAATAATGGTCAGCCATGTTATATTGTGTTTCAGTTGCATTCTGAGAAACTTCTCTAAATTCAGGAACTTAAATTATTGTTTTCCAATCATTCTCAGCAACCTTTAAAAGTTGAGCTTGTATATCCATGGAGGACATCTCTCCCCCAACCCACAGTATTTGTGTGGGGGTGATGGCTGGGAGTGGGTATATACTAATTGCCAGTAGACACATGTTTTATTTGTAGTAAACTCATTTATCTCACTAGTCAGTTTGCTTGCAAAATCTCACATCATTAATCTCTATTGTGTGAAAAACTTTTCCTAGGGAGATGCTATATGCATGTTTACTCACTGTAGATGGGGGCCCACAGCAGATAAATGTATGGATACTACAAAAATCCAATGTGGTGAACCAATGAATTTTAGTAGGTTTTTTTCCAGGAGCAGAAATGACTCAGAGACAGCTACAACATCAGCATGCGACAGCTCACAACATCTGGGAACGTAGAGTGCACTGCATAGCCTGCAGGCAGCCCAACAGGCTGGAGTATCCTTCCTAGGTTATCTGGTTGCTCTCAACCTGTTCATGCCAGCTTGACTGGGCTCTGCTTATTCTAGGAAGCTGGTTTGGCTTCAGTCTTTGCAGTTTGGCTTGTCTGAGAGTGACTCTTAGCAGTCTTTACTGCTTTCTCTAAGAAGGAGTAGTCTAGTGAATCTAGGAGATTTCAGGGACTTCCTTGAAGATACTTTGAGTTGTTTACCTTCTGTCTCAAAGAGCTCCTTGTAGGATGGAATGGATTATTTATACAAGAAACATAACTCCTGACACAGGAATCACAGCAGACCACCACACCTAGCTGACTTTTGCTGCGTTCTGGATTCTGAAATATGTTATTCATTCTATTATGGCAAGCAGTTTAGAACCCATGAATTTGAAAGAGAGCAAGGAGAGGTATTTTGAAGGATTTGGATGAGAGAAAGGGAAGGAGGACATTCTGTATTTTATTACTAGCTAAAATGAAGAAATGATTGGAAAGAAAACTGTATAGATTACTTACATACATTTGCAACAGTGAAAAACTAACCTAACATACAAAAAAGTAATGAATTGCCTTGGGAAAGGATTGGCAAAGAACTGTTTTAAAACCTCTTTATAAATTTGATTAGATATTTATTTTTTATCTCCCCGTCTCCCTTTCAAATTCATGGTCTCTGTTTTCACTATTGTTATAGCATGCATATTTTTGACAATGGTTGGATTAAATATTTTACATATACTTTTATATTATACATATATACAATAAACTACTCACAGCAAGAAGAAGCACAAAACAGTCTAGAATTATATACGTTACATACATAGTGTTTTGTCTATTTGTATTAGACAGCCTTGAAAAAACATCTTTCTTATCTTGGTGAGTCTAAAATTCTGAATGTAAATCAATATCTATCATATCTAATCATTATCAGGTTAAAACATTTATCTAGGCCTAAGACATCTTAACCCCTAAACAGCTAAGCTTAATTGTAAAACTAAACTATCTGGTCTTCAATCTCATCAGTGATTTGAGAAGGAATAAAATTAATCACCTGAGTATACGGGGAGTGCAAGATTGGACTCAGGGAGGTCTATCATTTCCTTTCTCTGTCATTCGTAGGTTTGGAGATAGGGGTTGAAAATAAAGAAAGAGGGATATAGAAATATATAGGGAGATAGGACAAAAAGTAAATTAGTGAATCTACTCCTCAACTTAAAGCCTTAATGTTATTCACAAGGTTACTTTTTAACTCACTAGTATAGAATTTTGAATATAGATGCAAAATAAGTTTAATTTTAGATACATTGTACAGAATTCAAATTTAAGATTATTCTACACACACATCATACACATTTATACTCTAATGTGTGGTATTGTAGCCATACAACTCAATTATAATACAAGATTTACTTCCAATACTTTGAAAATGCTATTGCAGGCTGTTTATGATAAGCCTGGGACTTTCTCAGAAAACTGGGAATAGGGCTTCCTCAAGACCCAACTATTCCACTCCTTGGAATATACTGAGAAAATGCTCCAGCACATCACAAGGACATATGCTCAACCATGTTCATAGCAGCTTTATTCATAATAGCCAGAACATGGAAACAGCCTAAGTGTCCCTCAGTTGAAGAATGGATAAAGAAACTGTGGGACATTTACATTATGGAATACTACTCAACTACTAAAAACAAGGAAATCCTGAAAGTTGTGGACAAATAGATGGGACTAGAAATGATCATAATGATTGAGTTCACCCAGAAGCAGAATGACTCACATTATATTTACTCACTTATAATTGGGCACTAGCCCAAAAACCATGTGCCATGAAAGTCTTCACCTACCAGGAGATTGGGATAGACATAAGCACATCCTACTGAGATGTGCTAGGTAAGAGAAATATAGGAGATGGGGAAATAGAAAGACCCAGAGAGTCCTAGAAATCTACAAGAACAACATTGTGGATGTGTGTATTGGGGTTTAGGGGGGTCTGCTCAAACTACTGCACTGACCAAGGACAATACAAGCAGTAAACATCGAACCCCTACTCTGATCTACCAAATGGACAGGACATTCTCCATAGTTAAGTGGAAAGCGGGGACTGTCTGACATGAACTCGGGAGCTCCATATTTGACCCCTTCACCTTGGTGGCTAGGCCTGATGGCACTCAAAGAAAGAATAAGCAGGCTACCAAGATGAGACTTGATAGCCTATGACCATTTAGTGGGGGAGGAGGTCCCTCTTGGTCTTAGACCCAGGGGAGGGGAATAGGGTGAAAGGAGGAGGGAGAGAGGAATGGGAGGATACAAGTGATGGAATAACACTTCAGTTGTAATCTGAATAAATTAATAAAATTAAAAAATTTAAAAAAGAAACAAACAAAAAGAAATGCAAAAACATGTATGTCCAAATGAGTAAGTCACATGCAAAGGATGACATTAAAAGATGTACCACTATTTACATTTTAGCAAATAAATATTCAAATTACAGTGCAAGGTTTCATATGTAAAGTATAACATTGCAAAGCCCAGCAGAGAACATAATATCATTCTTAAAATTTGGTAGTTGTGTGCTCAAGAAAAATGGGTTCAGATTTTACAATTTAGTTAAGAATTCGCTTGGAAGCATACTTTTAGGGTTTTCCAGAGGCACTCATTGCCCATTTCAGATTTGGATTCACCTACCTGCACAATTAAAGCTAGATTACATATGCCCATGATGAGTTAAGGCAGAGACTGCCTGTTAACAAACATGTCAAGCCTGTAGGCTTTGGCTATCATAATTTCTCTTGTAAAATTCATAATGGGGACTTTGGGGGATGGATTTATGGTACTGATAAACAGCAGTTCCTGTTTCAAGAATTGGAAAAGCTCTATAATTTATTTTATTCTCAGTTATTTGACCATCTCCAGAATGTATTTTCTACATTGTGGATAACAATGCAGGTGTCTCTTTCAGTACATTCTGTAAGACATCTAAGAATCCACAAATACTTTTGACATTGTCTGGACAAGATCCAAATGTTTGTGCACAGCCTGTCCACCTGTGCTAGTATCTAATGCTTGTTCAAGATAGTCAAGCTTCCTTTTTCATACATTTTTTATTTTTGACATATACATTTATGTTGTTACATATATATATACAATAAACTACCTATAGCAAGAAGAATCATGACACAATCAGGAATTATAAAAATGTTACATTCTTAGTGTTTTGGCTGTTTGTATTTGACAGCCTTGAAGAAAACATCTTTCCTATCTTGGTATGTCTAAAATGCTGATTTTGATAGTGAACCATTCTAATCAAATTGTCTTCTGTATTAAACAAAGAAATCATAAGGTGCTTCTTGATGTTGGCCTAGGGACAATCATATATTTCTTTATATTTCTCATTTTCATGAAAACAATAGCTAACAATTTTATCTATATTATGGACAAAATTGGAACGAAACACAAACCCTCACTTTTTAGATACTCTAAATGGTTTCTTAGTCTACCATTTTCTCTATAATATGATTCCTACTTTCTTTTATGTTATAGCTCTGACATAATTTCTTATTTTAATATTCTCTTTTTTGAAGCCATCTTAGGATGATGAAATGACAGGGCATACATATCAATGACACAAGCATAGAAACATGCACAAGAGCTATGAAAACTATAATTTCATTTCTTTTGTTCATCATCAGATAGTATATCAGCAACAATATGATTATGTTGTCTTACTCCACTCTTGACAATGTGGTTGCACAGACTATTGTTTGTATCATACCATTTCTATATCTATCTATCATCCCTTCTAATTTTATGGAACAGCAAATTGAAATTAGCATTGCAGTGTGTGTTGAGAATGCTGGTATGTCATAGTAGAGGTTATCCCTCATTTCAGTAAGTACACCCAATATGGTTGATGGTTTTCTAAGTTAAGAAAAAGGAAGGCAGAAGAAAGAAGGAGAAACTCCCTATATACTTTTTCAAATCATCTTTTCCTGTCATTCTTTCCTTTATATGCTACTAAGAATTGTTGAGTAAATCCATACACATTTAAAATAAATAGAAATGTTTTTGACCATTATTTGCATTAGATATAAATATTATTAATAATATCATGATATAATGGGAAAAATTCTTTAAATTAGGCACTACACTACAAAATAATTTTAATTTTATTAATAAATGGTAACAATAAAAATATAATTCAAATGAATGAATATTGTGATAGATATTTATTTGTAATATAGGTACATATGAAGATTTGTACATATAAATGTAACTATGGAGTTCTTAAGATAAATTTTAAATTGTCTACTCTAAATATGTTAAGTAATTATTTGTTACCACACCAACATAAAGTAAACATTCATATTTATGGTGTTATGAAATTTTTTTTTATAGAATAAAATCATATCACTAAAAGGACATATTACAAATTCTTTCCAAATTTGAGGCCAATCCTATAAAAGGGATCACAACAAATAGATTTCAAATTAATAATCAGAACTTGGATTAAATTTACGTTGCACCTACTGGATTAAATGTATAAGGAATGTAAGAATCTAGATGAAACCTATTACAAATTTGAATATGAAGGACATGGATGAAGAATATTCAAGGTTTCATGAGTAATTAGATCATAGACATGATCTTACTAAAAAAGACACTGCTGAGAAATGAAAGAATATTTCCAGTGAGGCAACAGCCAAGAGAAAATACAGTGATTGAAGATTTGTTAAACTTCACAATAATGGTGATTCATCTTCTCAAAATACAGCTGGTCTGTATATTTAACAGGAATATAAAACAGAGCTAAAGTTAAAGCATAAACCAATACATTTTAACTTATTTTATGATATTATTTATTAATTGTAGCAATGTGAATTTGGACAATTATTTTGCAAGATATGATATATATTATAATGAAATTATATAATTACCTAGTATAAACATAGTATATCGATGTTACAAAAAATATAGTTAAATTAGTTATATGGTAGCAGGATGAAAAATAAAACTTACAGTGATAGCTGAAGTCCTAAAATAAATATGGTTTACAAAAGAGCTGAATAATGTTAAGATTACAGATGATGAGAGTTCAATACACAGATACACAGTCACCTCAAAATTGTTTTTGTTTTGTTTTGTTTTGTAGGGTAATCGTTGGGGACATCAATATTGGATAAGTATAAGTAAATCATAGTAAAACCGTGATTTGAAAGACAAAATAAAACCATGATTTGAAAGATGAAATTTAAGTCTAATGTACTTCATAATTCAATAGACAATAATTTGTTGATAATCTGAAATTGAAGTAGAAGAGAGCACCATGAATTTTAGCTGTGAGTTTTTTTATATACAAAATGATTTGTTTCCCAAAGTGCTAAGTCTATAAAGAAGACCTCCAGTTTAATGGAGACATACATAAGTGATAGCCTCTGCAATACAGAAATTGTTGGCATAAAGTGCCGATAGCATCACTTTCGAAAACACAGAGTTGCAGAGAGAGAGAAGAATGAAATGTGCACAATCAGAGCTGGCACAATTGAGAAAGTAAAACAAAATGATGTGACAATAATCGGTGCTTTCTATCATTTCGTCTTGTTCAACTCTCCTATCTCGGCAAGTGTTTAAGCCTCACACTCCTTCACAAAGAGTGTGTTACCTAATGTTGATTAGGTAAGATTTCTGCTGTTTTATTCATCGACAGGATGCTAACCAATAAAGTTCATTTCAAATACTCACAACAGACAACTTGATATAACTATAAATTATGTTATTTTCATGAAAATAGATTGAACTTGAGATTGTCCAGTTAAGTTAAGCAAGCCAGTTTCAGAGAGATACAAGCTTCTAACACATAAACAGAATCTCAAATATATTTCTTTATGCAGACTACTTTAGGAAAAGAACACATCTACTAAGAGAGTGGAAGTGCAGGCCAGAATGAGAAGAGGATATTGTAGGGGAAGTATTAACAACACATAACCACATGTCTGAAATTGTCGCAATGAAATCTATCATTTTATGGAATAAACACATAATAACAAGTGGAAATTTTTGTTAGTACTATTACAGGGCATTCAAAATGTGATCTATTGGTGCAGAAATGAAGTTATGATGAGCATGTCCATTTACTTTTTTTTTCTTTAGGTAAACAAAACATATCCTACTAACTTCTAAGATACAAAAGATGTGTCTTTAATGCTATAAAGAGTCCATATGAAAGTCCATATGTCATATATACATACACACATATATGCATACATATTTATTTATTCAGATTTAATTATTGTATACAGTTAGCATGCACCACCACGCCTGGCGCAGTTAGCTAACTTTTAAGCAATGATACAGCATTCTAATTTAACCAATGGATTACCATAACAACACTGTGAATTATAATTAAATTTGGAAAATTATCAAAAATAATACAATAGTATTGTTTTGTATATGTATAAATATTCTATATATCTTACAGAAATGTTTGATGATCAGTAATGGCAAATATGCTAATTTGTAAGCTATACTTTTGTGAAATAAAAATTTGCTTTTTTGCATCAAAGTACTGAGATGTTACATTTTAATAAAGATGAAAGATTACATTTTATTTTTTTAACTCACTTCTTGTATATCAACATTCTCAGAACCGTATCAACTCATATCCATTTCTCTGTCTTGCTTACAGAAGATGTATGATTTCTGATATTTTTGTAGAGTATTATTTAATGCACAGGTTCTTTTCAAATGCATCACTAATTTTATTCAATATTATCACTATTTTTTCCCTGGGTTAGAATAAAGTTCAAATGTGTTGTCTGTTCTGTCATAAGTTACAGTCTACCAAGTGCATTTTGAGTTCTCAATTTGTCAGCTACCATGAAGCATTTTCTTGCTTACCAATAATTTTCAAGCCAAAATTAGTTTTTAAGTCATTTGTTTCAGCAATATCCCATTATTTGATGTTAATCCCATACTTATCAGGATTGTGTACTCTGGCTTATGCATGCTAACAAGCCCTCATAATGTCAATGATGTCATTCAGAAGTGTGCAGTTTCTGCTTGGCTTCCCTTCTATGTTAGTGCTCAGATCATCATAGTGACCTGGGATGACAGATATTCTTTCTATGTCTTATAAGATGAGATCCAATCAGTGGTTTGCAGTCATTCAGAGGCACAGTGCCATTACACACTATGAGAGAAAGTAAAGTCCCAACAAAGTTGTATAACCTTAAGTAGAAGAAAGTGTCTCTAATAAAAGTAATTATTTTTACACTCTTGAAATATGTGAGATATTATTGTGCAGTTCCTCTTTCATTTTCATGACTTCCATTTTATTCATACAAAATTGTATCTGATATAATTAGCTATTTCTCAGGAGAAATAACACAAAGCTTGCAGGTAGAGAAAGAGGAAATAGCTGTATTTGAATGTTAATAAATGTGGGTTTGACTACACTTCATGATTTTCTATGAAATATTTCAGCATGTGTGAGTACATAGATCACATGGCCTTTGCTGAGAAATCAGAGACTAAAGAGGCTCAACATTAATATTCTTAGTTACTTTAACAAACCTGTAAAATTCTCTTTGACTTTAGGGTAATTATTGCATAAGAAGCAAGAGTGGAAGGAGAACTTGGCTGTGCATCCCAGAGTACTCAGGTCAATTCATCTGAGCAAATAACAAGTGTTGAATCTTCTCTGTCTAGTCATGGGGAATACTGCATAGCATCTCTTCCATGGTCATGGTTACAGAGCTCCTATTTTGAAATCTAATAAAGGATTCATGACAGGGTCAAACAAAGAAAGCTGCCCTTATTAGATCAGATTTTTGTTCCCTTGGCAATTTCCAGAACTGCTGTAATCTGACAAATGTTGCCAACTTGATTTAAGAGTAGGCATTATTCATTTTCAATTATGGCTGAACAGAATTAAGAATTTTATTTTATTTTTGAGTTACTTTTAAATAATTCAGTTTATGTCCCAATTATAGCCCACTCCTTCATCTCCTCCTGGTCTCACATCCCTCTCCCTCATCCTGCCACACCCTGTCCCATATTACTCAGAAAGAGGGAGCCCTCCTCTCCTATCATCTGAGTACAGCCTACCAAATGCCATCTGGACTGCCAGCATCCTCTATCTCTATGATCAGGAAAGTCCCCTACACCCACCCTTTCCCCCCTCCTCCAGGGGGAAGTAACCAATGAGTGGACACCAGAGTTCATGTCAGAGGTAGCCAGTATTCTCCATATTATGGAACCCATAAGGAGACTGGGCTGCCTATTGACTATGTCTGGGCAAGGGGTCTAGATCATCACCATTCATGGTCTTTGGTTGGTGCATCAATCTCTGGGCCCCCAACCCTCCCCCTGCCCAGATTTGTTGGCTCCTTTGGTCTCCTTGTGGTGTTCCTGTCCCATCTAGGTCTTTTGTTCCCCCAACTCTTCCAGAAGACTTGCTGTGCTCCACCCCAAAGTTTGGCTGTGAGTCTCAGTATCTGCTTCAATTTCCCACTAGGTGGAGTATTTCAGAGGACTTCTATGGTAGGCTCCTTTCTTGTTCCTTCTCTTCAACTATTCCCTGTGTTATTCTGTTTGCTCTTCTGAATGAGAATTAAGCATCCTCTGTTGGGTTCTCCTTGGTATTTAGCTTCTTTAGGTCTGTGTATTCTAGTTTGGTCATCCTGTACTATGTGGCTAACATCTGCTTATAAGTGAGTATGTACCATGCATGTCTATCTGGGTTTGGGTTACCTCACTCAGGATGACTTTCTTCTAGTTCTGTCCACTTGCCTGCAAATTTCAAGATTTTCTTGTTTTTAATAGCTGAGTAGTATTCCACCGTGTAGATGCACCACAGTTTTCTTTATCCACTCTTCAGCTGAGGGGCATCTGGGTTGTTTCCAGATTCTGGCTATTATGAATAAATATGCTATGAACATAGTTGAACAAATATCCTTGTTATATGCTGGAGCATCTTTTGAGTATATGCCCAGAAGTTGTATAGCTGGGTCTTGAGTTAGCATTATTCCAAATTTTCCAGAAAGCACCATATTGATTCCCAAAGTAGTTGTACAAGTTTGCACAACCACCAGCAATGGAGGAGTGTTCCCCTTTCCCCACATCCTCACCAGTATGTGTTGTCACTTGAGTTTTTCTATCTTAGCTATTCTGAAAGGTGTTAGAAGAAATCTCAGAGTTGCTTTGATTTATATTTCCCTGATGATTTGGGACATTGAGCATTTCTTTAAGTGTTTCTCAGCCATTAGATATTCCTCTGTTGCAAATTCTCTGTTTAGTACTGTACCCCATTTTTAATTGGATTATTTGGTTTGACGGTGTTTAACTTCTTGAGTTCTTTATATATTTTGGATATTAGACCTTTGATGGATGTAGGGGTGGTAAAGATCATTTCCACTCTGTGGGCTGTTGTTTTGTTCTGTTGACAGTGTCCTTTGCCTTACAGAAGGTTTTCAGTTTCATGAAGTCCCATGTACTAATTGTTTATCTTAGCCATGTGCTGTTGGTGCTCTGCTTAGCAAATTGTCTCCTGCGCCAATGAGTTCAATTCTCATCCCTACTTTTTTTTTTCTGACATATGCAGTGTGTCTCATTTTCCAGGAAACAGCTACAGTTTATAAGCAGCTTGATCAAAGTGGATACAAAATCCACTAAAAAATTGGTAGCCATCCCGTATACAAAAGCCCAAGGGCTGAGAAAGAACTTATAAAAACAACAACCTTCATAGTTGCCACAGAAAAAAGTATCTTGGTGTAACTCTTACCAAGCAAGTCAAAGACTTGCATGACTGAAGAAAGAAATTGAAGAAGATATCAGAAGATGGAAAGATCTCTCATGCTCAAGGGTAGGCAAGATTAGCATAGTAGAAATGCCATCTTACCAAAAGCAATCTACAGAGTCGGTGCAATTCTCAAGAAAATGCCGGACTAGAAAGACGGCTCAGAGGTTAAGGACTAGAAAGACGGCTCAGAGGTTAAGAGCACTGTCTGCTCTTCCAGAGGTCCTGAGTTCAATTCTCAGCAACCACATGGTGGCTCATGACCATCTATAATGAGATCTGGTGCCCTCTTCTGGAGTGCAGGTAAAACACTGTGTATAAAATAAATAAATAAATCTTTAAAAAAAAAAAAAAAAAAAAAAAAAAAAAAAAAAAAAAAAAAAAAAAAAAAAGAAAATGCCAAAATAATTATTCACAGATCTTGAAAGAACAATTCTCAACTTCATATTTAAAAAAACCTAATAGCTAACATAATGTTGTACAACAAAATATCTTCTGGAGGTATCTCCCGTTCTGATCTCAAGCTGTAATAAAAAACTGCATGGTATTGTCCAAAAAAAAAAAATAGATAGGTATATCAATGGAATCAAATAAAAGACCCAGAAATAAACCCACACACTGATGGACTCTTGATTTTGACAAAGAAATCAAAAGCTTACGATGTAAAAAAGATAGCATCTTCAAAAAATTGTGTTGTTTTAACTGGATGTCTACGTAGGTAAAATGCAAATAGGTCCTTATTTATCACTCCACACAGAACTAAAGTCCAAGTGAATTAAACACCTCAACAGATTTTTTTTTTTTAACTTGGGTAGTCTGCAATAACTTCAGTCTCTGGCTTCCTACCAACCATGGCATCTTATATTTTCTCAAATTAGTTTTATTTATTCCAGCTTCTGCTGGAGATTATTTTCATATCTGAAGTGAACAAAACCATCTTTCAACATTTGAGTTGTAAGAAAGCTATTGCACAAATCCCTCCTAGTTATCCCTGCCACAATGAAGAAACATGTGATATCCCATTTTATCTAGACCCCAATTCAAGCGCATTTTCTTTCTGAACATACTAACAAACAAAATATAAATGTAAAAATATTAAGAGTAGCTACTGACAAGAAGGCCATTGTGTCATTTACTTTACAAATAGACCTTGAAGTACATGTTAACAATTTCTGGTTAAATGCTGATGTATGAACAGTAAGTTATTCTCCCGTGCTTTTCTATCTTAGTTAGCCTGTCTACATCTCAATAGTGCAGTTAGCCTGTCTACATCTCAATAGTGCAGTTAGCCTGTCTACATCTCAATAGTGCAGTTAGCCTGTCTACATCTCAATAGTGCCCAGGATAGAAGTTTTACACAACTTTCACTTCTTATATAAGGTTATGGAAAAATCCATGTGAAAAAGACAATATACTATAAACCTTTCAATTTTATGTTTTCAGGTTTTATATTGGCAACTAACAATCTATTTTCAGGATATATATAGGCCTGTTTGAGACTTGTTATTAAATTCAGGATAACATTGTTTTTTAAATACAGATATCAAATTTCCCAGTATAGTTTACTATATAGATTGTCTTTTACTGCTGTTTCAACTTAATACTCTATCAAAAACCAGTTGATTATACTTAGATCTATTTATACCATTGTATACTATATTCTGTTTAAAATATTTGTAGGGCTATATTTTAATCACATGTCCTCTTAATGTTTGTTTTTGTTCATTGACTGTTTAAGGCTTTATTTTGCTGTGTAACCCAGGCTGGTTTTGAACTCATCATTGGCTTGACTCTAAGTCCTAAGCTGTGAAATACTTGCATCATTATGGTCAACTAGGACTATCTCTTGATGTTGAAGAATAATACTATGTATTGAAATATAATTTGACCATGTCCCCTGGAGGGGGAGACCTGGTGGCACTCAGAGGAAGGACAGCAGGTTACCAAGAAGAGACTTGATACCCTATCAGCATATACAGGGGGAGGTAATCCCCCTCAGGAACAGTCATAGGGGAGGGGAATAAGGGGAAAAGGGGAGGGAGGAAAGAATGGGAGGATACAAGGCATGGGATAACCATTGAGATGTAACAAGAATAAATTAATAATAAAAAATTTAAAAAAAAAGAATAAAACCTACCAGATTGTTCTTCTTTTTATTTTATCTTTGAGAATGTCGTACATGGGCCTTCTTTTAAATAAAGTGGTTATAAAACCTAGTCACTGAGAATATGGTGTTTCTAATATACACTAAAAATTAAAGGAATTAAGCCATGCTTTCTATGAAGAAAATACATTACAAACACAAAGATAGCAAGATACAATGTTGCTATTATTGGAATTAACTAACTTTCTAGAAGGGCAAGGAAATCAGGATGATTGATGCAGAGGAACAGAGAAAAACCTTTGGAGATAAGACCAAAGAGAGAAAAAAGAGATCACATTATTTAAGACGTCAAGAGCATTGGAAGGGCCTGGCTCTTTTATGGTTGGGAGTTAAAGACATTAAAGGCTGTTGAGCAGAAACATGCCATAATCAAATATTCTTAATGAAAATTTTTATTTATTTTTATTTTATGTGTATGAGTGTTCAACTAAATATGTTTACTCACCAAGTGCGTGTAGTGCAGGTATTGCCTGTGAAGGCAAAAAGAGGTCATTGTTTCCTCTGGCACTGGTGGTACTGATATAATCCTCTATGTGGGTGATGAAATGGAACCTTGATCCCCTGCAAGAACATCAAGTGATCATAATCTCTGTGCCATTCCACCAGTCCCCATAATATAATAATAATAAGAATTCTCTTTTTGATACACTAGCCCACATCTTTCTGCTATTTTATTGGTTATTGATAATACATTTACATTTGTATTTTTCACTTATGCTCAAAGAAAAAAGTGCATATAAAATGTGAATGCATGTGGCTGTTAGGCATGGCAAGCATCATTGCACAGTAAGCGGCAGCCGAGAGGAAGCTTGAAATTTTGTACATGAGCTTCTTACATCTCAAATGCTGAAAACTGGGGGCTACAACTCTACACAAAACTGAGCTCTTACAGAGGGCCACAGAACAATATCTGTGTGTTCTATAAGTCATCAGCAATGATGGTAGATTCAAAATGTATCACTTGGCTAAATTTTGAATGAATCATATTGTTGTCATCTTTGTCCCCTAGAACACAAGCTGCTAGAATCAAATTTTCTTCAGCAGCGACAATGCAAAAATGATAAAACAGTGAAAGACAATATGTACTTATTTGCATGTTAGCAAATGACAGTTGGATGCACTTCATGATCCTCTGCACCGCATTTTGCCTTCTAGAAATATATAAATATCTTAGCCTTGATTGAAATAAGAGAAAATTTTTTCACAAGAGCATGCAGAATCATTAGAAAACTTTCAATACTCTCACTGACACTATGTGAGTCATTGCAAAAGAAGTAAGAATTGAATCAAAGTTGTGTTGTGAGTTTCTGAGAATATACGGGACATTTCAGCTTTGCAAATGATCAGCAGTGAATCGTATGTGTCCGGACATGGGAAGTTCCCTGTATGGCATCTTCACTATTGTTATGGTTGCAGAGTTTATATTTGGAAATGTGAGCAATGGATTCATTATGCTGACAAACTGCGTTGAATTGATCAGGAAAAGAACCCTTTCTCCCATTGGTTGGATCCTATTTTTCTTGGCCATTTCCAGAATGGTTTTGATATGGGAAATGTTACTAGCATGGCTAAAATATCTTCAGTATTCCTTTTCATATTTGGCTGGAACTGAATTAAGGATTATGATGTTCGCATGGGTAATTTCCAACCACTTCAGTCTTTGGCTTGCAACCATCCTGAGTATCTTTTATTTGCTCAAAATAGCCAGTTTCTTCAGGCCTATTTTTCTATATCTGAAGTGGAGAATAAAGAAAGTGATTCTGATGATCCTTCTGGGAAATTTAGTCTTCTTGCTGTTGAACTTATTACAAATAAACAAACATGTGAAAGACTGGATGTATCAGTATGAGAGAAATACAACCTGGAATTCCAGAATAAGTGAATTTATGGAGTTTTCAGATCTGGTCTTATCCAAGATGATTGTGTTCTCTGTAACGCCATTCATAATGGCCCTGTTCTCCTTCATCCTGCTGATCTTCTCCTTGTGGAAACATCTCCAGAAGATGCATCTCAATTCCAGAGGGATACAAGATTCCAGCACCAAAGCCCATGTGAACGCCTTGAGAATTATGGTCTCTTTCCTTTTACTCTATGCCACTTACTTCTTATCCTTATTTATATCATTGATTCCTATGGCACATCAAAAAGGAATAGATCATATGTTTACCCTATCCTTTGGCCTTTTCTACCCCTCAAGCCACTCATTTATCTTGATTCTGGGACATTCTAATTTAAGGAAAGCCTGTCTTTTGGTAGTGACACAGCTGAGGTGTACGAGAAAGCATTAAAAATTCATTGTTCCATAAGGCAGTGAAGCAACATGCTATTAGGCATATGGTACTCTCTAAGTTGTAGAGCCCTAGGCTAACATTAACACTGAAAAATATATAATTTTGAGATTTTTTTCCATATGTGATAAATACATCAGAAAGTTAGAACAATGCTAAAACAGTGTGCTCTTATATAGATGTGAGAATCAGATTTTATGCATGTAGCCAAAGAATAAAAACATATGTCTGTGACCTAAAAAGTAAGTTGGCTGATACATTTATATTTGGATCCAGGTTGAGATGCATAGTGAGAACCAGGTAATAACTGTACAATACAGATTTTAATTTTCATCTAACTGTGAGTTATCTCAAATCAATGTCATTGTACACATAAGCAATATTTTCAAACATGGAAACAATTTCTTACACTTTATCATATTGTTTTGAAAGTAAATTAGAAACTTTAAGTGAGCTTTAAAGCAATCAAACTACAAAACCTGTATATACAGAGAGATTAAAACGAGACTCTAGGACCTGGGAAGGTGACTCAGTAATGTGCTTTCTTTGCAAGCATGAAAATCTAATCCTGAATCCCTAGTTTCAACTAAAAACCTGCTGTCAAATATCAATATAAAATTTGTATGTAAAATATTACCAATGCCAAGAGCACCAAGGAAAAAAAATATTGCCTTGAAAGTCATTAATTGATACCCTTTTAAAATCAGGTATAGTCTTTACTATTTAAATAAGATTCCGTTTCTAACTTGGATTGTGTTAGTCAGCTATGAAGGAACAGGGAGATTCTCTATGATCAGTATGTCAAATGTTCCAGAGATTTGATAATAATGGTTTCAGTTGTAAAATTCATAATGAGGACATTTGAAAATTTATTCACTTTACAGGTAAACAATTGATAAACAGCATTGACTGGGCAGAAGCCAAAAGATTTCCCCATTTGATTTTCTTTTCACCTGCTTGGCTATTGCTAAAATAGGCTTTCTATGGACAATAATTGTGTGCATCTCTTCTGATTCAAGCTATGGAAAAGCATTTTATCCTTAGAGTGTTCTTAAATTTGAAATCATTTGGATAGGATACAGCTATTGCTGCACAGCTTGCATCATCGTCCTCTGTGTCTTCAATTACCCTAATATAGGCAAGTTCTTGAGTCCTCTTATTCTGTGTATTAGACAAAGAATTTACGAAGTACTTCCTGTTATTGTCTCAATAAAAATACTTTAAAAGTGCCACTGGTTTTCATGGCAATATTGGCTAATAACTTTATTCAAGAATGGTCAAAAGCAGAAAAAAACAAACACTTGACACTTGTTTTTATGGAGACTCTAGATGTTTACCTAGAATATCACATTTTTATTAATTTGATTCTTATCATCATTTTTGTAGTGTATCTGACTTTACTATTTACTTCTAATAACCTTGTTATGGAGCCCCTCCAGGAGTATGAAGCTACAGGACATTTATTCTAAGGTTTTGAACACTGAGTTCCATGTGAAAGGTGTGAAAATTATAGTCTCATTTCTACTCTTCTTTGTAAAGTATTTCATAAGTAATATGCTGGTGGTGGTCTTGTCCTATACCTTTATTGACAGTGTGATTTAGGTATAAGGTTCTGTGTATTGTTTTTGGGAAAATCAGAGTAAGAAAGATTTGAAGAAGGAAGAGAGAAATTTAGAAGGCCAAATAGAACTCTTCCTGATAGACAATGGAAAGTTGACAGCAGATGGAACTCAAGGCTCTCTAGCTACAAGATGTCAGTTATTACTGGAAAGGGTATGGTGCCTTTATGTTTTAACAGCAACTAAGTTTGAATAAAATGGTGGACAGGATTTCACTTGTTGAAGCCTAAATTGACACAACTGACTCAAATCTTGAATATTTTCATTTCTTTGCTTGATTTTTGGTTTTGAGTTACAATGACATGAAATTGAGAGGCAGGTCTCTGAGTTCCCTATCAGTCTGATTTACACAAGAAAGTATGGGTGGGGACTCCCTGCTGATAAGCCTCTTACAAAGACAGCTTAGGATTCAAAATGTCATTTTTTTCCCTTAAAGTTACTATGGAAGTTCTTTTTTCTTAATAATTGATTATGTGTCCTGATTAATGTAAAAGATGGAAACACATCGATCTTAGGCTTATGTAAGGAGAAACAATGACACACTGTTCTAAAAAGGCCATCCAATCCCCTTAGAAGTGGATCCCACATGGATTCCACATGGAAGAATTGATACCAAAGGACCTTTTGGCCGGAGAAATAGGTTCTATTGGTCAATATAAGAACCCAAAGATAGGCTGGAAGACAAACATACATGCCACACGCCTCCCATGCTGATAAGCTTTGGAATACAGATTGAGTTGAGGTGTCACACAGCTCTGGCAGCCAGATTTAAACATGAGACATTTTTGTAAGGGACAAGTGGCAGTCACTCCTGGTGCAAAGAGACATAGGGAACTATATAAGCATACGTGCCAGCCTCGATAGGTCCCCAAAACTCAAAGATTACAATTCATATATTTAAAAGGCAGGACCATCCATCTTATATGGAGAAAGGGGATGGGATAAAAATAGCTACAACAAATGTAAAAAACCAGGTAAAAGATACCTAGGGTATGTGTAAACTATAAAATTAAAAAGAGAGAGAGAGTTTATATAAGGTTTGTTTAAAACATATGCCTTTTGCTCATGGCAACTGCTTGTCTCTTTAAACATGAGGCCTTATCCTGGGTTACACAGAATAGCATGGCCTAGTACAAAGCTGCTCTAGAGCCCAGAAGAGGATATTCAGATTTATACAACCTTGCTTTGATTTCAACATGATAATGCTTAATACACATCCCCTTTGAGAGAGATCAAAATAAAATAGACCTAGGTAAAAAGGAGACTGCTAAATTATATGTCTATGCTTACGCTCTTCACACTGCAGAACAAGCAGGTAACATAATTTGGCGATCTCTCCACATGGGAACAGCTCTGAGACTGACTGAGACATGAAAATGTCTCCAACTGTACATGGCTAATAAATCGTTGGGTACAAAATCCTCAGGTCTTATCATGCCATTATTTTAGATGGCATAGACGAAAATTTGTTTTCAAAGAATCATCTTTAACTGGGCTGTGCTTAGTGCATAGCCCATACATATATGGATACATAATATATAATACCTTTGAAAGTTTATACATTTTTCAGAGCAAAAGACACACACACACACACACACACACACACACACACACACACACACACACACACACACACAAGACAAGTATCCCAGGCAGGTTATCCTACCTCACAGGTGGGCTTGATGACAATATTTCCTTGAAACTCTTCAACTGAGGCAATTACAGGATGCCAATTTAGATTGCCCAGCACCACAGACTTTTCCAATAAGGACTTCAGTTAGGCTGTAAACTTTCTTAGCATTCTGAGACTTGACAGCAAAAATTTCAGCTAGTTTTCTTAAGACTGGACAATATCCCAACTTTTTGGGTCCCCCAAAAAGAAAACTAAGTGCCATTACCATGGAAGGAGGGGTAAATGGTTTCTGGCCATTCTAAGGGTGATAGATGTTTATTATCATCTTCAGGGTGTTAGTTATAGGAATGATAATTAAAAGACTAGATTTTTGAAACTACTTTTAGACAAAAACAGTAATAAGCCAAAATAGTACATTGGAATAGCTCTTTGTATTATTTTTTTTACAACATATACTGTGTCTATGTAATTCTTAAAACTGCAATGTTAAGTTCTAGTCAATTTTAAAGCTGTTATTACCAACTGTTTAGTATGATTAAGAAATTCATATTAGCAATCAGACAATCATACTCATTGTCATTTTAGATACTAGTTTAGTTCATTACAAAAATATATTTCCTATATTTACTGATAAAAGTATCTAGACACAAACCAATCAAATAAAATATATAGGCTTCAAAAACCTCAGAGACACCCAGAATATGGCATTTACAAATTTTAATGATTTAAGGCTTTTTTGACAATGAGACAGGTCTGCTCCTGGCAGCACCCCCCCCCCCCATTTTACTTCAAAGAGCATTAAAGGCCTCATATGTGCCAAGATAGCCACAGGGTGATAAAATGATCTTGTATCAATTACAGACAGAAGACTGTCCAATCAGGAAAAATTGGATAAAGGAGAGGTGACTGCTGAGCTTTGCAAGGACAAGATAGGCAACTATTTTATAATTCCTGCTTCACAGAAAAATCTGTCAAATATTATGAGCTAGATATTTCTCCAATATTATGGAAGAATTTGGTGGTACTGTCCAGAGAGCAAATATCTCTGTCATTTCTATATTTTTGGAAGCGTCTTATTGTACTTCCTGTATATTTGGCTAATATGTTTTTATTCCTTCTGAAGTCTCTGATGAGCTTGAAGGCTAGACAGTTATTGCCTCAGAGTTAAACTGTTTAAGAAGATAGAAATTGATAAAAAGTAAAATATATTATCCAAGGACTGCCAGATATACTAATGTAAGTCTTACCTAATAATTTTATAATTGTTATATTAAATATAGTTTGCTGTTATTAGAAAAGGAGCCCTTTATTAGACTAAGAGGGGGAAGTAGATGTAAGCTTATTGTTTAGCTTAAATACTGATTTCTGTCTCAATGATATGTGAACACTGTTCCCCAATTTTTCGCTGGTATGTCAATAAAGCAGCTTACAGCCAATAGCTGAACAGGACAGAGAATACAGCTGGACTTGCTGTCAGCCAGAGGAGGATTGTTTAGGGGTTAAGATATTTTTATCTCTAGATAAATGTTTTAATTTGACAATGATGAGATATGATAGATATTGATTTTCATTCAGAATTTTAGACTCACCAAGATAGGAAAGATGCTTTCTTCCAGGCTGCCAAGTAAAAATAGTCAAAACACTATGAATGTAACATTTATATAATTCCTAGCTGCTTCGTGGTTCTTCTTGCTGTGGATAGTTTATTGTATATACAGGTAATAATATAAATGTATATGTAAAAGGTAAAAAGTAATACCAAAAACAAAAGAGGAAGTAGGGGATTCAGGCAGGGATTCAGCCACAGGCAGAAGTGCAGGAAAGATAAACAAGATTCAGCTGTGGCAACAAAAGAACTAAAAAACAAGTAACCTGAGAATTGGGGCAAAGGTGAAGTCAAGAAAATACAGAGGGTTAAGTATAGATTTAAACTGCTCAAGATTGTGTTTTGAAGTTTATTATAGATGAATATAAAAGTTTCAATTATTTGTATAATAGCCAGCTTAAAAGAGAACCAAACACAGTTTTATAAAAATAAGTACAACAGTGTAGTGGCAAAGACTTTCCTCATGCTCCTGGTAGTTTTATACCCATCTACATGTAATGGAAGGAAAAATTGAGCAAGTTTTGCTCTGTATGCTGACAAAGGTAAAGTGGGCCAAAGAGAAGACATTTTCTCTGTACCATGAATAGGCCTGCTGTGACTGAGGATGTTCTCAGGGCCAAGGAGGGAGCAGAATAAAGATTTTTACATCCATTCCCCATATCCTCAATTTTGAGACAATAACTATCTCTGTAGACCGGGATATCTTGGAATCCACTATGTAAACCTACCTGACTTCAAACTCACAGTTATCCTGCTTACCATTTTCCTGAGTGTTAAAATTAAAGATAGGTGCCAACACATGGGGTATTTCCATCTCTTTTACCTACTCCCTTTTCTCTCATTCTGTCCTAATGAGAACTATTCAAAATAGCTGCTTATTTTACAACAAAAGGAAAATAGTTCAATATTATTTGCATTGGATATGAAAATTTACCTTTACAAATAAAATTGTAAATCAGTGAGAATTTATTTTAGAAAATGTACAACAAAACAGAATAATTCTTTCTAAAACTGCATAAGTCTAATGAATATTCGAATAGAAGAGAATTAAAATATGTGAAAGATTATATGAATTGTTTGTGTTTATATATAAATAACAGTTCTACATTTTTAAAATTAGGAAATTAATTGTTTTTAATCTTCCTGAGACAAAATATATATAGTTTGATTTTCTCCTATTGTAACCATGGTTTTGTTTTTGACAAATGACAGGTATTTGTTGTTTCTTGTATTTGAAAATTGTCCATAAGATTCATTTCCTTTATATACATCACTGTTGTAAACACTTACGTTATCCAACTTACATGTTTTGAATATTGCAATGAGTCTTAATGTGCACATATCTCTGTGAAATTTTCAGTTTCAGTGGGCACATAGAACTGTTTCACATGCTTGATCTACTTTTATTATAATTTTTTTATTTTTTGCATATACATTTATATTATTGCACATATATATAATAAACTACATACAGCAAGAAGAACCATGAAACAACCCAGAATTAAGTAAATGTTACGCTCTTAGTGTTTTGCCTATTTGTATTAGGCAGTCCTGAAGAAAACATCTTTCTATCTTGATGCATCTAAAATTCTGAAGGTAAATCAATATCTATCATCTCTCATTGCCATCAACTTAAAACATCTACCTAGACCTAAAAAATCTTAACCCCTACAACTAAGCTTAATTGTAAAACTAAGCTATCTGGTCTTCAACCCCATCAGAGACTTGAGAATGAATAAAATTAATTATCTGAGTACACAGGGGTGCAAGGTAGCAGCTTCCCAAATAAGGAGATGACAGAAATAGTTTGCTAACTCAGCAGTCGCCAAAAACTCCCTATAATGTTGGAGTATTATCTTCAGCCTTCTGGACCAATATATCTGATAGACATATTTGTGAGGCAAGAATTATTGAGGACATGCTTACCCTGTCTTGACAGAGTTTGGTGTCAACTCTGCCTGCTTCCAAGCTTGCACTTTTTTAGGCAGAAATCTGTCTCTGGTAGAAATGAGTACATTTTTCCCAGTGGCTTGTTTGCCACATTTGAAGCCATCTCCATAAGGAAGTTCTTTGATGTTCATCATCCTCTTTGAGGTAGGCTCGGTGTTGCCAGGAGTTAACTGGAGGTCTTATTGTCAATGAATCCTTAAAATAATAAAAACATTTTTAAATGCCATATTCTGTATGTCTATGAGATTTTTGAACACCTTATATAACTATTTTACCTTATATTTCTGTAGAATCGTATCTATCTGCTGCACTTAAGATGGCTATTCTTGTGATAAAAATAGACTAGTAATTGATATGATCATAATTTGATTATCTAACAATTAACTTGTATAATGTATTTATCCTAAACAGCCTGCAATATCACTTTCAAAGTATTGGAATTAAACCTTGTATTGTAATTGAATAGTATGGGTACAATACCTCATATTAGAATAGAAATATATATATATATATATATATATATATATATATAATGTGTCTGAAGAATAATCTTACATTTGAATTCTATACCACCATGTCTAAAACTAAACTTATTTTGTACCTATATACACAATTCTAAACCAATGAATTAAAAATAACCTTGTGAATGTCAATTAAAGCAGTAAATTGAGTAGTTTCACTAAATTACTTTTTGTTCTGTCTTCTCTATATATTTCTATATTCCTCCTTCTTTTTTTTTCCAACACTATCTCCAAACACAAGAGTGGAAGATAAAGGGAAAGCGAGACATCCATGAGTCCAATAATAAGACCAATAGTAATTTATGACTAATTCCATTGAAAATAACCCCCTATAGTCCAAAAAAGCAACTAAAAACCTACCTGACTCCACTTAAAGGAAATGGGGCATTGTTCTCTTTTGGTTACTCCCAGCTGATTTGGGACGAACAACACCTTTGTAGGGGCCCAAATAAAATTGGGGAAATGGTTAAACAAGTTAGGAATAACATTTGTGGTCCAGTTTCTAAATGTTGAGAAACTCCAGGCTTAATTAGAGTCTTGTGTGGGATGGTCTGAAATGCTGGACTAGTTGGGATTGGAAACCTTCTTCAAAGGTGTCCTGGAAGCTGTCCTGTTCTGATGAGGAACAGCAACTGAAGCACTTGGTGCTGGAACATGAACGATGCAGGATGTCAGTGTCCAACATGCTGAAAAGAATGAATCCTCTCAGGTCTGATCCAATATATGTTCTGTTCTTTTGTTCCAAAAACATATAATTTCTCACAAAGCATTATACAGTGCTAAAATTATAAGGGTATAAGGTATGTGTCATGCATAGAACCATTAAGGCTGGTTCTCCGCTCCTTGTATGAGCAGAAAAAAAGACATCTGTAAATCTTCATTCAAACCATATGAAGAATGGCATCTAATAATAATTCACAAGGATTCTGTAGCAACAAGAAGCATTATCTATGCCTAGACATTCATGTCTCAGCCAGTCTCAGAGCTAGCCCCATGTGGTGTAATTACCACAATAAGTTACCTGCTTCTTCTGCAGTTTAGATTCTTCACATCCTGATATTATCACCTCCCTCATCCCCTCTTGAAACCCCCTCCCTCCATCATGCCCTCTCCCCTCTCTCCCTCTCTCCCCTAGTCCTCAGAAAGGGGAGCCCTCCTCTCCTAACATCTGACCTCAGTCTATCAAGTCTTATCTGTACTACCTGTAACCTCTTCCTCTGTAACCTGGTTTTGGAGGAACTACCATACTGACTTTCATAGTGGTTGGGGTGATTCACATTACAACCAGCAAAGTGTAAATATTCTTTTTGTGCCCCATGGTGCCCTAGAATTGTTGATATAAAAAAGTGGGCTGCTTTGTACTGCATTACTTGAGCTTTTGGATCCTTGATTTTGATATTGTCACTGATTGTATCTTAACGAGTTGTATAGTTTTAGATTTCTCTGGTTTTGGTATCAAGATATCTCTAACATAAGCTAGACATTTAGAGAGTATTTCTTAAATGCCAGTGGGGAAATGCAAGTGAGTCTCTTTGAATTTTAGGACAACTATAGATAAATACTGAGGACAAATAACATAGATATAATGTTTGTTTCATTTTATGAAAAATATGTGTAGACTTTGAATTTTTACCCTTTAATTATTTTATTGAAATCTGATTTACATGGATTATGGAGAGTCAATTAAGAGTTTAATGTATAAGAACACTGAGAAGTTATTAAGACTTCAGGTTTTTCTTATTTCCACCTCAATACCCTGTACCTCAGTTACTGATCTATTTCTGTGAAGAGACACCATGACCAAGGCACCTTATAAGAGGAAGCATCTCACTTCAGATCTTGCTTATATTTTAGATGGTTGGCCCATGATCATTACACCAAGAAGAAGACAGGCATTGTGCTGGGGCAGTGCCTAAGAGCTTTAAATCCAGGTCAACAGGCAATAGGAAGAAACAGAAATACTGAAACTTGCATGGGTTTTTAAAACCTCAGAGCCTACCACCACTGGCACACATCCTCCAACAAGGTCATATGTACTCCAACAGGGGCACGACTCATAATCTTTCATGAACAGATCTCCAAATGGGGACTAAGCATACAATATGTGAGCCTATGGGAGCAATTCTCATTCAAACTACCACATTTCTTTTTTTTTTTTAAAAAAGATTTATTTATTTATTATTATGTATACAGAGCTCTGCCTACATGTACACCTGCAGGCCAGAGGAGGATATCAGATCACATTATAGATGGTTGTGAGCCACCATGTGGTTGCTGGGAATTGAACTCATGGCGGCTAAGAGCAAACTACCACATTTCACTCCAAGTCTCCCCCCCCCCCCTTCCCCCAACTCCATGCAGACTTACAGGTATATTATAATGTAAAATGCATTCTAACTTTAAAAGTCCCCATAGTCTTTCAGGCTTTAGTCTGTTTATAAGTCCGAAGTCCAAACTCTCTTCTGAGACTTGTGGCAGTCTTCTAATTATTATCCCTATAAAATAAAAATTAAAAAGCAGATCACATACTTCCAGTGTTTAAGGGTACAGAATATGTTACCATTCTAAAAGGGAAGAGAGCACAATGAGGAAATAACAAACCAAGGTAATATTGAAACCCAGCAGGCCAAACTTCAAATTCTGTATTCTATGTCTGATGTTGAAGGATTTATTAGATGGCTTTTCCTTTCCCGCTTGGTCACTGCAACACATATCTCTCTTAGGCTGTTTCCTCTTCCTGTTAGCAGATGTCCTTGACAAGTGTCCTATAGCTCTGGCCTGTCCAACCTCTTGGGGTCTTTAAGTGAAGGGGAGGTTCCATTTTCACAACATTATTAAATGTTCTTTCTGGCTCTCCAAGCAGCCATTCCTCAGCCATGCCCCTTGCTTGCATGGTTTTCCTTAACCTTGAAGGAAGATTCCACAGACCCTTTTCTGTATCCTTCTCAGCTCTAAAGCTATAACTACAAGGGATATTTGCCAAGCACTGCTGTTTTCTGGGACTTTCTGGGACTCCTTGATGAATTATATTTGCATAAGCCTCCTGTTATTATTTAGGTCTAGGATATCTAATCAGGCCTTATCTTATCACAGGTTGTAGGATTAGCTAGGTGGGATCTTGTCCTGAGGTTATGGCTCATTTATTCCATTTATTGTCAGGCTTTTCTTTAAACTCTTCATCCCCTTCAGCACAAAACTTGGCTGTTTTGTGCTGCTCTCTTTTTCCTTAAACTGCGCATTTTTTGCCTTTGCACCAACTTATTCATTTTTATTGTGGATATGCATAAGAATAATCACTAATAGCCATGTGGCACAGTCAATACTAGGATGTCTTAAAATCTCCTCTTCCTAGGTCATTAATTCGAAACTCTTCAATTCAGCTTCAGGAAGATGCATAGGACAAGGGGAAAAAAGCAGCCACATCCTTTGCTAAAATATGACAAGAAGAGACTCTAGACATATCAATAATTTTCCTCTCTTCTGAACATCTTGAGCTAGGACCCCACTGTTCACATTGCCTTCAGCAGGACTATCTTCCATGTCCCTACTAGAATGATCCCATTAGCCATGCTTAAATGTTCAGACAATAGCATATTCATGCCACTCAGATCAATAACTGATATCTGGTCCCAACTTCTAAGTTACTATTCCATTGTTGCGAGGAGAGAGCATGATCACGACAACATAGGAAAGAAATAACTCAATTTCAGGGCGTGCATGCAGGATTAGAGGTTTGTTCCATGATCATAATGGTGAGAAGCACACAGTCATGGCACTAAAACAGTGGCTGAGAGCTTTGTAACCTGATCCATGGGAGGCAGGCAGGCAGAAAGAGGAGAGAGAGAGAGAGAGAGAGAGAGAGAGAGAGAGAGAGAGAGAGAGAGAGAGAGAGAGAGGACAGAGAGTGAGGGTGAGGGCTTTGCATAGGTTTTTGAAACTTCAGAACCCACCCCCAGTGACATACCTTCTTCAACTAGATCATACCTCCTAATTCTTCAAAAACAGTTTATCAACTGGGGACTTAGCATGACAATATATATTGCCTATGGAGACCTTTCTCATTCAAAACACCACAACCTCTTTCAAACAACAAACAGACAAATGAAAAGACAAAATATAACACCACAACAAAACCTTGATGCTTTAAATTCTCTGAAACTGGTAAGTGAAGGCTTTCGTGGGACATGCCCCTTGGGCTAGTATGCAGAAGGCATCCTATTGGGACTCTAAATGAGAGACGCATGGGAGAACAGCAAAATAAAAGGATACACAGGGTCCTAGAAATCTACAAGTAGAACAATATGATAGGCAGATTTGGGCCCAGGGGTCCCGCTCAAACTAAGGCACCAGCCAAGGACAATACAGGAGGTAAACTTTAAACCCCTTCCCAGATCTAGCCAATGGTCAGAACATTCTCCACAGATGAGTGGAGAGTGGGATATGACTTTCTCACGTACTCTGGTGCCTCACATTTGACCATGTCCCCTGGAGGGGGAGACCTGGTGGCACTCAGAGGAAGGACAGCAAGTAGCCAAGAAGAGACTTGATACCCTATGAGAATATATAGGGGGAGGTAATCCCCCTCAGGAACAGTCATAGGGGAGGGGAATAATGGGAAAATGGGGGGGGGGAGGAATGGGAGGATACAAGGGATGGGATAAACATTGAGATGTAACAAGAATAAATTAATAAAAAAAAAAAAAGAAAAAAAAATTCTCTGAAACTACCTCTCAAAATTCCTCCTTTTCATCCATTAAATTTAGCACTTGGTAGTGTCATATAAATACATGACTATAAAATCCCATGTGGGAAGAGAGAACAAAAAGTAAATTAGTGAATCTACTCCTCAACTTAATGCCTGAATTGTCACTCACAGGATATTTTTAATTCACTGATATAGAATTCTGTATTTAGATGCAAAATAAGTTCTAGATACAGTGATATAGAATTCAAATGTAAGATTATTCTTCCCACATTATATCTATCTATGTGTGTGTATATATATATATATATATATATATATATATATATATATATACTCTAATATGAGTTATTGTACCTATATAACTCAATTATAATACAAGGTTTACTTCTAATGCTTTGAAAGTGCTATCAAGCTATTTAGGAGAAATAAGTTATACAAATTAAATGTTAGTAGAGTAAATCATGGCCAGGTCAATTGCTAGTCTACTTTTATCACAAGAATATACATCTTAGATACAGCAGATAGATATGCCTCTATAGAAAGACAAGATCTTCCAAAACCCCGGAGACATGCAGTATATGGCATTTAAAATGTTTTTATTACTTTAAAGATTCACTGACAATGAGACCGGCTAACTCCTGGCAACACCCAGCCTACCTCAAAGAAGATGATGAGCATCAAAGAACTTCCTTATGGAGATGGCTTCAAATGTGACAAACAAGCCACTGGGCAAAAGGTCCTTAATTCTACCACAGACAGAATTCTGCCTTTAAAAGGATAAGCTTGGATTCAGGCAGAGTTGACAGCCAAACTCTGCCAAGACAGTGTGTTATTCCAATGCTGGTGTTTTGCTAGCTCTTACTCTTCAGTGTTATAATGTTTTGTCCCTGAGGAAAGTGTGTCATGTTATCTATGTACTGTATAGGTTTTTTGCTGGTCATTGTCTTAGTGAATCAATTTCCTAGTCACCTTATTAAAACTTCTTGTTCCCGTTTCACACACATTTTTTCCTGTTGGTATCTTCTTACACTTCTGCTTGAATGAGAAATTAATCTTATGTTGATATTTTAATAGTCAGTTTTTCATGGCTGCATGTGTGCTCCTAGATATCTATAAAAGTGGAAATATCTAATAGTACATTAGACATCCTAGTATTGACTGTGCCACATGGCTATTAGTGATTATTCTTATGCAGATCCACAATAAAAACGAATAAGTTGGTGCAAAGGCAAAAAATGCGCAGTTTAAGGAAAAAGAGAGCAGCACAAAACAGCCAAGTTTTGTGCTGAAGGGGATGAAGAGTTTAAAGAAAAGCCTGACAATAAATGGAATAAATGAGCCATAACCTCAGGACAAGATCCCACCTAGCTAACCCTACAACCTGTGATAAGATAAGGCCTGGTTAGATATCCTAGACCTAAATAATAACAGGAGGCTTATGCAAATATAATTCAGAGAGTTGAGATAGCTTAGATAAAAAAGACATAGTTCATCATTGATAGAGTAGTATTGACAATTTTAAGAATATCTTTATTTTAGAATATGAAATCGGCACTGACATACATAAGAAAATGTGTGCACACACCACTTGCACCCACAGCCATATCCGTACTGGACAAAAAGTTAAATGACTGAGTCACAGTCTCATCAGTCAAATCCTCATAATGCTGGAAAATAAATTTTAATACCTGTGACAATTGCTTAGATAATATTTCCTTCCAATCTTGTCCAAATTACACGTGGTGCATAGCAGTTAGACTGAGCCAGTAGCCACCTCCTGTCTGTACTTCCCCATTATTTCAATCTCTTCAAGAGGAATCTGGAAGGTAAAATATTCTAGTGTGTCCAGTACTGAGATCACCCAATACAGAGTTCAGGGGTCATTTTCTTTTGTTCCTTATTATAAGGGCAGCTGCTGTGTAGATGTGTAAGAATCCTCAAAGCCTACTTCAAGATGTTTGTGGTCCTTCTGACCACTCTACAGTTCTGGAGAAAATATCGTGAGAGTATAACCTTAAAGCTGCTCTCGCAGAACAGAACAAAGATCTGGAGGAAAATAAAACATCAAACATAGATGAGACTTCCCACAAAATAATACTTTCTAACGAGAATGCGAATATTTTGACAAACCCTTAGTTTCTGTCATCTGTGATAATTCCTACTTGCATATTTTAAATAAAAATGGCATTTGGTTTTTTACAAGTTTAGTTACTGGCTAGCTTCCCGTTTAACAGCATATTCTGATACATTTTCAAAATCCTTATTGATTTATTTTAAAATTGATATTAAATATGCAAATAACAAAAATGTGTTCCCAGAGACAAAGCTGAGATTAAGGTGGTGAAGCTTGTCTTTTAAGGGAGGTTTACAGAAGAATTAGAAGCAAGAGAAAGCACCTTGGATAGCAATACAGATGATAGCCTATGTACTTACCAAGATGATTGAAATGGCTTTGGTCCAGTAATAGTCTATAAAATAACATACCAGAAACTTCTTATCAAACCTCAGTTATGTCTTCTATTTCCCCTTGGTGAATGTGTCCTCAAATGGGAGGGCATCGCCTTTCTGGTACAGATTATTCAAGCCTTGATGACCATTTGGAAAATAAGAAATGTGACATTTCTTATGTAGATGTGAGCAATGTAGAATCGTTCCAGAGAGGCCACCAAAGACAGACCAAAAACTTACTTAGCAAACTTGCAATGATTGTGTATATTTTCAGAATTCTGGGTGAAAAGTGGCTAACAGGGGCATGAGTACATTAAAGTTAATTGCACAAGAAGAAGTCTACTAGTGATGACTCATGAACAACCTGGTGGCAGCACAGCCAGCTAAAGAACCTCCATTCTCCATGATGTGGCATTGCTTCCCTGTCTTTTGGCAGGACCTTGTGAACTTTGACATTCCCCAAGCCTTGTTTGGTTGGATCATTTTACTTTTTCTGAGCCTTTGTGAGCCTCCCTTCTAACTCCTGGAAGGAAGGTTACAATATGGAGGAAGTGACTAAACCACTAAACAATACTTCATCCTGCTTCCTGGCTTTCACATTCTTTCTACCTCCTTTTCTGAAATGTCTCTCTTTCTACCCACTGTTCTAAAATGTCTCCTGAGCCCTATTTCCACAACACTAAGCCTGATCCTATCTGGCCTCCTGTATCTCAGTATCACAATATAGGCCATCAGAGGTTCCTTCACTGATCTTGAAAATGTCTTATTCTTGGACTGGAGAGATAGATCAGTAGTTAAGAGCATATTGCTCTTGCAGAGAACCTGAATTTCATTCACAACACCTATGTCAGGTAACTCACAAGCACTTTTAACTCCAGCTCCAGGGGATTTGGCGCCCTCTTCTGAACTTTGCCCGCACCTCTGTGGGGCTAATGAGCCATGCAACATGGGAAGCTGGCCTAGAGCACGAGTGAGGTCAAGATGTGTCCAAACCCTGAAAATTCTGTCTTGAGACCAGCAGAAGTGGTACGGTTCCCTCCCTGCTCTGTGCCTGAATGTTCAGGTGCAAGTTGTCCACGGACCCCCACCTCTGCCACCCTTAAATGGTCACATAGCCTGGTGGCCAGGTTTCAGGCCATGTATAAGTGGATATTAGCCCAAGATAGATGTCCTCTGACTCCACCCAGAGGGGCATCCAGACAGATGCTGGGATTCCCAGCCAGACTCTGGGCATAGTGCTGATAGTGGTATAGAAGAGTCGGGAGATGGAAGGACCCAGAAGTGTCAGGAGCCCCACGGGGAGACCATCAAACCCAGAGGATCTAGACGCAGGGGAATCTGCACAAACTGATACACCAAGCAAGGAAAATGCATAGAGAGATCCCAGAACCCCGGTTTAGATATAGCAAATGGACAGCTCATTCTCCAGTGTTGTGGGTAGAGCAGGGACCACCTCTGACATGAGTGAACTCTGTTACCTGAGATTTGATCCCTTCCCCTTGTTAGGGAGGTCCTATGGGCACACAGAGGAAGGGGATACAGGCTATCCAGATGAGACCTGATAGGCTATGGTCAGAGGTCTAGGGGAGGGGAATAAGGCACCAGAGGGAGGGAGGTTGAGAACAGAAAGATACAAGCAAGGGAATAACAATCAAGATGTAAGATGAATAAATAATAAACAAACAAACAAACAACGTCCTCTCTCCTTATAAGGACATGTCCAGAAATTACCTAGAGTTCCTCCTCAGAAAAATGAAGCATTCCCAGCACATCAGCCCCAGTCGATTATGTACACTCACCCTAAAAACCCCTAACCAATCTCCAAGGTTTATATAGCTTAGGTTCCCTCCCCCAATAAATAGAGCTTTTTCACTGAAAACTGTCTGTAGAGAAGAATGTTTCTCCTGCACTCACCCTGATAGAGATCATGATTTCACCCTACCCACTTCCCTCCAGTCCAGCTCTTTGTGTGGAACATGTCTGAATACCTCAAGGAGAAAAGCAGACCTAGGGTGATACATCTGCCCATATATACATATTGCCCACACAGAGCAGTTCCGTATACAGACAATTAAAAGTAAAATAAATCTTAAAATAAATATGAAAATTTTTAATTCAAATATTTCAGATTTCAAGTATTCTTTGATCATAATGTTTTTTTTTTTTTTCTACTGGACCATTGTCCTGGCTCCCATCAACATGCTGAGCAGTAAATTCTCCTTTCTATATAAAGGATCAGACCTGAAAGTTTTCTTTCATTATTTCTTCAGTGTCCTTTTACCTCCTTAGTATCCAGCTATATAATTTTTCCCACAGATTTCATTTTTGTGTCTCTGGAAGGTCTCTACCACAGGTCTAATTTGTACTTTATTTCTTTGCATCTCATTCTGCCTCCAATTTTTTTTTTTTTTTTTTTTTTTTGCTATTTTTTTCCTTCCAAAGAGAAGCCAGCTCAGCAAATAGCACTCATATGTTTTTTTTTCCCATTCCACTTTTTTCTTTATATTGGCAAGTCTCTCCTTGGCAAAGTAGCTGGGATTCTGTTGCATAAATTGCTGCCTACAACAAATACTATACAATACTATACTATACAATACTATACAATACTATAGCTCGGTTACTAACCCATCAATGCATGCTACTGTGGGAGACTATTCTGCATTCTATAGCTGATGAGTGGTTAACAGATCTCCACACTCAGCTGTTGGAGCCAATTGACTAAGAGAAATGCCACTCATAGGAAATAGATGTAGACAGACTCTCTGGGATTCCTTGCAAGGATATTCCACTATCAGATGGCTTTGTTTTACTTCCATTGCAGGGAGCATGCAACTGCCATTACATTAAGGAGACACACTATCCTGAACTATGTTGGAAAAGTAGGTATGCCAGGGTTGTCGATGTAAATTTTCCAGCCTCAAATCATTAACTTCAGTTGACTGTTTCAGCATTCATTACTTGAGCCGGGCACCTACTTCTGCAAAGGATAGACTAGATACTGAAATAAGCAATAACTGAAATGATTAGATAATATTTGTAAACGTATTGAACATTCTTAAATATCATAGAAAGAAAAATTAAAGCTGCTTTGAGATTCCATCTCAAACCAATCAGAATGGCTATAATGAAGACAAGGTATCACAAGCCAAACCCACCAGGAATCAAAGTTCAAATCTGTGGAGCTGAGTTCAGATTGATATATCTATAATTCAACTCAGGGTTCACTGTTCATTGTGGAAGACGGTAAAGAAGGGTTATAAGAGAGAAAGGATAAGGGAGTTTGCTGTGACAGTGGCTCCTATTAATGTCAGAAATGTACCCATTAAAATCTCACCACTGGGCTGGAGAGATGGCTCAGAGGTTAAGAGCACTGGCTGCTCTTCCAAAGGTCCTGACTTCAATTCCCAGCAAACCATATGGTGGCTCACAGCCATCTATAATGAGATCTGGTGTCTTCTTCTATACAGGCAGAAGACTATATACATAATAAATAAATAAATCTTTAAAAAAAAAAGCTCACCACCATAATTGTCTGAGCATGTTCTGAACAATGACAATAATAACAGTCATGCTGAAGTGGCCTCAGCCCTACATAAAGAACTGCAGGCAAATAAAGAATGCTGGCAGTTGGAGAAACAGACTTGCACAAGAAAAAAAAAAAAACACAAATAGTTATCCAATCCCAAATGATCCACCTTGAAATATGCATACAAATAATATTATATAGATTGTTCAGGTATATTTATGTATTTATTTATTTTTAATTTTTTATTATTAATTTATTCTTGTTACATCTCAATGGTTATCCCATCCCTTGTATCTTCCCATTCTTCCCTCCCTCCCCTTTTCCCATTATTCCTTTCCCCTATGACTGTTCCTGAGGGGGATTACCTCCCCCTGTATATGCTCATAGGGTATCAAGTCTCTTCTCGGTAACCTGTTGTCCTTCCTCTGAGAGCCACCAGGTCTCCCCCTCCAGGGGACATGGTCAAATGTGAGGCACCAGAGTACGTGAGAAGGTCATATCCCACTCTCCACTCAAGACCCAGCTATTCCACTCCTCGGAATATACCCAGAAGATGCTCCAGCACACAACAAGAATATTTACTCAACCATATTCATAGCAGCCTTATTCATAATAGCCAGATCATGGAAACAGCCTAAGTGTCCCTCAGTAGAAGAATGGATAAAGAAACTGTGGTACATATATACTATGGAATACTACTCAGCTATTAAAAATAAGAAATTCCCAAAATTTGTGGATAAATGGATTGAGCTAGAAATGATCATAATGAGTGAGTTAACCCAGAAGCAGAAAGACTTAAATGGTATATACTCACTTATATCTGCATACTTATATATTTAAAATATATATTAACTCTTCATATGAATGTAAACTTGAGAAGATCATATATAAACCTATATAGAAGTTCCCAAGTTGAAAAATATATGGAATCACCTTTATGATTAACTCCTGAGCATATGCTCAAAATATTAAGTCAAGAAACAAACATATGAGGTATTACTTAAGCATCCATGTGTATTGTTGCACTATCTATAAAAATAAGAAATGGAGTCATATAATAAAATCAATAGATGAATGAATAAAAAATGTGATACATAGGCACAATGAAAAATAAAATCATTACATTTGCAGGAAAACTTGATACATAGAATTTTATGTTAAGCAAAAATAAACAAGATTCAAAAAGACAAATGATGTATGCTTTCTCCCATGGGTTGATTGACATTTAATTTAGTCTTGTGGAAGGGGGAGGGAGAAGGAGATGTCAAAGGAAGGAAATGTAAGATAATTGAGCTTGTGGATACTTGAAACATGAAGATGGAAAAAGAGATTATGTAGGGTGAGAAGAGAATTAAGGACAAAGAGAGTGTTAGGAATGTACAAAGCAGAGTGCATGTACGGCAAATAAGAACAAACTTAGTGTTGTCTACTGAGAAAATAGTACATTTAGTTCTACTACTTTGTATGAGAATTCTACAAAAATATGAAAACATAAGTTGCTTAAACATAGCATCTCAAATCAATAGTCAGCTAGAACTCAAAAAGTGAATATTTAACACCCTATAGTAGAACTTTCCAACAATGATTATATCTCTCATTTCACGTTTCTCACTTCAACACTTTATATAAATTATAAGAAACCAGATCTATTTTTTAAAAAATTCCCTAAACTTGCCTTATATAGTTCACAGATGTGGCTTAAGTAGGAGAAGATTAGACTGTGCACATGATTTCTATGCTGTCTTACAGTGGTATTGTTTTAAACTATGGAAAGTAAGAGTCTTCTTATGTTAAGGTTACAATGCATTTCAAGAATGTAAAATGGAGAAGTGATAGATAATCCATCACCCTTAAATGTTTTAAAATACAGAATGAAAAATAGCCTAAAATGGGTAAAGTCTGGTTTTAACTTCAGAACACATCTTATTTTTACTTAAAAATATTTTAGGAAATGATTTTCATTACTGTTATACAAATTATCTCTTTTCACCCTTTATGCCTGTTCATATTCATCTGACAATTACAAATACTACTTCATGTACATATTTACTAAATTTATTCTACTTTGTTGTCACTAAATTCTACTTGTTTTATATTTTATAATAAGAATTTTTCTTACTCTCTAGTGGAACTGAGAATTATGTTTAGTTTCTAGTGAAAATAAAAAAATTTAAACAAATAATGTCTGCTTTAAGTATGCACTTTTGGTATGTGGATTAGAATCAATTGTTCCTGCCTTCTGTGAGTGGTTGAAGCATCAAAACTGAACTCAGTATCTAGGCCAGGGAACAGTGTGGTGGAAACAGTCACACAAGGCCCCTTATGCCTGATTGTAACCCATTCAAATAGAGGATAACAGAGGATAGTAGGCCAAATATATATTGCTTCAAAGTCATGAAATTTTTCTTACTATATTCTTCTTAATTAGATTGTCTGAGAGAAAGCAGTGATAAAGGGAATGCTGTTTTCGATCTCTCTTGTCTTTATGATCTCACCAAAATGCATCCATATATCCCTTTACTTAAAGATTGCTTTAGAAATTATTTAGTAACATATATTTTGAAAATAGTAGTGCAGAAAAAAGCATTAATGCTTTCATCAATTCTATTTACTAGTATTTTTCTAGTGTTTATCAAGAGACCTAAAGGCTTCCAGTTTTTTAGTCAGCATCTCACCTGTCTCAGAAATAATGGAAGGGCCTGTTTCAGCTTTTGGTTTGCCCAAATCAAGATACAAGAATGACCAGCTGGGTATAAGGAACCAGTTACCATGCACAGTAAGAAGACCAGTGGATTAAACAAATTCCAACCTGATATAATTACACAGACAGAGTACGTAGCATACAATAAGAGAAAGGAGACCACAGTTTGCAAGGCTTTTATGTGGACCAACGTGCTGGGATCTTGACATCCTTTTCCGTGGATTTTCATATTCCTGAGATGTTTGCTTAAGGAGTAGATTAAGAGCAGAACACAGGTCAGTGATATACAAAATGGTGTGATGTTTATCAGGCTGAAGAGGGGTATGTTTGCAATGGTGGCGATATCATTCAGTTTGCTCTTCGAAGTCACATTTCGTTCAGGAACAATAACCCAAGCAGTCTGGTTCGCCACACCAAAATATGCAAACAAAAACAGAAAAGATCCCAAGAATATCACAAAAAGAACATTCTCAATTTTTCTTTTTATATAAAGAAACAGGCTGTTGGAAAAATTGGCTATCTTGAACAAATAAAATATGCTGAGCATGGTCCCAAGCCAATTGCTAAAATGGTTGTTTAGAGCCCAGGTTATTATACCCAAAGCTCTTAATTGCGTACTGTATGCTTCTTCAGAAAACACAGTTGAATGCCAGTTAATTAACATTGCCCATAACAAACCAATTCTGAAGATTGCAAGAGCAGTTATAATTCCATCCGCTGAGGAGATCTTTCTTCTCTTGAAGTTCTCTAGAATGATGAAGACATTGACACAGTTTCCTAAGAGAAATTCAATCATCATTATGATGGTAATAATCCATTCTAGGTAATTCATTACTTCCGATGAAACAAAAAAGAAAAGAAAAAAGAAAAGTAAGTCTAACTTCACTTATGATTCTTTTTTAATATAAGTATGTAATTATATTTTTTCTTAACTGAATATATACGATAGTTCTTGCTTCTTTTTAATTGTGTATAAAGATGAACAGTCATGTGGTGTGATAATAGATGAATTCAATCTCATGCTTATGGAAATTAATATTACCATAATGTCTCCAATTACATACTTTCATGTCTCTGCCATAGACTAGTGTATTTCAGTGCTGCCTTCGAAAGGATGCTACATTGCACTCTCATTTGTTAGCAGGCAAATGAAGTCCTGTTCTATTGTTTGAAATTCTGCTTCTTTAGTCAGTCATTATTTATGATAGCCAACTTTGTTTGTTAGTAAAATTTACAGCATGAAGGGGATGCCAGTCATCATATGAAACTTGGCTCATCTAGGATTAACATCCACTATGGGCTCATATATCTTAATGCATAGTTTATGCACAAAGAGGATCAAATTTCCATCTCAAAAGACCCAAGGGTTTCTGAGGAGCATCAAAAAGGCCAACATGCCTTAAAAACTGCCCTGTGATAATTAGTACCTGCTTGTAACTTGACTCTTTATCTGCTCATAAGAGTACACATTTAGATACACAAACATGTACACACACACACACACACACACACACACACACACACACACACACACGGACAATTCATGGACTGAACGTTTGTTGGCCTGTGGTCTCCAAAATGTAGAGTACCTTGTGGGTGGCATCTAAGATTATAAATCTATTTCTCTCCCCATTTCAGCTTTTCGGCCCATTCTTAATGTCTTAAAGCTTTTGTGTAAAGCTTCACAGATGTTACTCCTGAGCTCACCTATGTTTTGAGCATTAATTATTTGCTTAAATGAATATGTTTTCCATCTTTAGCCATCCAAGCAATGAAACTCAAAACTACATTGAGACTCCATCTCATCCCAGTCAAAATATCTGCATTTAAGAAAGCAGAAACCAACACAGACATAATTTGCATTGTAATCCCAGCCTTGGGAAAGTGAAAGGGAGTGTAGTGAAAGTGTGAGAACAGGCTTACACACTCAGATATCATCTCAATAAAAACAAATTTATATGATGGATGGAGGAATAGCTCAGGGAATATAAATTCAGCTTATGGTACCCACATCGGCCAGGCTCAAAGCCACCTGTAACTCCAGCTCCAGGGTAGCTGGCGCTCACTTCTGGCCTCTTGCTCCCAGTGTCACTGTTCTCATATTACATACTCTTGTTTTAACTAGACACTAACTACAAGTTAGTGTCTGGATTTATGAATTTATAAGAAACAGGTGTTATAATTTCTTAATGAGGAACATCAATCATTTATACTTTGTCTTAATTTGAAATATTTCTCTAAAATTTCAGGCAATAAATAAAAATAAAATAAAGGTTATTTGAAATCAAATACAGTAAACCCACTATTTCACATGAAAGACAAGTTTACATGTTTCTTAATTCCTCAGAATCAGGAAGGCACTGTGCTCCAATAATCATATATAAGTTAACAGGTTTATTCATTAGTCAATCATGCATATATATTTAATAGGATTAAATGATTTACATTATGGTAGGAATGCGTGTTAATTGGTGGTGGTCAAGTACATATCACAATGCATTGTATTTTCAGAAGAAGAAAAACTTTTCTTGATGATAATGTTTTAATTGAATATAATTAAGTAAATGACACAGTATTTTCCTTTATTATTAAGTTATTTATTTACTTTACATCTTGATTGCAGTTCTCTTCTCTACTTTTCCTATCAGTCCCTTCCTCTCACCTCACCTTCCTCCCATCCACCTCACCTCCCTTCTCCTCAGAAAAGGAGAGGCCTCCTATGGATATCAGCCAACCTTGGCATATCAATTTGCAATAAGACTAACACATCTTCTCCTATTGAGGCTAGACAAGGTTAGGGGAAAGGAATCCAAAGGCAGGCAACAGAGTCAGAGATAGCCCCTGCTCCTGCTAATAGAAATCTCACGTGAAGATCCCCTTGAACAACCATTACATTTGTGTAGAGGGCCTACATCCATCCCACACATGCTTGTTCATTGGCAGTTCAGTCTCTATGAACTCCTAAAAGCCTTGGTTGATTTTGTTGATTTTCTAGTGGTGTCCATGGGTCTTCTGGCTCCTTCAATCCTTTCTTCTCAACTTCTGCAGGGGTTACCAAGCTGCCGCTCAGTGTTTGGCTATGGTTCTCTACATCTGTTTCCAGAAGTTGGTGGGGGAAGCCTCTCTCATGACACAAATGCTAGGCTCCTGTCTGCAAGTTTAGCAAAATATCATTAATGCCGCCATTCCCTTCTCATGGCATGGGGCTCAAGGTGGGCCAGCCATTGGTTGGACATTCCCTCAATTTCTGCACCCCACTTACCCCCTGCCTATCTTGTAGACAGGACAAATTATTGGTCAAAGGTTTTGTGACTAGGTTGTTGTCCCAATCTTGCCTTGTTACAGAAGATGGCCATTTCAGGTTCCATGTACCAGGTTTTGAGCCTGGCCGATGTGGGTACCATAAGCTGAACTTATATTCCCTGAGCTATTCCTCCATCCATCATATAGATTTGTTTTTATTGAGATGATATCTGAGTGTGTAAGTCTTAGTGTGAGTCTTAGCTAGGGTCATGCTCATAGACCCTGAGAGTTTCCATTGTCCTAGATTTCTAGCTCCTCCCAGAGATCACTCCCTAATGCCCAGTTTTAGTTGTCTCTCCCAGTATACTCTCCCTCCCACCACTGTCCGCCGGAACTCCAAACATTGCTGGATTCCTACTGCTTTGCACCCCACCCACTTCCTTACCCAGTCCCCTCCCTCCGTTCACACCAGATATATGTCTATTCTATTTCCACACCTAAGAGAGATTTAAGTGCCTCCCCTTGGGCCTCCTTTGCTACTTTGGTTCTTTGGGTATGTGGCGTTCAGCCTGGTTATGCTGTTTTGGCTAATAGTCACCTGTGAGTGAGGATACCATGTTTGTCTTTCTGGGTCGGGGATAGCTCACTTCGGGTGATATCGTCTAATACTGTTTAACTCATCATGTTCTTGTTTTCAATAGCTGAGTAATATTCCATTGTGTAGAGGAATTACATATTTTTTTTTTACCCATTCCTCAGTTGAGGGATATCCACGTTGTTTCCAGTTTCTGGCTATTTTATGAATAAAGCTGCTATGAGCTTAGCAAAGCAAGGGTCCTTGCGGTATGGTAGAGTATATTTTGGGTATATGCCCAGGAGTGCTACAGCCAGGTCTTGAGGTATAGGTATTTCTAATTCTTTGAGAAACCATTAAATTCATTTGTAAAGTGGTTTACAAATTGGCACTCCCACGAGCAATGGAGGAATGCTCTCTTCCTTCACACCCTCAGCAGCATGAGCTGTCATTTGAATTTTTGATCTTAGCCATTCTTATAGGTATAAGATAGAATTTCAGAGTTGTTTTGGTTTGCATTTCCTTGATGACTAACTAAGGATGCTGAAGGTTTCTTTAAGTGCTTCTTGGCCATTAGAGATTCCTCTGTTGAGAATTCTGTTTAGATCTGTGTCCCCTTTTAAAATTGGACTTTATGGTTTGTTGGTGTCTAGTTTCTTGAGTTCTTTATATAATTGGATGTGGGGTTGGTGAAGGTCTTTTCTCCTTTTGTAGCTATTGTTTCATTCTGATGCTTTACTTTGTCTTACAGAAACTTTTCAGTTTGTTAATTGTGGTTCTTTGTGCCTGAGCTATTTGTGTTTTATTGAGAAAGCAGTATCCTGTGTCAGTATATTTAAAGGTGTTCCCTAGTTGCTCTTCTACCAGGTTTATTGTATTTGGATTATATGATTTAGGTATTTGATTCACTTGAACCCCTTGATCTAGTTTGTGCAAGGTGATAGATATGAATCTATATGCATTCTTCTGCATACAGATATCCAGTAGGACCAGCTGCATTTGTTGAAATGCTTTTTTTTTATTGTATAGTTTTAGATTCTCTGTAAAAAATCATGTATGCGTGTTTGTGTGTGTGTGTGTGTGTGTGTGTGTGTGTGTGTGTGTGTGTGTGTGTGTGTGTTTATTTCTGGATCATTGACTCGATTCACAATTGCCACAAATAATATTAAAATATTTTGGTATAACTCTAACCAAGCAAGTGAACCGCCTGTATGACAAGAACCTCAAGTCTTTGAAGAAAGAAATTGAAGAAGATATCACAAGGCAGCTCTCCGTTCTCATAGACTGGTAGGATTGGCATAGTAAAAATGGCCATTTTGCCAAAAGCAATGAACAGAACAATTCAAGAACCATCAACATTTTCATACAAGTCTTCATAGACCTTGAAAGAACAATACAAATTTTTATATGGAAAAACAGAGAGCACCGGATATTTAAAATGTTTTGTAGTAAAAAACTTCTGGAGTTTTTTACCATATCTGATTTCAATATGGACTACAGACAAATAGCATTAAAAACTGCATTGTATGACTTGAAAACAGACAGGTTGATCAATGGAATTGAAGACCCAGAAGGTGCTCATTTTATTTAAACATATGCCAATATTTTACTAGCATGGAACACAACCAATTTATAATAGATATTTGATATTAATATCAGTTTGATGGCAGAATAAAAGCTAACAAAATATGTGAAAAATTTCAAACACATTAAGTTCAAAAAGTCAAATGCATAGGCAAACACATAACTTGTGTCCTTTGTTGGTAAATTTTCAATAAGTTACAACCTTGTTGGTTTGGGGAATTGAAAAATTTTTGTTCATGCTTTAATTTGTTACTACATCTACCAAACTGCCAAACTTGACTTGGAATATACTTTCTTGTTCTTCATGTTCAAAATTTGTGCATATGTTTGTAGGAAAATACATCTTCCACATTTCACCTCTTTTTGTTTGGAGATATTTTAATAAAATATAGGTTCACAAAAATGAGTATCTGTAATAAACACTTTAAAAAGAATGCTGTACACAGAGCATGCAATTAACTGCTAGAATATTACAATAACATACATAAAAAGTTTGCACCTCCACAAGCATATAAAAATGTCTTTGTAATACTTATGTGTAGATACTCATGTATTTAGTAATATGGTAGATGTCCTTCGATTTAGTAAACCCTTACTATACACACAAAAGTCCAGGAATTATTTCCCAGTAAAGCACCCAGATTCTGAACTTTTTAAGAGTTTAACTAACATTTTGTGCAGATGTCTGTCAGCAAAGCTAATGGGATTACTTTCAGTACAGGGAGACACTGTCCTTGATTCAGATGAGACATCAATACCAAGAGGTGTACCCAGCAGCGACATGCTAAATCCAGAGGACAAAACCAAAACATGTGACAAAATTAATTTGATTCTTACATTAAAAGTTGTCATTTCTATTAGCTTTTCACTTGACTTACATGTATAGAAATGATACAGATATCACTTTTATTTGCTTGATTAGTGTTTCAAGAAGCTAGCAGCATTAATGAAGGATCAGAGACTGTCAAAGTCCAGCTCCGAGATCAACTGGGAAAAACAGAGGCAGGGCACGAATCTGTGGCTGGCTGGCTGGTGACCCTCAGACTTTCTCTGAGGGCAACGTTCCAGGCCGGAACTGATTGTTACCACCAATAGCTTCCACTGAAAGTGGCAAGCTGGCCATAGAGCTGATGGCTCCTAGCAGGCGCTTCCACTGATGGTGGCATGTGTCCACCATCAACATAAAGAACCAGAGAAGGACAAGAGTCATCCTCTTCGTTATCAGATTCTCACTTTACCCTAATCCCTGCAAATATGTATCTATCCTTTGACATTTTAGATTTTTCCTTGAACGTTACCTCAAAGTGCATCAAACTATGTACTTTAAGGTCTATTTCCTTTCATACAGCAACGTTTTGCACAAATATCAGGATCGAGAGAGGCTTAGATGGATGAGTGTTATTAGCTCATGAAAAATACAATGAGACCAAGCTCATGAGAATTTAAATGAGTATGCCACAATTTATTTTCTTAAGGAAATGAGCTTACCTACGGAACTATACAATGAAGTAATAGTAACAAATAAAATGTTTTATACAATTCCTGAATATGATGTTCACTAATACCTACAGCAATAACTAATTGAAATATAACATCTGCAAGTAGACATTTCCACAGTAGTGGATAATTAAAAAAAAATAATAATGAAAGGTAGAAGATGCATGCTAATAAGTTTTACGTACCACATTTTGTTGACATATTTAATCACATTGAAAAACAAAATATACAAATAATACCTGAGCATGGTGGCATTTCCCTGTGTTTCCAGCACTTAGAGTGGGAAGGAAGAAGGATTAGGAGTTCAGAGTTATCATCCTCTGGTATACAGTGAGTTCAAGATTAACTTAAGTCACATAGTGTACTGCCTCAATAAACAAACAGCAAATAAGTAATATGAACAAACATAAATATGTACTGTTCTTCAATAGATAGAATAAAGTTCCTAAGGAAGCTTTTGTATGATCATCCTTACAACACATTTCTAATTGCAATCATAGAAACATCTAATGTATTTTTTTTTCAGAATATTTTCAATAGATGATAATAGCTAAATTACTAAGTAGAGAACTGTATCTGATAAATATGGGCTAAGGAACCACTTCTGAAAAAAACAAATGTACACAACAAGTGCTCCAAAATTTCACTTCAAAATTCATTCACGTTCATTTCAGAAATTAAAGAATCAGAACCCCTAACTTACTTTTCTTTAGAAGGTATTCAGATCCTAAATGAAGGGCATGTTAGGTGTGTATTTGTATTTCTGACTTTTAGGTGACCAAGGATGAAGACTAGCTACCCACACACAATAAAAGCAATATGTTTCACACTGGAGGGAATTTTAAAACTTTCAGTGGCAAGACAATAGAAAATTTACAGATGAGGTTTCCTCAAACTTTCTACATGAATCTAATGCTTTCCTTGAAGGCAGTGAGGCCTTCAAGTTGTCTACAGATGACCAAGATCCATCTCTTATGTTAGACATTTCCTGAATAAGCTTTTTAAATTTCACTAAGTAGTATGTAAAATTGGTGAAGGCAAATCTCCTAGACATGAGACAAGCAAAGTATTACAAAGCTATGAAAGACAATATGTCTTATTTGCATGTCACTGGATTAGGTTTCAGTGCTCACTCCACCATCTGCTATGGCAGATTCCAGGCTGGGCTAGTGACATAAGTGTATGAATTGGGGGAATAATGAGATTGTCCTCAAAATCTGTCTTGAGCTCACCCTTTATCACACAGTAATCCAATTCTGCTTGATGTTGGTCAGTAAAGGAACAATGGTATTAGGGCTGCCTTCCTTCATCTTTCTTAAATTTTCTGGCTTTGATAGTTTGTTACTAAGAATCATTTCCTCCTCCCTTCCTGTAATATTCCCTGAGCCTTAGGTGTTGGAGTTGTGCTGTAAATGTGATAATTGGGGTTTGGCATCTCAAGGTTGTTATCTTTTCATTTTGACCAGCATTGACTTTCTGTCCTAATAACCATCTCCTGAAAAAAAGAAGCTTCTTTCATGAGGATGAGACCTACACTTAACTGTTGATAAGAGTTTTGAATGCAGTCAGAGATTGTATTGGTTTAAGACAGTGACAGGCAGGAGTGGCTTGTCCTCTAGTCCCATGATCTCTGCAGCCATGAGAGTTGGCTAATTTTACATTACAACATACAATTTTTTTCTAATGAATAGAACTTAATTCTATAACAATTATATGTCTGCTGTTCCCCCTAGGATATAAGTGCCACTGTTGCATCTTTCAGAATATCTTGTGCTGAGCACTGCTGTGGTTTGCATGTGATACAGCTGGATAGCATTGATTGCCTTTCTTCTTTTTCAGCTTGCATAATTACTTCTGAGGTTTCCAGATCAGATCCAGAATTACAAGTCCTGTGTCTGAAGTGTGTGGGTGTCTTCAGTAACAGGGCCATACCTTAGTTTTGTAGAACACACAAAAGACAATGGCAATGCTCTGTATTATTTTGGGATCTTGAACTCCCCTGGCCAATAACTCTAATGGACGTTTCTCATGTCTGGCACTAGAAATTTTGCTAGATAGTCTGGTTTGGGGAAGGAATATTGTTATCACAAGTGGTGTAATTCATATGTGTGTGTATTGAATTAAAAGTCTTCTTTCCTTATTAATTAATAGAGTAAATTATTATTTTTAAAGGATTTATTTATTTATTATGTATACCAGCATTCTGCCTGCATGCCAGAAGAGAGTGCCAGATCTCCTTATAGATGGTTGTGAGCTGCCATGTGGTTGCTGGGAATTGAACTCATGACCTTTGGAAAAGCAGTCAGTGCTCTTAACCTCTGAGCCCAATAGAGTAAATTATTAAGGCAGTAGTTTCCTTTAACCAGATAGTCCCCTAATGACAAACACAGAGAGACTATGATTTATGTTTAAGCTCCAAGCACTATTCTGGGCAGAATCTGAGCTACTCTAATCCTAGTACCTTTAAAACCCACATAGAAACAGTATTTTGCCAATCTGATGACTCCCAGGGCAGCTTCTACTCCATCAGTCTGTTCTACATCCTCTTATTGTCCCTGACACCCTCCCTCTCTACCAGGAAGTCCTGCCTTCCACTTCCTGTCCTTCTGCCCAGCTGATTGGCAAAACGGCTCTTTATTGACAACTGCTACATCCACACAAGACATGCGTCCGTGTATGTGTGTGCGTGTGTGTAACTGCATCATCTATCTATCTATGTGTGTGTATATGTATTATTAATATATCAAACACTTGTGTGTATTGTGCATAATTTAAAGTAGATATAAAGTAATATAACTTTCTATGGCCTTTTCAAACAGTGTTATTTATTCCTCCTCTTTCACTCTCCCTCCATGTTTTCATCCTTCACTTGGGTAAATTGTCATACATTTCCCCCCATTTTCCACACATAGCCACTGTATTTTAATGAAAAAAAAAAAAAGGAGAGAAAATAAATGATCACTTTCTTAAGTCAAGCTGTATGCAAAATTAAGCTACAAAAAGTACACATCATATTAGATAGTAAAATAACAAGAAAATTATGCAAATCACGTCATAAAATGATGACAGATACCTTTGGGAACAAAGCAGGCATTATGAGCAGAAAGCCTCATTTAAATAGCCAGTTGTGCCTGGTGTGGTGGCGCACGCCTTTAGTCCCAGCACACAGGAGGCAGAGGCAGGTGGATCGCTGTGAGTTTGAGACCAGCCTGGTCTACAAAGTGAGTTCAGGACAGCCAAGGCTACACAGAGAAACTCTATCTGGAAAAATCAACAAGTAAATAAATGAATAAATAAATAATAAATAAGTAAATAGTCAGTTGTATTAGTAGTGTGTAATTTTAAGACTATATTATCCTGTATGTTCTATTTCTTTTTATTATGTGCTATTTCAAGTGTGTTATATTATAAAACTGTGCTAACATGGACTCATCATTTGTAGCTATATGCTATAAGACATACAAGTCAGTTATATTTTTATGAAATTTAAATAAGATAAATACTTTGCATATTTATTGAGGAAGTTATCATTTCTATTATTTTGGTTGCTGTTTTCTTTTTTCTGTGTGTCTTATATATTTTTATTTTACACTTTCCTGGAGCACAATTTTTGAGATTTCTTCTAGTGTCAGTCTATTAGTGAGGATAATTATTGCTTTAAATATCTGGGTGATTTTCTTTCTCCTTCAGTTTTGAGATTTACTCCTCCATTCTAGGTTGAGATTTTCCTCACTTTTGTGCTATTGTAATATTGTTTGAGCAGATTCTTTCCCACCGTTTTTGAACTAGATCTGCGCAATCTTTATCAGTCCCTTTAAATACACCTCTTTTTACTAATTTGGTGTTGTCTCTGTTAAACTGACTTGGAAATCCTAGCTACGATAAGTTTTATGTACTGCTGTTTTTGTGTGTGGTTTATTGAGTTTCTTGGGTATAAATGTTCATAATTTTCACCAGATTTGGGAAACTGGAGCACTTGTTTCTGTTTACATTTTTATTTAAGTGGATATGTGTGCCTGCTTGTCTGTACATCCATTCTCTGCATGCACATGATTATAAAGGCCAGAAGAGGATGTAAGAATGCCTTGACCTGTAGTTGCTGGGAGTTGTTATACATAGGTTATGTCATGCATACTGGGTAAGTGGGTGTTGGGAAGCAAACTCAGGTCTTCTGCAATAGCGACAAGTGCTCTAAACAGTTGAGCTAACTCTTCAGGACTGTCAGCCATAGCATCTTGTATCCAGTCCAACATTTTGAGATATTAAAATAAGACACCCTGAAATTTATTAAAAATAAGTGATTTTCATGTCATCCTTCAACATTTTACTTAAGTGTTTATGTTTTCAAGTTCATGATTTTTTTCTCGATTAAATCTGCAAAAACCACTGTCATTTTGAGCATTTGATTTTAATCTCTAAATGTTTGTTAAGATTTGTCTTTATTCCCTAAATTTATTACCAGAGCAGCTGATATTTAAACTGTTGTATACCTGGAGTATATTTATAATACCTGTTTTCATGTTATCTGCTATCTTCATTATCTGAGCCAAGTTTAATGTGTTTTTAAAATTTTCTTGTTACACATCATAATTTGTATCTTTTTTATAAAAGAATATTTTTATTATAATTTATTCACATTACATCTGGATTATAACCCCCTACCTCTTTGTCTTCCTGTTTCCACACTCTTTCCGTTTTCTGATCTATCCCCTCCCCTAGACTTCTGACAGGTGGTCCTCCTCTTCCACTGTCTGACAACAGCCCATCAGGTCTCATCATAGACCATGATTAAATGTCCAACAATGTGTACTGAAACATGTTGAATGCTGAGTGTCTTTGTGTACCTTTAGATATTCATTCAAGTTGTATTGGGAGGCATTCAAAATACATGGAAGTCTTTTAATCATTCGTATGGCTTCTAGAATTCTTTAGGAAGTAACAAACAAATGTTAAACCCAAACGTTAAACACTTTGTGGACATTTTCCCAATGTTCCATAAAATATATGATTCTTTATTATGAATCATATTGAATAGATATGTATTTTCACTCTCTGTGTCTCATTGTGAATGTTTGCTTTGATTCTCCTGGATGGTTATTTTCTGGCCTTAGGAAGTTATGTCCTTGGTGTCTATGATTACCTCTTCTTTTTGTTTCTCTATACTAATGGATTGCAGGAGCTTAGTCCCTTGGGTTCTCAACTTCTTCACCTCAACTCAGAGACTATTCTGGGCTCCTTCTCCTACACTATGGACTAGAAACACTCAAGGCTCAGCTGCAGAGATTATGTGCTTTCCTTGTTCACATAACAGTGTGACTCACTTCCTGATAATTAAAATTTGCTTTTCAGAAAGCAACAGCACAAAGCTGTTGCGGTGTCCCTCAAGCCTTCTTGGTATCCTGGACAATTGTAGGTTGTGGCTGGCACCTGACTTACCTCTTCTGCTTAGCTCTCTGTGCCCCAGTTGGGCAAGGCTAGAAAGGAGGGCACAGAGACAGAGATTCAATCCCAAAGGTGCTCAGTCTTTCTCTGGATGGCAGCTATTGTGGGGTGGCCCAGGTGAGACTCAGCTCTACTTGTTTTTCTCTGTGTCCCAGATGGGCCAGGACTGTAAACAGTGGTTGGAGAGAGATCCAAGCACACATAATTTCTCTTTTTTAGTGTATTCTTTGGGAAACATTACAATAATGCATGTCTGTTCTGTTCAAGGCAGTTATATGTCAAAGAGTTTTGTTTAAATGATAGTATTTTCTTAACCCATCTGTTTATCTTTTTTATTTTCTTTTTTTCCCCTTTTTTGCCAAATAGTGAATTGAAACAGGTGTCTTTGTTTGTCCTTAGGAAAGTGACTGCTGATTTTATGGGGGAAAATGGCAATAAAATTCAGTGTGCTTTGTATCTGTGCATTGCACCTAGCTTTTATGTTATCACTATGTCTAAGATAGGCTATTTGACATTATCTAAATTAAATTGAAAGGAAAAATCAGTAATAAAGATTTATATATACAATCATAAAATTATATTTATAATATATATCTCTTGAAGTTCTATAAAAAGTATTATAGCTTACTTCATTTTAAATTTTTACTGATAGATAATTGTTAAAGTGGAAAAATATTGATTACAATCAGAATGGATTGCATGAGTTCTATGTAAAAGCAAATTAAATACACAAACAGAAACTTAATTCTTACAACAATCTTTAAAATGATACCTAAGGGTGAAAACTAAAACATAAACTAAAATGATTTATAGGATATATGACTTAACAAAATTTTATTCAGGAACTTAAAAATGAAGTCTGGTGAAAGGCTTGCCTAACTGATAATTACTACAAATTCAGGTCTCATTCTATGTTTGCAATAAAATTATAATCATAAGACTTCAACTCTAGCATCCAATTGTTTAGACTAAAATAAAATATACTCAATTGGTTAATTGTAGTGAAGAAAAAAAACCTCTGCCAGGATTGTCAGAGACTAGCAAAATTCCATGATATGATAGTAGTAAAATAAATAAATAAATAAAAATTTAAAAGTCAGTGAAAGACATTGCTTTCAAAGTTAAAAAAAAAAATCAAGCAACTCAGTTTGCTGAATATAATTAGCTGCAAATGACTATTCTTTGAAAAGTACAGTTTCATATTTTGAGTGTCACTCAGTGGTGAGCTCTTGGCCAGTATTACCTAAGGTTTGAATCTCAATAGCACAACAAAAAGTGAAATTTAAAAGACAATAGTTATGAAACATGTAACAAGCTAAAAGTTTAGTGAAAGTCACAAATCATATATGCCAGGAAACAGTGAGTGTAATGGCAGACTATGTGCACCTGCCTGCCAGGAGAGGGACCAGATCACATTATAGATGCCTGCGAGCCACCGTGGGGTTGCTGGGAATTGAACTTAGGACTTCTGGGAGAACAGACAGTGGTCTTAACCTCTGAGGCATCTCGCCAAGCCTATGGTAGAACATTTTCAAAGTGACCTTGAAATTTGCTTCAACAGAGGCCATAATCCTGTTAGACTCTAGTACTTAGTACAGAGCAGCTCTGTCCTCTAGTGGACACAGTAACAGTCTCAGACTGTTTTAGTTAAAATTGGAAGGATTCTATTGTAGGACTAACAAATTCTGTAAATAAAAACAGAAAGTACAGTCTTCGTTTTACATAAAATAACACAATTTTATAACTGTACTTTAACATAATTGTAATATAAATGCATTGTAAATGCATAATAGCAAAATTTAGAATAAAAGACCTTGCCAATTAGATAGATGAACAGTGTTAACAATTTGGTGCTATATTCGAATAGAATTGAGCACTCTATTTTAATATATTAACTGTATCAGGATTCTATTTTCAGTGATTTGGTAAGGAACAATATTTTTCTGAAGAGTCATATCTTGAAAGATGTTCCCTAATATAGTTATACTGAGCACTGGTAGATCTTTAAGAACTGGGACTTTAAAAAAAAATTATTAGATAATATAGGTTCCAGAATCTGAGATTGGAATGTCACTTAAGCTGTAAGCCTCTCTTGTGGTTTTCCCTACAGATTCTGTTTGCATTATTGTGATACATGATGCAGGTTTCTATGTTTTACCTTGATTTTGATGCTCTCTAATTATATGTCCCCAAACAATTGTAACATGTTTATGTTCTAGCAACGTGTCTTCAACAAGGTTATATAATACAGAGTGTTTATTAAGAACTAGTGGCTAGTGTTTTATCCTTCGGAGAAACTTGCTAGTTTCATGTGGTTAGTGTTATGATCTCCCGTTAGAGGGGGCTTGACTGAGTTCCAGTTGTATGTTGTTATGAAGGTACTGATTGGTCTAAGAGGCAGTCAGGAAGCTTTGTTCATGGTTATGATAAACATGGATGTTCTAGCTTTGAAAGAAAAAAATATATCAAATTATGTTTAAGAAGCAAGTCCTCAATAGTTCCAGACTGCCTCACAATTATGTCTCTCAGACATATTGGGCCAGAAGGCTGAAGAAGATGCTCCAACATTATAGAGAGTTTTGCGTGACAACTGAGGTAGAAAACTGTCTCTGTCATCTTCTCATTTGGAGAACTACTAACCTGCACTCCCAGAATACTCAGGTAGTCAAGTTTATTCCTTCTCAAGTCTCTGATGGAATTGAAGCCCAGGTAGCTTTGTTTTACAATGAAGCTTAGTTGTTTAGGGGTTAAGATGTTTTTAGGTCTAGAGAGATGTTTTAAGTTGATAATGACAAGATGTGATGGAGATTGATTTACATTCAGAATTTTAGACCCAGCAAGATGAGGAAGATGTTTGCTTCAAGATAAGAAAGATGTTTGCTTCAAGACTATCAAATACAAGTAGTCAAAACACTAAGAACGTAACATTTATATAATTGCTGATTGTGCCATGGTTCTTCTTGTTATAGGTGGTTTATAGTATGTATGTGTAATAATATAAAAGTATATGTAAAAATATGGAAAAGGAATGATTGTGGATGCAATTGTTTTGAAATTTGAATTTACCGTTCTTTGGGGAACCTGTCATTTCTGCAGATAAGACCTTTCAATCACATGGCGTTTTTGTAATCTAGATTCAGAAGTCACACAATATATCTTCTAACTTGTTGGAATGGTTCTTGCAGTTATAAAATGTTTCAGCTTCTGAGGGAAGGAAACAAAATTTATCTTTAAACACAGGCTACCAGTTCCTCTCACATGACAGCATTAGACAAAAGAGACTATCCAGCACATTCTCTGGAACATACACCATACCACACATCCTAATGTTTAGGCTGCTCTAGTAAATCTGTGGATGGTGAAATAAGACAATGTGGGCAGAATTTATGACACTACCACTTTTCTCAAACGGTAAGGGAGAACTTCTAATTATGAGAAAAAATGTTCTATGCTCTCTTGGGCTATGTAGAAAGACTGATTTAAAACATAAAGAGAAAGAGAAATTAAAAAGGAAATTTAAAATGGAGGGAGGATGAACAAACGTAGAGGAAGAGATCAAGGAAGGAAAAGAAATAAAAGAAGAAAAACGAGAAATGAAAAGAAAGAGTGAGTGAATGAATAAGTGAAAGTAAAAAGTAAAGGGAGAGAAAGAAAAGAACATGAGACTTTGGGAACAGTAGAAAATAAAATGTATATGTAATGAAAAGTGTAGTGACTCAACTTTCCCATCTTGAGGTCTGCCATAAGCCACCTCAACATACACTTCCCCTCCATGCTCTCTTTTTATATAGCAACTGAGGAAATCATGAACTGTCATAGCACTAAATAGAAAGCCTCATAACCTCAAAGCCTCAAAGCCCTTGGCAAGTGATGATGGCCTATACCATTGATATTCAGATTTAATGCCATTCTTCTGGACAACACAGTGGTGAACAGAGAAGTTAGAAATTGAGTGGGATGTTATGTAAAAGGACAGTGTAATAAAGTCTTTGAAATAAGAAGTTTTAACAGCTCATGATTTATCTCATCAATTCTCTTTGGTAAATTTCTTTTTTAAATTTGGTCACTTTACATCTAGATTGTAGCCCCTCTCTCACTGCCTCCCTGTCCTACCCTCTCTGCCTCATACTGTCTCCTTCCCTCCCCTAGTCCTCAAAACAGGGAGCCCTCCTCTCCAAACATCTGACCTCAGCTTACCTGGTGTGCTGCCTGTATCTTCTTCATCTGTGGCCTGGCAAGGCTATCCCTCTATCAAGAAGTGATCGGCCTGTGGGACCCAGAGACCATGTCAAAAGTAACCCCTACTCCCTGTATTATGGGAACCAAAGAGAGACTGTACTATACTGTACTATTTGGCTGATATCTACCTATAAGTGAGTATATAGCATGCATGTCTTTCTGGGTCTGGGTTACCTCACTCGGGATGACCCTTTTTAGTTCCATTCATTTGCTTGCAAATTTCAAGATTTCTTTGTTTTTATTCGCTGAGTAGTATTCCATTGTGTACCACAGTTTTTTTTTTTTTAATTCATTCTTCAGTTGAGGGACATCTAGATTGTTTCCAGGTTCTAGCTATTATGAATAAAGCTGCTATGAACACAGTTGAGCAAATGTCCTTGTTGTATGGTGAAGCATCTTTTGGGTATATGCCCAGGAATGGTATAGCTGGGTCTTGAAGTAGAATTTTTCCCAGTTTATTACCCTGTACAAAACTAAAGACAAAGTGGATTAGAGATCTCAACATAAAACTCAACACACTAAATCTGTTAAAGAAAAAATGGGGAAGAGCCTCCAGCTCATTGGCACAAGAGACAATGTCCTGAACAGAATGCCAATAGCTCAAGTTCTAAGATTTATTTATTTATTTATTTTTGTATTTATTAACATATTAACAATAAATGCAATCTCATGAAACTAAATAGCTTCTGTAAGACAAATGATACTGTCAACAGAACAAAATGCTTACAAACTGGAAAGGATCTTCACTAACCCTACATCTGACCAAGGACTAATATCCAAAATATATAAATAACTCAAGAAATTAAACACAACCAAACCAAATAATCCAATTTAAAAAATGGATACGTTACTAAACAGAGAATTCTCAACACAGGAATATCAAATGGCAGAGAAAAGTTAAAGAAATGCTCAGAGTCCCTAGTCATCAGGGAAATGCAAATCAAAATGACTCTGAGAATTCATCTTACACCTATCAGAATGACTAAGATCAAAAACTCAGGAGACAGCACATGCTGGCGAGGATGTGGAGAAAGGGAAATATTCCTACATTGCTGGTGGGAGTACAAACTTGCACAAACACATTGGAAACCAATCTTGTGCTTTCTCAGCTCATCTGTTCCTACTCTGTACCCACACAGAATTTGAGGGCACCAACCAGAATACCAGAAGACACAACCCTCTTTCCAACAGTTTCCTGTTGGTTGTCTGAACCCTGGATATCAAATAAAAGGATAGCAGAAGCAAAAATGGTCTCAGCAGTCACTGCCACAAGAGCTACAGTAGCAAAGGCAAGTCAGCGACCACCACCACAGCAGCCACAGCAGCAATCCCAACAATGACATGGAAGCTAGCAAACAGGACTTTTCAACACCAGTTTCATCAGTAAGAAAGAAGTCAATGTCAGATGTGATTTCTTTTTTGTTTGTTTCTATGGAACTTCTAAGTTTCAGTATCTTCAGAAAATCATTACAATTTCTTAAACTATAAACATTTTCAAAGTACACAGAGAGGATTTCATTTATCTATTAATATCGATATATCCTGTTGTGGAGGTATTAATCTGTTCTTTAGGCCCTCTAAAATTGTTGATTTAAGTTGCTTTGTGTCCAGCATGCCGAAAAGAATGAATCGCATTTGTGGTCCAGTTTTTAAATGGTGAGAAATTCTAGGCTTAATTAGAGTCCTGTGTAGAACAGTCTGAAATGTTGAACCAATTGGGATTGGAAAGTTTCTTTGAAAGTGTCCTAGGATCTGTCTTGTTCTGATGAGGAACAGCAACTGAAGCACTTGGTGCTGGAACATGAAGGATATAGGATGTCAGTGTCCAGGGTTCTGAGAGTAATGCATCATGTCAGGTCTGATCCAATGTCAGGGTCTGGGTCTTTTGTTCTGAAAGCATATAATTTCTCACAAGCATTATACAGTCCTAAAATTATAAGTGTATAAGGTGTATGTATGTGATGCACAGAACAATTAAGGCTGGTTTTCTGCTCTTAGTATGAGCAGAAAAACAAGACATCTGTAAATCTTCATTCATTCGATATGAAGAATGGCATCTAAGAGTAATTCAGAGAGGTTCTGTAGCCAACAAGAAGCATTGTCTGTGCCTAGACAATCATGTCTCAGCCAGTCTCAGAGATATTCCCATATTGTGGGATTACCAATACAATTTTCCTGCTTGTTCTGCAGTTTAAATTCTTCACATCCCAATTGTATCCTCCTCCCTCATGTTCTCTCCCTCCCCCCCTTAGTCCTCAGAAAGGAGTCCTTCTCCCCTAACATCTGACATCAGCCTATCAAGACTCATCTTTATTACCAGTAACCTTTTCCTCTGTAGCCTGGCAAGGCCATCCTACCAGGAGGAAGTGACGTAAGTTCTGTGACCAGAGTGCTACTACATCTGAGCCAAGGGTCTATGTCCACATCATACCACAATAAATTAGTTAAATTGAAATTTCACACAGCTTCTACAGCACCTGATTTTATACTTTCAGAGGTCAAACAATTGACAAGAAGCGGTTATAGAAAAGAAAGCTCAACTTTTAAATACTTTAAAATTTTAATTGTACTGCATCACTTTCCTTGATTTTTTTCCTCTTTCCTATCTTTCCCAGATAATCTCTGAGCTCCTCATGTGTCCGCCACTGTAGGCATATTTGTTTTATCTATTTTTTTGGTTTTTATATCTGACATACTTCTCTATCCCAGTCCCTTCCAACATCCCAACACCAAGTAGCAGAGACAGAAGGTTAAAATGAAAACCGAGGCACAGGTCTCTTTAAACTACTTCCCAATGATAAGAGGCATGGGTCCTTGGGATGAGTTCAGTCTTTGTTGTTAAGATATCCAGAAGTTCAGCCAGAGAATAAACCAGCAGCAGTGGGAGGCAGGAGCAGGGAAAGCAGCAACCTCCTCCTCCTCTTTCTTCTTCTTCTTCTTCTTCTTCTTCTTCTTCTTCTTCTTCTTCTTCTTCTTCTTCTTCTTCTTCTTCTTCTTCTTCTTCTTCTTCTCTTCTTCTTCTCTTTCGTCGTCTTTCTTCTTCTTTTCTTCTTCTTCTTTTCTTCTTTCTTCTTCTTCTTTTTCTTCTTCTTCTTCTTCTTCTTCTTCTTTCCTTTTCTTCTTCTTCTTCTTTTCTCTTCTTTCTTCTTCTTTTCTTTTCTTCTTTCTTCTCTTCTCTTCTTCTTCTCTTCTCTTCTTCTTCTCTTCTTCTTCTTCTTCTCTCTTTCTTCTTTCTTCTTCTTTCTCTTCTTTCTTTCTTCTTCTCCTTCTCCTCCTCCTCCTCTTCCTCCTCCTTCTTCTTCTTTTTTGAACCTATCATGAACCTTGCTTTCCTCTCTGGGCTCTGGTATTTATTCCATCTCCAGACTCCCCAGAATTAAACTATCTGTGGCTGACAAAGGTCACACCCTTCCTAGTGCATGAGACAATCATAGTTAATGGTTGTGGACAAACTGAAACAGCCCAATAACCCATGCCTGAGATTAAAACAAATATATTCTCATAACCAACTGGGTTTAAATTTTTACTACACCCCACTCTTAAGTTGATATTTTTAAGGATATAATCTTACATGCTGGAGAAGACATGGTGAATAAATAGTCTTGTGTGACAAAAAGACTTTGTGAGGCTTGTTACCTCATAATAGGAATCTTGAAACAAAAGGATCTGAATCAGGAACAAAAGCAGTGCTGTCCCCAGAAAGTCAGACTTCATCAAATCATCTATTCCTATAAGGCTTCACCTGCTCAAAGGCTTAGAACTACAATGGTGTCTCCTGAAGGGGAACTGCATACTTCTCCCCTCTGGACCCCAGTTTAGGCACAAACCTCACGCAAACACCAATTTCCAAGCACAAACCAAATGCAAAGAAAGAGATCCTTTATTATTTTATTTATTTATTTATTATTTATTTACTTATTATTTATTTATTCACTTTACATCCTGGTCATATCCCCATGCCTCCAAGTCCACCCACCCTCCTTTTCCCCATCCCCATTCCCTATTCCTCAGAAAGGGAGAGCACCCCTATCCCATCTACACAAGCTCATAAGTCGTATCAGGACAGAGCATGTACTTTTCCTCTGTCTCAAGGCAAGGCAGTCTCTCCAGGAGGAAATGATCAAAAAGCTGGCATAAGTGTCCATGTCAGAGAAAGCCCCGACACCTCTTCCTAGAGGACCCAAATGAAGCCTGAGCTTTCCACTGGCTACATCTTTGTAGGGCGCCAAGTCCACTCTATGCATAATCCTTGGTTGGTGTTTCAGTCTCAGCAAGTCCCTCTGGGTCAGGTCCTGGTTGGGTGACTATGATGGTCTCCTTGTGGAATTCCAGTCACCACTAAATCCTTTTCTCTTTCCCTCCATTTTTCCTCAAGACTCCCTATGCATCACCCAATGTTTGCTTGTAAATCTCAGGATCTGTTTTGAAATGTTTCTGGATGGAACCTCTCCGAGGACAACTCTACTAGACTCCTGTCTACAAGTATAGCAGAGTATCTTTAATAGCATCAGGGGTTGTCTCTCTCCCATGGGGTGGGTCTTGGGTTGGGCCAAGCATTGAATGGACATTCCATCAACTTCTGCTCAATCTGCTCTATCTTTATCCCATCCAATAGGCAGGATAAATGTTGTGTCAAAGTTCCTATGGGTGGGTTGGTGTTCCCCTCCCTCTACTACTTGTCCTGAGTAGTTAAGGGGGTCCTTTTCAGGCTCTATGACCCTGGTACTAGCAGTCTCTGTTAGTGTCCCCTCATATCCTTCCAGGAGACTACCCTGACTTAGGTCTCCATCTTGTCACAGCGATGTCCCTCACCCACAGTATTTCTTTTCTTTACAGGCCTCTGTCCTACCACTACCCTCTCTCTGTGAACCCTCTGCTACCTTGTTTCCCCTCTTCAAATGCTAACTTTGTCTACTCTATTTCCCCTTCTGAGTGAAATTTAAGTATCCTCCCTTGGATCTTCCTTGTTATTTGTCTTCTTTGGGTCTATGCACTGTTCTTTGTTTGTCCTGTACTACATGGCTAAAATCCTCTTATAAGTGAGTATATACCATGTGTGTCTTTCTGGGTCTGGTTACCTCACTCAGGATGATCTTTCTAGTTACATCCATTTTGCCTGCAAATTTCATGATATCTTTGTTTTTTAATAGGTGGCTGGTATTCCATTGTGTAAATGGCCCACCGTTTCTTCATCCATTCTTCACTTGAGGGTCATTTAAGTTGTTTCCAGAATCTAGAAGGGTATGAAGGCTATTCAGATGAAACCTGAGGTTATATGATGAGGAAGAAGATCCACTTCTGTCAGAGGTCTGGGAGAAGGGGATAGGGAAGGAAAGGGCAGGATGGTGAGAATGGGGAGATACAAGCAAGGAGATAACATTCAGGAAGTAATCTGAATAAATTATAATGAATTAAAAATTTAAAAATTAATAAAGCTGCTATGAAGCACAGTTGAACAAGTGTGCTTGTATGGTGGAGCATATTTTGGGTATATACCCTGGAATTGTATAGTTGGGTCTTGAGGTAGAGCTATTCCAAATTTTCTGAGTAAATGTACAAGTGTACACTCCCACCAGCAATGGAGGAGTGTTCCTGTTTCTCCATATCCTCATCAGCATGTGCTGTCACTTGAAAATTTGATCTTAGCCATTCTGACTGGTGTAAAATGGAATCTCAGAGCCCTTTTGATTTGCATTTCCCTGAAGACTAAGGATTTAAGGATATTGAACATTTCTTTAAGTGCTTCTCAGCCATTTGAGATTCCTCTGTTAAGAATTCTCAGTTGAGCTCAGGGCTCCATTTTTTAAAAATTAGGTTATTTTGTTTGTTGGTGTTAATGTTTTGAGTTCTTTATATATTTTGTATATTAGCCCTTTGTCAGATGTAGGATTGGTGAAGATCTTTTCCTAATTTGTAGACTATTGTTTTGTTCTATTGACAGTGGCCTTTGCCTTTGCCTTACTGCAGCTTTTCAGTTTCAAGAGCACCCATTTATTAATTGTTGTTCTTAGAGCCTGGGCTGTTGGAGTTCTGTTCAGGAAGTTGTCTCCTTTGCCAATGAGTTCAAGGCTCTTCTCCACTTTCTCTTCTAATAGATTGAGTGTATCTGGTGTTATGTTGAGGACTTTGATCCACTTGGGCTTGAGTTTTATGTTGGGTGATAGATCTTGATCTATTTCCATTTTTCAATATGTAGAAATCCAGTCAGACCAACACCATTTGTTGCAGATGCTTATTTTCCCCCATTGTATGACATTGGCTCCTTTGTCAAAAATCACTCATCCCTAGGTGTGGTGGGTTATTTCTGGGTCTTTGATAGCATTAGTCCACCTGTATATTTTTATATCAGTACCATGCAATTTTTATTTCTATTCCTTTGTAGTATAGCTTGAAGTCTGAGATTGAGGCACCTCCAGAAGTTCTTTTTATTATATAAGATTTTATTTTACCTATTATGGCTTGTTTGTTTGTTTTTCTACATGAAAACCCAAGAAGATCTTTCTATCTTCTGGTATCTTCAACATTTTTTTTCCTCTGAGACTTGAATTTCTTTTTTTTTTTCCAAGACAGTGTTTCTCTGTGTAGCCTTGGTTGTTCTGGACTCTTTTTGTTGACCAGGCTGGTCTTGAACACACAGAGATTTGCCTACCTCTGTCTCCCAAGTGCTGAGATTAAAGGCATACACCACCATACCCTGCTGAGAGTTGAATTTCTTGTTATATAGATGTTTGATGTAATTTGCTAGAGTTACACCAAGATACTTTATACTATTTGTGGCTGTTGTGAATGTTGTAGTTTCCCTATTTTCTTTCTCAGCCTATTTTTCATTTGCATCCAGGAGGGATACGAATTATTAAAAATTAATCTTGTATCCACCCACTTTGATGAAGTTGTTTATCAAATGTAAGTGTTCTATTGTATAATTTTTGGAGTCACTTATATAACCTGTAAATAGTGATATTTCAATTTCTTCCTTTACAAGCTTTCCCCCTTGATCTCCTTTAGTTTTCTTATTGCTCTAGCAGAACTTCAAGTACTATATTGAAGAGATATGGAAGAGTTGTCAGTCTTTTCTTGTCCCTGATTTTAATAGAATTGTTTTGAGTCTCGTTCCATTTAATTTGATGTTGGTTACTGACTTGCTGTATATAGCCTTTATTGTATTTAGGTATGGGCCTTGTATCCCTGATCTCTCAAGAAGAGCTTTTGGATTTCTTCAAAGGCTTTTCCTGCATCTAATGAGACGACTATGTGCCTTTTCTTTCCCTTTGTTTGTACAATGGATTACATTTGTTTGTTTTCATATGTTGAACCATCCTCACATATCTAGGATGAAGCCTACTTGGTCATGGTGAAAGATATTTTTGATGTGCTCTTGGGTTCAGTTTGCAAGTATTTTATTGCATAATCTTACATCAATGTTTATGAGTGAAATTGATCTTTAATTCTCTTTGTTAAGTCATTTTGTGGTGTAGGTATCAGGGTGACTGTGGCTTCATAGAATGCTTTTGGCAATGTTCCTTCTGTTTCTATTTTGTGGATTAGTTTGAGTGTTATTGGTATTTGTAGCTCTTCTTTGAATCTATGTTAGAATTCTGAGCTGAAACCTTCTGGCTCTGGGCCTTTTGTTGTTGTTGGGAGAATTTTGATGACTTTTATGGTGGGTTAATTATCTTTTTTGGTCCAATCTATTTGGTATTTTTTAAGATTGTTGTATGTTCATATAGGTATCTTTTTGTTAGGTTGGGGAAGTTATCTTTTATAATTGATTTGAAAATATTTTCTGGCACTTGGCTCTGGGAGTCTTCTCTTTCTTCTATTTCTATTATTCTTAGGTTTGTTCTTTTTATAGTGTCCCAGATTTATTGGGTGTTTTTTTCCAGGAATGTTTTAGATTTAAAGTTAAAATACACTTAGCCATTCACAATTCTGCTAGAAACAGTCTACATCAAGTCAGAATGATGTACAGACCCTGACACCTTAAAAATCAATACTTACATCTCACCATTCCATTCAAATAGCTAATATTTGCATCCACAATATTTTCCTCCAAGCAAGGAGTGGCTCTCTGAAAAGAACTCTATCACAGTCCCTGTGTTTGATTCCTTCCTCCAATGCCTAAGAAAACACTTGTCTCTTGTGATTCATTGTCTTGTAGAAATAGCTTAATCTGGGAAAGATTTTACAGCATTCAGTAATTTTTAAGGAATAATTCTACTGCACCAGGAAGTTATCCATCTTTGGTAAGTAGCTGACAAGGTTCATTCAAGACAGGAGCGACTTACTCATGGATTACAAGCCATAATCGATTTTGTTTTTACAAGTCTTTGTAGCACAATAAATGTTTACCATCACAAAACAGGTTTTTTCTATACCATGTTATTCTACCACTAAGAACTAAATTTTATTCCAAAATAACTGATAAGTAATTCTCCCCTTATACTGTTTTCACGGATGTGTAAGTCTTAGCTATTGAATGTTATTATAGAATTGATGCTGAGAGTAGAATGTTGCTTTGATTATAGAAAAATGTTTTAGGAGCATTTCTAGTGGGGGTACACGGGAAATTTGGAAACTATCAATGCACTAAGGAGGTACCCTAGAATGCTGTAAGCAGAGGTTGATGGAGTTTTCAGGGAAAACGCAAAATTAGAATTTTGGTAGAGAAATGTAAAAGGCTGAGACAGTTTATAAGGCTTCATAGAAGTTAGGACTCCTTTACTGGTCACTGGACTAAAAGACATTTTTTATATTGCATCATGGAAAAGAACTTATTTTCAATTTGTTCACAGTCTACAATTTTGTGACCAGAAAGAGAACACACTAATTGATATAGTCCAATTTCAAGGTGACTCAGCATTCAGTCTATGTGTGCTTGTTCATACTTTATTTTAACTGTTTGTATAGAGTATTTCAGAGATTGGCTGGGCCTCACACTTCACAGGATCAAGAGCCCAAAGATGTAAAACAATATAGAACACTTTCCCTTAAACAGAGGATTGTCAGAGTATTGTACCTCAAATGATCACTTATGAAGGCCTTTTTCAGATTCAGGTTCCCAAGCATGAAAATTTTTTTATAGCTATGGTCTCATGGTCGCAGGGAACTTGATTTGAAAGCTGAACTTGCATCATACATGTGATCCATGTTTCATAAGCATGCAGAACACAAGGTTATGGAGGCCACAAGAACTTACACTCAGACTTTACAGGAGTTTAGTTTTTGGAAGTTACAATTTTCTAAGCTGATTGATTCCGAAAAATCAAATTTTCCAAGTAAATATTGGTATATAAGTAGAAGTGATTTAATATCTGTTAATATGAGTAAATTTGTGCTATATTATAAAGTACTCTTTTGCTTACAATATCTTGACATATTGTCATAGTTTTACATTAACCCTTGGTTTTATTTATTCAATTTCTTCCAACCTTTTGGCAATTTTGACAACTCTCAAAACTCAGATTCTAAATTAATATATCCTTTTGTTCAAAATAACTTTGCAAAACTTAAGAGGCCTCTTGGAACATCCCAAAAGATTTTTTTCTCTCTCCTTATCAAAAAGGAAAGCAGAAACTAAGATTATTTGACGTGCTAAATTTTCACAGGACGTAAGACATGACGTCACTACTTTGACATGACGTCACTACTTTGACATGACATCACTACTTTGACATGACGTCACTACTTTATTGAACTGCATAGATTGATGTGATTATAGGAGTTCAAGAAATTGTATGAAATGCGGAAAATTCTAATAGATGTGAGCATAATATTATTATGATTTTAACTGTTAAGTGAATAAACATCCAAAGACTATTGGTTAAAATAGCTAAATTACAAATCATTGAGCTAGAAATGATCATAATGAGTGAGTTAACCCAGAAGCAGAAAGAATCAAATGGTATATACTCACTTATATCTGCATACTAGCCTAAGGGGCATGTCCTACAAAAGCCTTCACTTACCAGGATACTGGGACAGAGGGGAGGGCATCCTATTGGGACTCTAGATGAGAGACGCATGGGAGAATAGCAAAGTAGAAGGATCCAGAGGGTCCTAGAAACCTACAAGTAGAACATTATGATAGACAGATTTGGGCCCAGGGGTCCTGCTCAAACTAAGACACCAGCCAAGGACAATACAGGCGGTAAACTTTAAACCCCTACCCAGATCTAGCCAATGGTCAGAACGTTCTCCACAGTTGAGTGGACAGTGGGATATGACTTTTTCACGTACTCTGGTGCCTCACATTTGACCATGTCCCCTGGAGGGGGAGACCTGGTGGCACTCAGAGGAAGGACAGCAGGTTACCAAGAAGAGACTTGATACCCTATGAGCATATACAGGGGGAGGTAATCCCCCTCAGGAACAGTCATAGGGGAGGGGAATAAGGGGGAAATGGGAGGAAGGGAAGAATGGGAGGGTACAAGGGATGGGATAACCATTGAGATATAACAAGAATAAATTAAGAAAAAAACTTAAAAAAAAAAAACTCAAATAACTACACCTTAAAATCTGTCATGCTACATCTTATGTGAGGTCTGCCTATGTTTAGACAAAACGCTGGAGGCAGCGAAGTATGGCGACAGACACCTGAATCCCAGAAGTTGGGTGGTAGATGTAAACTGTGAGTTTGAGGCTTGCTTGGTCTACATACTGAATTCCAACCCACAAGGGTTTCATAGTGAGACCTTGTATATATTCTTTGTAAATACACACACACACACACACACACACACACACACACACACACACAGAGAGAGAGAGAGAGAGTGAGAGAGAGAGAGGGAGAGAGAGAGGGAGACAGACAGACAGACAGAGGGAGAGAGAGAGGAGGGGAGAGAGAGGGGAGAGGGAGAGAGAGAGAGATACAGAGACAGAGACAGAGAGACAGAGAGAGAAATGAGAGAGAGAGAGAGACCTAACTAAACTAAAACAAGCAAACACATGACTAAGACTGAGAATCAGGGGGAAGATTCATAAGATAATCAGCTTAAAACCACATTCATATCTTAAACTTGGATCAATTGTAGAAATTGTAGGAGCATTATTTACAGGATATATTTTCCTTATGCCTATAAAATTGTAAGACTGTTAATAAATATTGTGAAAATAACTGATGCCAGTTTTTATTTGTTCTGTAGAGTGCAGAGCAACCTGAGAGTCACCCAGGTCTTTTGTGTGAAACTTTGTGCATAAAGGGGAAAGAGAAGCTTACCAAAAGAACCCATGAAAAAGAGTCACAGATGCTCTTATTTTGTGTCCTCAACCTCGCATTCTACCCTCCATTCATCAGGAAAAGACACACCGCAGAAAGAAATTGCATTCTAGATGTTTATTGGGAAACTGAAGATATAGTTAAGCTTCCAGTGGTATGTCTTGATTAGTAGCATAGGCCGGTCTTCCATTCAGTCTCGTGAGTATTGGGGTGACAAAGGAGAAGCACCAAGCACAGCTATAGTGAAATAACTTCTGAAGGGTACATTCTCATTTCCTGTATAGAAATAAAATCCAAAACCAAGAGGGGCTATAGATATGGATTCTCATGGCAAAGGTTTCTGACTCCAGCTGTATTCACTAAGAAAGGTAGCTGAGAGGCTGACTTCACGGTTTTGCCTTGCATTCTCTCCTCTTTTTTTTTTCTAATAATGTTTCATTTGCTCTTATTAGGCACCTGGTGCATTTTGTTCTTTAAGCAGCAGCTTATATCATGAGGAAATAAAGGTTATCATTGGTTGTCTTTCTGTTGTTACTGAAAATGAAAAGTGACATCTTTGCCGAGTGGTCATTGTTAAATGCAACCTTACCATGAAAAGCATATAAACATCTACGAACGGAGTTATTCAAATTATTATGACACGATTGCATAATTGATGCTTTACAATTAGAAAAAATATTGATGATGAAGAAGAAAGTGATAGAGTGAGAAAAATAGAAACAAATAGTTGGAGAGAAAAACAAGACAGTTGGGGAGGGAGAAACTGAAGGAAAATTCAAATAAGATTTTTTTTTTAAAGCTAAATTAACTGATGAAGAATTCTAGGAAATACAATTTTTGAAGTGAGCAGCAAAAGTTTTTTTTTTACATAAATTGTAAAATAATTCAATAGGAATAAAACTGATGTTAAACTTAGAGCCTACAGATAGCTGCACATTTCTAAGATGGTATCAAAAAAGTCATTCTAAATGAGGTTTTCTGTGAGGAATATGAAGAAATAAGAATAATACAGAATTTTAAAATTTAGCAGCATATTGCTTTTTGCTGTTAAATTATTATTTTACTTTATTTTTAGTTTATTTTTAGTTAGTTGCTTGGTTGAACCAAGTAAGGATTTGAACGTCTAGAAGATACATAGATATATAGACTTAAATGTAACTTAACTGGAACGTTGAACCTGAATGCTTTTGTGTGAGACAGACTTAAGGATATTGAGGTGGAAGTATAAGATAGGAAATCCTTGAAGGTGAGGAAGGAAGCAGAGGCCTTAGGGAAAATACAGGACCCCAAACCAATGCTGGTAAAACCAAATGAAATAACTGGAAAAAAAAAAGAGCACACTGAAGCAAAGCTCCCGAAAATTCAAAATTATTTGGAAGAAGTTTTAAAAAGCAATTATTTGAATAAAATCATTTTGAAATGTGTTCTATGATTATGTATTTTAGTATATTTTCAGTTCACTTAGGGACTTTGTTGACGTGGAAAGTTGTTGAGTGAACTCTAGCAGATACTGAATTTAGATTAGTGAAGTAGTTGGGCTTATACTTTTGGCCTTTCAGTATTGGAAAGAGGATAGTGCTTTTATTGGGTCACCCAGCATGCACTTGATGGAGTTGTAATTGATTACCTCTTATTATGATGAACTAGTCAGTAGTCAGGACATGGAGTGTGAGATCTCATCTGGTGTGTATTCCTGGTCAGGACGAGGAGGGCGAGGCTGGGTCTGGTTGCCTTGATCTAGTTGAGGAGGACCAGGTTGAGTCTGGTTGCCTAGGTCAGGGTGAGGAGGATGAGGATGGATCTGGTTGCCTAGGTCTGGGCAGGGTGGTTGAGGTTGTATCTGGTTGCCTTGGTCAGATTGAGGAGGGCGAGGTTGTGTATGATCTCCTCCGCCATGTGGTGGCCTATGTTGGTGGTGGGGTGGAGGAAAATGAACATGCAAGTTATTGTTTCCATGATGGTGTGGTCCACGTTGATGGTGGGGAGGTCGAGGGTAAAAATGCAAGTGACTGCCTTCCCTGTGGGGTGGTCTTGGGTAAAGCATTTCTTCTTGACTTTCAATGCTAGCAGAGAGTCTGAGTGGGTGTCCTCTAGGAGGTAGTCTCGGAAATGTTTGCTCATCTTGATCCTTAGTCTCTGTGTTTATATGGTACAGAATATATGAGAGTAATGGTGGAAAACTTACCTTTGCAGTTTTCCGACCTCATCACACATTGCCTGTTTAGAATTCTTTCTCAGATAACAGCTGCCATCATGTCTTCTTCCTGGCCTTGAATAGCTCTTCTATCAGCTGGGGATTTGTTAGGATTTCTATCTAAGCTCCAGAGACAAGCAGTTTTCCTTACTTTGTACAAAATGAGACATGTTAGATTATATCATTATAATTCTCAAGAAACAAAGTTGGATGTGCTAATGGCCAACTTCCTATGAAGTCTTACTACATGAACCATGCACTGAGGCAAATGATAGTTATTCAAGGATTTAGAAATATGGAGTGAGCAGAGAAAGACAAAGAAAATTTCCCCACAAGATTCTATGAATCTTCACATTGAATATTGTTCCATATTAGCAGTGATGAAGTTGTGTAGAGAGAGAAAAAGGAACTTTTGTGCAGTTTTTAAAATGAAGTTACGTAATTCTCGAGGGGAATGCTGAGGAAGAATGAAGCAGCATAATAAGTCTAAGGGCCATGGTGGAGTCACAATAAATAGGCTTTGCATTTTGGAGCCATGTTTCGACAGTTGCCTCTCCTTGGAGGACCTCAGAAGCAAGAGCCTCACTATCTCTCAGTTCTGTGGACCCAGGTACAGTGGAAAAGATTTGCCTAAATTATTAAACAACATTCATAACTAGAAAATTTAAATGACTACAGTGTGATTATTTTGAGAACTGAAAAACTCCTAAAGGACAGTGGAAGATACACCTGGCTTTACTAAGATTTAAATGGAAGTATAATAGTTGACTTCTATGAAATAATATGCATTTTGTAGCTGATTTCAATGACGCAGTATACTGGATTTCTTAAGAAAGTATAACTACTGGAACTGAAAATTTAGTTATCAATTTTTTAAACTCAAAAATGTCTGAAAAAGAGATGTGGCTTTTACCTATACATCTGCAATCTTTATGAGTCTGTCATCCACAAACTGAAATGTCTCAAAATGGAGAAAGATACAGAAAAGCATCAGTGTGAATAATGAATCTCAACCACCTGCCCACAAATAAAGCATATTTTTTGCCCTCCTAGAATCCCTCAAAACTTACTGCTAGTATTTGTTGTTTATTTCAAGGCTAAGTTTTGCTACATCATTATACCTTTTCTTTATTATTTCCTTTCCTTACCTTAGCACGGTCTCAAAAGAAAATAAAAGAATAAAAACCTAAACATGTCACATATGATATTGCTGCATACTGAAATTCTGAATGTGAGTGAGAATAAAAGCCTACTCCTAAATAGAGAGGCTTAGGTAATCAATGGCTGCAGAGAGTCAATTTTCTCAAGGGCTGACTGTCCTGATAGATTATCCAAACCCACATGGTCATCTGTAAAGCCATCTACACATTCATGTGTGTGTGTGTGTGTGTGTGTGTGTGTGTGTGTGTTTAACAATAATAAATAAAATGTCATGACTTTGATAAAGAGTAGGGGAGAGATATAGGAGGAGTTGGAGAAGAGAGAGGGGAAAACAATCTAAATAAAGTTCTCATGTATGACATTCCATCCATAATTTATAAATTTTAAAATGTGTAAATTTGGCCTTAACATGTCTATCTTTACCTAAAAGGGACAAACTTGCTCCCTGATTCTCTATTTCCCTAGCAGTTTTTATGTATGGTTATCTCCTCCATCTTTCCTGGACCCATTTTACAACAAGACTAGATGTCCCAGTATATATAACACATTGATTATAACATGGGTGTCCTCCATCCACCTTCCTCTTCCTTATAACATGGTTTTCTTAGCTGCAAACCAAAAGTTACACTCCCAACCTATTTTTTATACCTTCACTTGAGCTCTGGACTGAGCTCAAGGTCAGAAGAACCACTGTCAGCAGAACCGCCATCATCCTGGGGGAGGCTCGCCTGGGAGAGAACTGAGAGCAACTCAGTTCTGTGTAGCAGACAGCAAAACAGAGGCAGCTCTCCTTATACCTAGAAGCAGAACAATGGTACTTTTCAGTTCTCTACAGGGTAACCTCACACCTGGCAAACAGGATGCTTTGCATCCCTGACTTTTCTTGGGTCTTATCCCATAAGGCAGGATGGGGAAAAAGACTGTCACTGTTTTATTTATAAAAGGTATAATGTGTGACTTCAATAACACCATTAAAGGAGTATTGCATGAGATACCAGCACTCATATTCAAAATGAAGTCTTGACATAGCTTAAACTTCAGTCTATTTGGTGGGACTGAGTTTGTTCTTCAAATGTGCGTTGTTGGAGGAAAGAGATATTAGCCAACATTATTGCCGTATCAGAAAGGGAAGACCACAGATACTTCTGAAAGTCTTCATAGCCCAGATTATATCAGTTATAACGTATGTGTTCCATGTACATGAAATTCAGTCAGTTTTTATTAATACAGAAATCATTTCAGCTCATGTCTGAAATGCATTAGGATATCACACTTGAAGACATGGTTAATGAAGGTAGACATTCATTCTACCACATTTCATCTAGACTGTACAGGTACTTAGGCTGTATCCCTAGTCAGTAAAGATTTGGTGCTTTAGAATACAGGTAATACACAGTTTTTCACCTTGTCTAAGTCCATGAGGGTTATGGTAGCTAAACTTGCTACAGAACCCGCAACAGGGTTAACATATCAGGCCACTCCCCTTTCTAGACTACACTGTTTCTCATCTCATAGTTCAAAAAGTCCTCCCTTATGAGTGCCATGCTATATGCTTTGTTTAGGCCCATTCCATCTAGAAAATTCTTTAAACAGACACTGCTGATGCTGATCACAATTATACAGATGAATAACACTATCAATTGCCTTCGTTAAACTCCAAAGTGCATTGAGTCTATGCTGTGACTTGCAGTAATACATTATGCTATTTTCTTAAATTGCCCTGTGACAGGCAATTCTCTTGGAAATATCCTGAAATGTATTCCTTCTCACCTTCCCTGTGAGACTGACTTATCAAAAGTCTTTGTACAAATTCTGTCTTCTTGTGGTTATCATCTGATTTCTAACATTTTTTTTGCGTGTATCTTCTTTAGAAAAAAATTTTTAATTATTTTTCTAATGCAGATGCTTTTTAGATTACTGTCTCAGCACTGTAGACCTGAGATTGAGTTCCACAGCAAATGACAATGTTGCACTTGAGCCTTGTTTTATCAACTGTTTTTCCCAACATGCTGAGAAATACTGGCAGCAGTCCCTCAACACCCAGCTACTGTAATTGCATGAGGCCTCATGCCAGGTAGTAGTCTAGAGAAGTGTGTGGAAATAGTTTTCATGCAGATAAGATTGGTTCTTGATCTTGAGTCGAAGGTTGGATATAACTCTTTCTCGATCCTTCAAGAAGCTGTTGTTATTGACATCGCTTAGAAATAGGGAGCAATTCATATATGCTTTTATTTTCAAACGATCAGACTGTTAGCAGTTTAGCTGGTGTGCTAAGGAACAGAAACCAAGAAGTTTTTGAAGCTTGGAAACCAATATTTCTATCCTCACTTTTCCATTTAAATAGCTTGTATTTGAGAATATCTGACTATGAGGAACGGTCCTCACCAGACACTCAATATGTGATGGTACTGTGGTATTTCACTGTCATAGCTTGAAATGTAACAAACAAATGTTTATCATTTATAAAGAACTCTGTCTGTCCCTCTTGTTATTTGGCGCAAGTTGACCAGGGCAAGGTTTGCTGCTAAGAAGCAGAATGCAATTAACTCTAGTGCATGTCCACATAGATATGATTTTCAAAAGAGGTAGTGATTAGAAGGGTTTGGGATCAAAGAAGAGTTTACCTTGCCAAAACTCACACTTGAAAGTCATCTGCAGTGTTTTACATGAGTGATACTCTGGTGACTACTCATTGGAATAAAGAAACTGCAGTGTATTCTAATTAAAGTGCTATTTACATAATAATATACACATTCAAGGAAAAGATGTTGCACTTGCACCATGCTGTTTAGCAGAAAGGAATTTCCAACCTTCAAAGAAAAATCTGTGAATATGCACAGGTGCCATTCACTAATGCCTTGAGCAAAGTCTCTCTCTTAAGGTTACCTGCCTACCTGATTTTTGTGTAGCTTTATAAACTATGAAAGAGGGGTGATTTGGAATGTCATTTGAAAGAAGATTGGATTGTATTCTTCCCCAAGAACTCATAGGAAGAATAACCAAAATTCATAATACGCCTGATATTCTTAACATTCTTGTGATCTAAGACTCTCTTCACCTCTCTAGAAAGAAAGGGAACAACACGTTCTTTTCAAGCTCCAAACCTCTGAGGACAGAATGCATTTAATGCCTGTGAGACTGCTCATGAATATTGAAATAAGTGAATAGAATAAACAAATATATGCTGTAATAGGCATCTTCTTGACTGACCACATTGGCTTGCTAAAAATTCATATCTACTGGTATTAGAAGAATCAAGAGCATAAAAGAGTTGGGCATAGTGAAACTAAGTGGTATTCTCCTTCTATGGAAATACAAAGGGGAAAAATCAGTAAAGCAGTGGGGCATAGAAAAAAAAATTCAAGACCTAGCACTTAGTGATTTCTAGACTATCAATTCCCTTTATACCAGACTAAAGGTGGGGCCTCAGTCTTCCCATATACAAAGCTAAGACTGAAATAATTTTTGATATATATACAGTAGAGTGTTTCTGAAAGCTAAATGACATTAGGTAAATGTTTAATAGATACTATCTACCATGAGGAAATTGGTCTAGTGTCATATCAGTAAATTGTTGACTACACCAGAGTCTTAATGTAGCTATTGTACAAGCAATCATTTTTAGAATGCATTTGAAACAGAGAGCCAACTCAATTTGATAATTGTGTCTGAACACTAACAAAATAAGTTCCCCAAACTGAGTGAATATTGGGAAGTCTTCAGGCTGATTTTCTCCTAGAGCAGATCCCATGTGAAAGCTGCAAGCCTGTAATGGCACAGGAAGTCTGAATAGAGAGGTAGGAAACTTAATGAGATCATTGCATTGTAAGGGGTTGTTAGACTGGAACTCAGGAAATATGACAGTGACTGTGCCCTTAAAGAAGATATGTGAGCACACAGTGAGATAGTAGAATTAAATGTCTAAGACAAAAGTCATATGTGAAGATCCAGCAAGGAAGCCATCATCTCAAATCCAAGAATAGGCATCTGGGGAAAACGAATATGTGGCCAGTAATGTAAGCTTCTGACATTGAAAACTGAGACATAAGTTTCTGTTGTTAGTGGCACCCAGTCATTGTAATTTTTCAGACATAGCAAAGTGAAAAGGATGAAAACAGGAACGGAGATTTGGAAACTGGGAAGTGTACCTTTCACACATGTTTGTTCACTCAAGGCTGTTCTCACCTACACAGACCTGATTGCCCTGCGGCAGGCTGTATCAATCTTCTCCACCTTTCCTGAAGGTTTCAGGGCACCTCCCCTAGAAGCTTTTGTTGTATTTGAAGAGTTGCCAGGTGATATTTTTCTTTCATAATATAAAAATCTATTGCACACTCTGCTGACACTGGAAAGGTCAGCAAAAGGACACCAGCTGGGTGATATTTGAAAGAATCAGAGAGCGTGTTCAAGAATTCCCAAGTTAAGACAAAATGGACTTCCTCCAGGACTGCAGTTTCCTCAGCTACTTAATTAATACCCTGATTTCCCTTTTGCTCTTCTAGTACTTTCTTTCCCGCCTTAATGTTCTCTTCCCAATACAGTGTGCAAAGATCAGAGGAAGTCATGAAAATAAATGTAAGAATCTGTAAGGACCACACACCTACAACTTCCTCTCATAAAAACAAATGAGCCCAGAGAAAATTGAACAGAGAAATGCCAAGTTCAAAGACATTCTCCATTCACAATCTTTGCATGATAAACTTGGTAAAGCTATCAGCATGGTCTTTGTATAACTGTCACAATATCTATTGTAAGATTTAGTTAGCTTTCTTGTAATATTCTCTATAAATCAAAGAAGTGCAGAATAGGCCCTTGTATACACAGCACAGGACACAGCAGAGGTCTACACTTAACAAGAATCCACCTTAAGACTCAGATGCCCTTCTCTGCATTAGGTCCATAAAAATTCTCTTCAAATTGCCACAAGCTCATCGAAACAAGTAAACAAACAACAACAAAACAAAATTAACAAAACCCCAATTACAAGGGTACCCATGCAGGCCTGAAGTGAAAAGACAGATGCATAAACTTATTAATTTTCACTCTCCATATGAATGATCAACTAATTCCTATCCATAACAGAGGGAAAAGAGAGCAGGAGAATAGCACGCATTACAGACACACGTTAAAAGGGTTTAAATGCTCAGACTTGTGGGTTCCATAGCCTGGAACATTCATGAGTAATATCTGCTTTTCTCTCTCCTTGTGGAACAGTATGCTTCCCACACCCATGATGTTGTTCTAAACAATTATTCCACTGAGAAAAGATTAATTTAAAAATATATGAAAATAGCTATAAAAAGCTGACTAATAAGTCCTGAAGGTGTAGTCAGAAATATTTTCAGGTCAAATAGCACAAATGAAAACAAAAGGCGAGGATCCAAGATGGCGGCGAGCAGTGTGGACCGCGTTTGGAGGCTCCAGTGAACAATTCAGGGAATTGCACAGATTTCTGAGCCAGGAACACCAACGTCCGAACATCACGGCAGCGGGAGTGCTCCACGGTTCGGAGGGACCAGGGTGCGGAGGTCCTGCATGCCCCTGCGCACGGGAGGAGCGTGGTTTTTCTCTGATCAGAGCGGCAGCGGCAGAGGCAGCAGCACCAGCGGCACCAGCAGCGGCGGCTGAGGTTTGCAGCTCATAGCCTTCCGGTGGAGGCGATTGGTGTGGTGGCTGGTGGGAATTGCTGTGGGAGAGGGGACTCGGGGCAGGATTTGGGTCGCGTGGAGCCTTTGGACCCAGACTGGACTCGGCGGACAGTTCGGCCCCAGAGTCCCGGGTACTGGCCCGGCCCAGCAAGCAATTCTGCCTGAGGCACTAACTCCCCTGCTGTGGCACAGGCTTAGTTGAGCTCGCAGCTCCACACTAGGCACCACCTCAGCTCAGCGGCAGCTCCCCTGCGGTGACACAGTCTGGGCGGAGCACTTGTTCCACCACTGGCGCTAACTCAGAGCAGCCACAGTTCTCCTGCTGTGGCGCAGGCTGGACAGAGCTCTCGGTTCCACCAGCTCTAAGACTCTGGTTGGACACAGTGTGCAGTTTGAATCCAGAATTCCTGGCTGAGATTGGTGGTCAGTTCGGGCCCTGAGTCAATAACTGACCACAGCACGCACTTTGGGCCAAAAGGCCCTAGAGGAGCTTGGTGCGTAGTCCCAGCCCAAAAATTCTGGCTGGACCCTGTGTGCATTTTGGGCCCAGAATCCCTAGCTGAGCTTGGCAGACGGTTCAGGCCCTGAGAATCTAGCTGAGTTCTGCCCGTGGTTCGGTCCCAGTGATCCTGGCTGGACTTGGCAGGGAACACAGAAGGCTGTGGATACCTTGGCCTGACCCAACGCTCATTCAGAGACACAGAACAATTGCAGGATCCACAGCAGAGGGGGGCTGAGGATCACTGGCTGTGAGAGACCAGAACAACAGGGCTAACATCCTAACATCCACACCAGTGAAGCTTTGAGCTCGCAGCCTAGGGAAATCGTGAGAAAACAAGTGAATCTATCATCAGACACCCTCCATTCAACTCTGGAAGCTACCCAACAAAACAAAGACTGCAAGATGTCTAAAGGACAACGAAAAAGCATACACAAAAAAACCCAAAACAACATGGCGTCTCCAGGTTCCAGCTATCCCAAAGAAAACAACCCAGAGAACTCAAATACAACGGAAATACAAGAAAATGACCTCAAATCCTTAGTAATGAGATGATAATGGAGGAAACACATAAAATTCGTAATCAAATACAGGAAGACGCAGAAAAATAGGTGAGAGACATAAAAGAAGCACATAGAGTGGAACTGGAAAAATTGCAGGAAAATGCAAACAACCAGATGAAAGAAATAAATAAAACGGTTCAAGCTCTGAAGACCTATAAAGAGGCAATGGAAGAAACTCAGGAATATACAAAAAATCAGATGAAAGAAATCAAAAAATCAGTTCAAGATCTGAAAATGAAAATGGATTCAATGATAAACACACAGACAGAAGAAAACGAGAACGTGAGACCTCAGAGAAGAAGGCGAGCAACACAGAGGTGAGCTTTTCTAACAGAATCCAAGCTACTCCAAAAGATAGAAATGGATGGAAAATTACCAAATTCATTCTATGAGGCCATAGTCTCATTGATACCTAAACCTCACAAAGACTCAACAAAGAAAGTGAATTTCAGACCAATTTCTCTTATGAACATAGATGCAAAAATACTAAATAAAATACTTGCAAAACGAATACAGGAGCACATCAAAGATATCATTCATCATGACCAAGTAGGCTTCATTCCAGGCATGCAGGGATGGTTTAATATACGGAAATCCATCAATGTAATCCACCATATAAACAAACTGAAAATAAAAAGCCACATGATCATCTCCTTGGATGCAGAGAAAGCATTTGATAAAATTCAACACCCATTCATGTTTAAAGTTTTAGAGAGATCGGGGATACAAGGCACTTTCCTCAACATAATAAAGGCTATATACAGCAAGCCAATAGCCAAAATCAAAGTAAATCGTGAGATACTCAAAGAAATTCCTCTAAGATCGGGAACAAGGCAAGGCTGCCCACTCTCTCCATATCTCTTCAATATAGTCCTCGAAGTTCTAGCCAGAGCAATAAGACAACAAAAGGAGATCAACGGTATCCAAATGGGAAAGGAGGAAGTCAAATTATCCTATTTGCAGATGATATGATAGTGTACATAAGTGACCCTCAAAACTCTACCAGAGAACTCCTAAAGCTGATAAACACCTTCAGCAAATTGGCTGGATACAAAATTAACTCAAAAAAGTCTGTAGCCTTCCTATACACAAATGACAAGCTTACAGAGGAAGAAATTAGGAAAACCACACCCTTCACATTAGCCGCAAGCAATATAAAATATCTAGGAGTTACCCTAACTAAGCAAGTGAAGGACTTGTATGAAAAAAATTTCAAAACTCTGAAGAAAGAGATTGAAGATGACCTGAGAAGATGGCATGATCTTCCTTGCTCATGGATCGGGAGAATTAACATAGTAAAAATGGCCATCCTACCAAAAGCAATCTACAGATTCAATGCAATCCCTATCAAAATACCTACACAATTTTTTAAAGACATTGAAAGTTCAATTCTGAACTTCATATGGAAAAACAAAAAACCCAGAATAGCTAAAACAATCTTGTACAATAAAAGGTGCTCCAGAGGAATCTCCATACCTGATTTCAAACTGTACTATAAAGCAATAGTAATTAAAACAGCATGGTACTGGCACAGCCACAGGCTGGTTGATCAGCGGAATCGAATCGAAGACCCAGATATGAATTCACACACATATGGTCACTTGATTTTTGACAAAGAAGCCAAATCCATTCAATGGAAAAAGGATAGCATCTTCAACAAATGGTGCTGGTCTAACTGGAGGTCTATGTGTAAAAAAATGAAACTGGACCCATATTTGTCACCTTGCACAAAACTCAAATCCAAGTGGATTAAAGACCTCAACATAAAACCAGAGACACTAAGCCACTTAGAAGAAAAAGTGGGAAAGAGCCTGGAACATATTGGCACAGGAGACAACTTCCTGAACAGAACACCAACGGCCCAGGCCTTAATGTCAACCATTAATAAATGGGACCTCATGAGGCTGAGAAGCTTCTGTAAGGCAGAAGCCACTGTCAAGAGAACAAAGCGACAGCCTACAGACTGGGAAAAAATCTTCACCAACCCTACATCTGACAAAGGTCTAATATCCAAAATATATAAAGAACTCAAGAAATTAAACACCACCAAACCGAATAACCCAATTGAGAAACGGGGCTTGGAACTAAACAGAGAATTCTCAACAGAGGAGTATCAAATGGCTGAGAAACACTTAAAGAAATGCTCAACCTCCTTAGTCATCAGGGAAATGCAAATCAAAACAACTCTGAGATTCCATCTTACACCCATCAGAATGGCTAAGATCAAAAATTCAAGCGACACCACATGCTGGCGAGGATGTGGGGAGAGAGGAACACTCCTTCATTGCTGGTGGGAATGCAAACTAGTACAGCCACTTTGGAAATCTATCTGGTGCTATCTCAGAAAAATGGGAATAGGGCTTCCTCAAGACCCAGCTATTCCACTCCTTGGAATATATCCAGAAGATGCTCCAGCACACAACAAGAAAATTTGCTCAACCATGTTCATAGCAGCCTTATTCATAATAGCCAGAACATGGAAACAGCCTAAGTGTCCCTCAGTAGAAGAGTGGATAAAGAAACTGTGGTACATATACACTATGGAATACTACTCAGCTATTAAAAACAAGGAATTCCCGAAATTTGTGGATAAATGGATTGAGCTAGAAATGATCATAATGAGTGAGTTAACCCAGAAGCAGAAAGAATCAAATGGTATATACTCACTTATTTCTGCATACTAGCCCAAGGGGCATGTCCCACGAAAGCCTTCACTTACCAGGAAACTGGGACAGAGGGGAAGGCATCCTATTGGGACTCTAAATGAGAGACGCATGGGTGAATAGCAAAATAAAAGGATACAGAGAGTCCTAGAAATCTACAAGTAGAACAATATGATAGGCAGATTTGGGCCCAGGGGTCCTGCTCAAACTAAGGCACCAGCCAAGGACAATACAGGAGGTAAACTTTAAACCCCTTCCCAGATCTAGCCAATGGTCAGAATATTCTCCACAGTTGAGTGGAGAGTGTGATATGACTTTCTCACGTACTCTGGTGCCTCACATTTGACCATGTCCCCTGGAGGGGGAGACCTGGTGGCACTCAGAGGAAGGACAGCAAGTAGCCACGAAGAGACTTGATACCCTATGAGAATATATAGGGGGAGGTAATCCCCCTCAGGAACAGTCATAGGGGAGGGGAATAATGGGGAAAGGGGGGGGGGGGGAAATGGGAGGATACAAGAGATGGGATAAACATTGAGATGTAACAAGAATAAATTAATAAAAAAAAATTAAATTAAAAAAAAAAACAAAAGGCATGAAAAACACTTAACATCTGTAAGAAAATGGGACCGCATGTTAAAAGTGTGTATCAAAGAATAGGCTAGGCAAATTTTGACCTTTGGTGAACTTACTTTACAGGAGTAAAAAGGATTAATAGGTAGCAGAGAAATGACTGATAGAGAACCTGTCAGCCTCGGATTCATTCATAAGAAAGACTAAGTGCAATTTCCTAGCCAGTAAGAAATTAATGCTTTTTAAAAGGACGTAACATTAAAAGGAAGGCATTTGGAGGAGTGTATACATGATTGCAATGCAGCTTTCATCTTCTTCTCACTGCCGAAATACAACGTCCTGCTTGAATAATAAATGCGACATTTCTGTGTTGGGGTAGAGGTGTACATGGAGAAGTAGATCAGTTACATTTTTCCTTGGGGATTTGATTCTAAGACCAACTATAATTCAGATTTAATGTCTCTTGGGTAAAATATAAAAGTATATGTTGATAATCAAACATATATCTTTCCACATACCCAGAGAACCTTTACATCAATCAGATTGTCCCCCATGGAGTATATGCGCACCAAAATCTGGTAAGGGTAATTACAGGATTGTATACTGGATGATACAGTCTCTATGTGTATCAGTACGTAATTTCCTCAAAATCTAAGACTAGATATTACCTGTACTATTTCAGCATACCCCAGAGATCCATTTGAATGAACATACTATTTTCAGCAGCCAAGATTGGATCCAGGATATGTGTCAGTCACTTGCTGAACATGTGACCCATACCAAAAAAAAAAAAAAAAAAAAAAATGGAGATTTAAGGATATCTTCATCCTGTCTGCAATAGAACTCTCACAAAGTATGGAAATTTTTTTTAGTGAAAAACCAAGGTTGATTTTCAGCCTGATCTCTAGATAAATCTAAAAAGTCTGTTTGGCAAAGAATTTTAAATCTTATATTATTACAGTTGGTTTTTATCATTAATTAATTTGAACATATTTTAAGATAATTTACTTAAATAATGAAACCAATGTAATTGAATGTGTTTAAGGAAAAAAGTGCAAGTATTTAATTATGTACATTTTAAATTTTAGATTAATCATTATGTTTGGAGTTATCTAATATCTTTGATTAATTGAGATGGACAATCAAGTAATCAACCACATATATGCAGAAAAATAAAACCCAGAAGAATAAGGATGATATATTTGTAAATGTTTCATGAAGACATCAACTCATTTAAAAGCTGATCTGAAAATAATTGATGTCTTCCAGCTTCTGGATATGGACTTCTTCATTGTAACTATAACAGATGCCCTGTTAATAAAACTTGTGAAATAGTTGTTGATACCTTTTACTGTTTCTTTATGAAAATCACTACTTGAAAGAGGGTAGGCTTTGATTGATGTTAATGGTGTGCCGTCTGAAGCTATGGGTTGATATTATTTATAATTTGCTCTCAACTTTTCGTTGTGGATTTTCAAGAGGAGTCTTGGGACTCAGGAGATAGCTTAATTAGTACCCTGCATACTGTATAAATGTGAAAAATAAACCTTTTTTGGAGGGGAGAAAAGTATTGAAATAAATAATTTCCATGAGTATGTAGTACTTATAAAAGAAAATATGTTTGAAACACATGAGATAGAGGGGAAGATAGAAAACTGCTTATTCGTGGACCCTTTTGAATAAGTTTCTCTTTCCCCCATCTATGCAGTACATTGAAGTATCCATCAAGGAACAGAATGTTATAATTTTAGCTTTGTAAATTTTAATCTGACTTCACAATAATAAAACAAGAATAAAGAATAAAAAAACAAGAACTGGTATCATTATATGGAGGACTGCACATTTATCTCAACAAAAATTCATCTGAAATTTATTCCAAATGAAATATTTCCTTCCCCAGCATTCCTAAGCATATAATCAGCAGTAAGGCAGTGATGAACTGTGGCCAATGACAGAAATGTCTTCTTGCTTGACCACAACACCCTTGCACCAGGCTGGGCATCTTCTTCATCATTTCTACCAAGGAAGGCTATGTCAGATCACAGTCAAAACAGTGATTATGAAGGTTAATGGGAACATAGCAAATACTGCATATGGGTTCCCTATTGTACTATGCCTTGGTCAGTATGTTCTCATAGAACATTAATGGTTTGAAAGAGGAGTAGGGCTGATCAGGACTAGGAAGACAGGTTAAGTAAGTTGTCACATTTGAGATGTATTTGGAAGGTATAGCCAATTTAACTGTCTGGCAGACAGTGTCACAGAGACTGAGAAAATAAAATGGCTCTTACATCTTTGGTATTTGGGTGAAAGGTCTGTCATTTCTGAGAAATTAGTGTAAAGTGCTATGAGCTCTAATTTCTCCCCAAATAGCCTGTTCTCATGTCGAATGCCTAGACTTATTACCCTAGAATACGGCTATGTTTGGAGACTGAGAATTGCTTTGGTATGAACTTATTAAAGTAAAATGAGTCCTTTAGGATACAAGACAAGTGAATATGTCTAACACTATCGGATGAAAGGATGTTGAAACACACAAGTGGCATAAGAAACACTTGTGCAGAAAGCAATTTCATGCGAGAAGATTTCAAAGAAGTCACTCCCTAGAATTCAAAGAAAGCAGCAGTCAGCAGTCGAGGAAAAAGTACCTCATGGAATACTAACAGTGGAATACTAACATCATAATCCTTGTTTTTAAAAAAAAGTCTGTTGCTGAATTCATCTGTCATTTCTTTTTGTACTTTTGGAAGCTTGAGAAAAGGAATATGGAGTAAACGTGGAGTAGGGTAGGAAAATCATTAATCCCATGGGAATACTAAGTACAATGTCCATAGTTAAGGCAAGGGGATTAGTTATGGGCTTCAGTACCTATGGGTTTCCTAAGAAAGAACCTTATGAGTGGTGCTTACTGCTTAACATCTCCATAACCAAGTCGTCCCTGTTGCTCTATAATTTGTTTTCATTGTACCTTGTGAGTTTCCATAGACATTTGTTTTCATTAAAAAAAAAAAAAAACTAACAATAACATCCCTGACAGATTGCTGGCACTGGAGAAGAACAAGGAAAGGGCTCCCACATTGAGTAGAAACTGCTGCAATGATCCGTGATGCAATGAGCCTAGGAAAAGGGTGATTTCCACCAAACTGTCAGTTGTCCTTACATCTCCCATCTGCTCTTTCTCTCTGACTTTTCTCAACTAAAAGTTTGCATTAATCCACCCAGTCAGAATCACTCAAGTGCAGCTTCCTTCCTTCCAGGGTTGACAGTGTCATTAAAAGAAATAGAAGAATGTACATAGAACTAACAGTTGTTCTCTGCCGTTGTTTGATAAAGCTCATGAAGCCTCAGACAATTGTTCTGATTTTACATATTCAGAGAATAACTCCAAGTGCTACAACAGTACTTCTTCAGAATATATCCATGATTACTAGAGAAAGGGCTATCAGCTTGGTGACCCTTCAGATTTCATATTATCTATAGAAAAACATATAATATGGTTTACCTATAATGTTCTATATTTCCATTCAAAAGGATGAGAACTGACAATCATTCCTTCATCATTTATTCAGTGTCCAGATTTTATAAGATGTTTACCTTATAATTTACATAGTCATGTAATCCTCTCTTAACTTCTTTCAAATTGTCTTCAAATTTTTACCAGCTCAATGAGAACACAGAGCAATGATCCAAGCCTTGCCCAAGGCATGACATAAAAGTGCAGATGGTTGCCATGAACTGATTTCACCTTCCATGAAAATAATGATCTGTCACCATACTGTGGAATAATTAACAGGGTTAGAGAAAGAGCAAACACAACAAACAATACATGAAAGCTGCTTTTAGAGATACCTTGCTACCAAACACTGTTATGAAAAAAATTAAAATGTACTGGTAAAAAAATAGAAAAATAAGTCTGAAATGTCACTAGTTTGACAATGAAGATGGGCATTTTGAGGACAGCCTGGACAACACCCAAAGCTCTTGTCATAAGTAAACAAAATGGGATAGCAAAACAGATATTTGGGAATATAACAAACATACTCTTAAAATTTGCAGAAAGAAAACACAAGATGGTACAAATAAGAGTGCTTGATGCAGAATGTAAAACATCAACAGGTCAGCTGAGAGAGACAAGATTTCCTATCATAGCATGGTAGAAAAAATGTTCTCTGTATTGTCTGATAAAGCTGACAAGATTGTCCATGTAATTTGTTAAGAATATATCTTATAAGGAATAATACCTAAACATAAACATTCAATATTCTAAATAGCACAGGGAACAAATGTAAACTCTAAAAATGATGGCATTCTGTGGCCCATACAGGAAGCATATCTCATCATATTGCTGTGATCAAGTCACTGTACGGGGTTCTGGTAGTCGTTTTTTACTTACTCGCACATAAAGTACACAACAGAATGGTTTAGGCTTCCTGTGATGCAACCCGATAGTGTCCTTAATTAGAGACAGATTTAATGAATTCAGGACAAATTTTTTTTTTGTTCCGGGCAGGCTAAATATCTATATTATTTACTGCATATCTATGTCTGGTGTCTACACTCATTAGAGAATTAAACGAAACTTTCTGCTATGTATTAGTATACACAAAGCTATAAACACATCATGATTGATGGAATTTGGAAAACAGCATAGATACTAGATTGTCATTACTCCTTGTGATGGAAAAATGTTAGTACAAATAAGCTCATGTATGTAGAAGCAAAATCTTCCATAAATGCAAACAGTACCACCAGAGTCATAGTTGTGTCAACCAAATTGAAGCTCAAAAATCATGGAAATCCAAGTGAAATGTCAGGGCTAATTACTGAGATAGTCTCCCTTGAACACTGTCCTGTCTAATTTTATGTCAACTTGACACAACTAGAGTTATCCAAAATGAGAAAATCTCAACTGAGAAAATGTCTCCTTGGGATATGGCTGCAGTTTTATTAATTAGTGACTGATGGGACAGGACTCAGCTCACTGTAAGTTGTGCTATTCCTGGGCTTCTGGCTCTAGGATCAATAAGAAAACAGGTTGAGTGATCCAAGAGGAACAAGCCAGAAAACAGTACACCATTGATTTTGCATCTGCTCCTGCCTCCAGGTTCCTGCCCTGTTTCAGTTCCTGCCTTAATTTTCCTTAGTGCTGGACTGTTACCTGGAAGAGTAAGCTGAATTAGACACTTTCTTCCCTATCTAGCTTTCGGCCACGGTGGTTCATTGCAGCAATAGAAACCTTTACTAAGACAAACACCACTCTCTAAATTATATGTTGCACTCTTTGCAAATGGCACATTGACAACCTCCTCCCAATTGCATTACACTGGGCACAGATACCAAAGAAAAGTCATGAATTCAATAATCTTAGATGTGAGGATACATGGTAAGGACCTAAAAGATGCCTTTGTTTTGAACCTACTTAAAAGAGAGCTGCCATGTTTATCCCAACACAGGCTTTCATGGAACTTCAGAGCCTCCTCCAAAAGTTGGTCCTTTTCATAGTCGCCTTTTTGGTCCAGAGTTTGGCTAAGAGCTCAGATTAAGGTAGTTCAGTGACTTTATGGTACTTATCAGAAATCACAGGGAGTGAGGGTAGATGGTGAAAAAATTGGCATGGTATTTAACTTTCTTTTTCTTTTTGGATCTTATACACAAAGGAAACCCTTAAAATTCCTTAATCAATTATAAGAGCATTCTCTGGTGCCTCATATTTGACCACGTCCCCTGAATGGGAGGCCTGGTGGCACTCAGAGGAAGGATAGCAGGCTACCAAGAAGAGACTTGATACCCTATGAGAATATACAGGGAGAGGAGGTCCCCCTCAATCACAGTCATAGGGGAGGGGAGTAAGGGGAAAATGGGAGGGAGGGAGAAATGGGAGGATACAAGGGAGGGGATAACCATTGAGATGTAATAAGAATAAATTAATAAAAAAAGAGTATTCTTGCAACCTTTGGAAAAGAAGAAATACATTAACTATGTGGAATGGTTACTCAAGCTGGGGGATTCTTAAAACTACCAAAATAATTGATTCTGGATTTTTAGGACATGGGTGTATTTGTTGCTCATCTTCCTTCTATTGGTTCTTCCCTTCCCCTTCCTGTACCATGCTCAGTTCCTTTTCTCACTGCATCCCTCAATATACTTTATTAAAACCTGTTTCCACTTACGAGTGAAGCCTGGCTCCACAGAATAGCAAAAGATCACCAGGTTATTAAACAATATATACTCCAAGCTTTCAGAGTGGACAACAGTTGTAAACTTCTTCTGTTAAGGATAAAAACCTGTAATTTGAACATTCCTGGGTCCTCTGCTGCTTATTCATGAGCAGGAGGAGCTTGTATCCTTAGACATATCTCCATTGCTAAAAGTTTAAAGACAAAACCGTGGCTGTAATAGAGGTTATGGTTGAATTTAATGCCTCTATGGCTGCTCTAATTATGTACTGCAGGTAAGCATAAAAGGAGTATAAGGACATCTAACAGAGGACCAAGGATAGAGAAAAGCCATCCTAACAACGATGGCCATTCAAAGGCACCTGAGAGATTTTGTCTATCTATTCAAATTATTAATTTGACCAACACTAGTATGAGAAATATTTGACACATTAAAACAATACACACTAGTAAATTGTTGCCTACCAAGATTATGCTTGAGGAACAAATAATCTTTAGTAGCTTTATTTTGTGAAACTGTGGTCCTCAATTCACTCATCTCTTGACTAATTTTGCTAATAATTTTGTCATAATAATTTTTCCTAATCATACAGGCAATCTTTGAGACCTCTGTTTGTATTCCAGTAACTATTCTTAGGATTGGCAATAAAAAGCCACTGTGGTTGCAACCATTACACTACTTAGTAGATGTAAAGAATTATCACAATTTTCAGGGAGATTTCTCTTAATTCTATTGTTTGCCTGCAAAAATTTACTGAAAAAAATAGGTGTAATATGGCCTAGCACACATAAACTTTTATAATCTTCAGAAAAGACACTGCAATAGCATCACACACACACACACACACACACACACACACACACACACATCACACCCTCACAAAGTTCATGTTAAAGACAATTGTTTACCTGAAGAACAGGCGTGATTAGAGGTAAAACTGAAATAATAAGAGTCATAATGTAAAGCACATTTAAATACAAACAATGTGATAGCAAAACACCATTGATAGGCATATCAGGGGAAGCTTATTACTGGAAACAGCTAAAACTGCAGTTAGACATCAATGTCACCAGAGATCTGAAAGGATAAATTAGAACAGGAAGATTAATCAAAATGGCCTTTTTATCAATCAATCATTAAACATTATAAGTGCCATATTCAACTTAACTCTGGGGAGTGTGAGGACTTCTATTAAATATATTTCCTTTTATAGCATTTGACTATAAGCATAGGTTTGAAAACATTAAAGAAATTACACGTATTTTGTGTATGTATTATGATGTATTTGGACATATTACCTGCACACACACAAGTCATTTCCAGAAACCACAAAATAAATCTATACAAAAAATTTTGATAATTTATAAGGTGACTGATTATTAACTTGTATATTTTAATTATCTTTAACAGTTTATATGTTAGTAGCTTTTATAAGATTATGATTTTATAATTTCAAAGTCCCAGCATTTGATGTCAACTACCCTGGGTCCAGAACTCTCCATGTCCCAGCTAAGTTGTTTCTTTAAATGTTTCTCAGCCATTCGATATTCCTCTGTTGAGAATTCCCCGTTTAGTTCTGAGTCCCAGTTCTCAATTGGGTTATTTGGTTGGTGGTGTTTAATTTCTTGAGTTCTTTATATATTTTGGATATTAGACCTTTGTCAGATGTAGGGTTGGTGAAGATCTTTTCCCAGTCTGCAGGCTGTCACTTTGTTCTGTTGACAGTGTCTCCTGCCTTACAGAAGCTTCTCAGCCTCATGAGGTCCCGTTTATTGATTGTTGACCTTAAGGCCTGGGCTGTTGGTGTTCTGTTCAGAAAGTTGTCTCCTGTGCCAATATGTTCCAGGCTCTTCCCCACTTTTTTGTCTAACTGATTTAGTGTCTCTGGTTTTGTGTTGAAGTCTTTAATCCACTTGGACTTGAGTTTTGTGCATGGCGACAAATATGGATCTAGTTGCATTTTTAAAATTCCTATGCAATAATTGAGGTACTCAGAAAAAATGTTAAATGAAAAATCAGAATATGTAAAAAAATGTGTAGTCTCTGAATACCTAAGAGGAAAGCATTCCCAGTATTTTCACAAACTGTGTGAGTGTGGGCTTGAAAATCTGGCTCACTTTTCAGGTCTGACTTTTTCACTTAGATGCATTGACATTTATTGTTGCTGTTGTTGGTTGTGTCTTTATTTTGAAAGTAACCCATTACAACTTTCATTGTGATAAATATTTGAGTTCATATAGGCAGCATTCTTTGCCAAATATGTTCAATATTCTTTACAGAGTAAAACTTTGGACATTATCAATTTTGCTTCTTTAGCACTCAATTTTCAGCTTGGTATTTTTATCTGCTTCTTGCTTTCCAGTGCTGTAAATCACATGATGCATAGTCTCTCAGTTCATGGTGATTTCAGGACAATAATTTTTCTGGATTTCATTCCAATATTAGTTATTGTCAGTTTTCTTTTCTTTTTTTAAATTATTATTTTTTTAATTAATTTATTCTTGTTACATCTCAATGTTTATCCCATCCCTTGTATCCTCCCATTCCTCCCCCCCCCCCCATTTTCCCATTATTCCCCTCCCCTATGACTGTTCCTGAGGGGGATTACCTCCCCCTGTATATTCTCATAGGGTATCAAGTCTCTTCTTGGCTACCTGCTGTCCTTCCTCTGAGTGCCACCAGGTCTCCCCCTCCAGGGGACATGGTCAAATGTGAGGCACCATAGTACGTGAGAAAGTCATATCACACTCTCCACTCAACTGTGGAGAATATTCTGACCATTGGCTAGATCTGGGAAGGGGTTTAAAGTTTACTTCCTGTTTTTCTTTGTATACAGAGGTCTGTGACTTTATCCTTAGACATAGAGTGAAAGCATGCTTGAACTTTCAACCTGTCTCAGGCCTATTTCTACATTAGTGAAGTTTATGTGCCAATGAAAAGTGAAAAACCACAAAATTCCTAGCAGATTTAGTTATTCCTCAGGAGGGGCTGAGAAAGCCACATGAACATATACATATATATATATATATATGTATATATATATATATATATATATATATATTAGATATGGACACAGGAAATACAAGTATAGAAGAGCAATCAGCAACAAGAAGCAATCTAGAGATGTGCTACAAAGTTCTATGGACTTTGCCTACTAGGTCACACCCATCACAGATATTGCGTTGGTGGGCTATATCAGGTAGCTCACTTCCTTGCCTCAATTCCATTCCTGTATGATTGGCTCTGACACTAAACTTAACATTTTTTAAAATTAGATTTTATTTTGTTTCTATTCATGGAATAATTTGCAGAGTGTTGATATAAATTGTTTCTTAAATTTCTGGTACAATCTTGGGGGTAAATCTATATGGTTCTGACCATTTTGGGGTTGAGATACTTTTTATTATTGCTGATTATGGACCTGTTTAAATTATTTATTAAATATTGTTTAATTTTGGTACATGTTATGTTATTAGAAGTATGCCTATTTCTTTTGTAGTTTCTAATTTTGTGGGACAGAGGTTTGTAAAGTATGTAATTTTGATTTCATAGACCTTATCTTGTTATAATTTCTCATTTCTAATTTTATTAATTTGAGTGTTCTCTTTCTTTCAAGTAATATATATATATAACAATTTATCTTGTTTATCTTTTCAAAAAAATCAACTCTCTTTTTCAGCCATCCTTTCTATAGATTTTTGTTGTTGTTTTGTCTCTGTTATCTGTTCGTATCTATTGTCTCTGGGTTTGATTTGTTACTGTTTTTTTAAGGTTTGGTACATCATCAAACTATTAATCTGAGATCTCTCCATAAGTAAATATATATTGAAAACACGGTTGGAGGCTTAGAATTATATACAGATAGGTCCAGATTCTCATGAATTAAGATTTTAATGAAATGCTACATACGATGTATCTGAAACAAATTTTATAGCAAATACTATAGCACATTGGGAAAAAATAAACATGCATAAATTACAATGTTAATTATATTAATCTGAACTGAGCATTGGTCATTACATATTAAAAATGATGTTGAACAACTACATATGAGACATGATTAGTGCAATCTCTGGCCATTAAACTAATATTTTCAATTAGAAACATCAAAATCACTGTTTAAGCAGAGAGCAGGGAGAGGGTTTGCAACGTAATAAGGGCTGCATGTGGTGGTAAACCCTAAGTCTCTTTGTGATAGATGCGACCAGTGCTCCAAAGTGAATCTGGAAGCTTTCCAGCTTTCATCCTGAGGGCCTACTTATGATGTTAGTAGCTGACATTCACATATTTTAATCTTGCTTTGAAAATATCATTAAACTTCTGTGTCCCGTCTTCTCAATACCTGTGTTGTAATATGAAAGTGCCTAATCATCACTGCAAGAATTTTAAGAAAATCAAACAGATATTTAGTTAAAAAAATATGTGTTTCCATGCCCATGAAAACGAGGGCCTTAATCTTCATTTGTTAAGGGAATTTTCATAAACCCCAACACAGCAACAGGACTCATTAAACCAGTTTTGTGTACTAAGTGTACATGAAGTTTTTATAGGTTCAAGTGAATCATATATATATATATATATACATATATATATGTATATATATATAAAATATGTATTCTTTTTATTTCAGAATATTATGGAAACTGAAATATATAACAATACTTTTGCTCAAAACTGAAAAACTCAAACAGAAACAAAAAAAAAACTTTCCAAAATACAAAACAATAAAAATTAAGATAAAAATAGTATCAATCATAAATGCATGCTTTGAAGTTGAAATAAAGAATGAGAGTAAACTGTCTACCATAGTGCTCAGAAAATAACAAAGACTCATTTATGATCTATGCGATGTGGCCACAAAGTCACACAGCATGCAACATCTCTCATCATAATAGGTTTACGGGAGACAGCGGTATACAGAGGCTGCCCTGTGTGAGGGTGGAGAGGGAAGGAGAACGGGGAAAGGAGGTACTGGGTTTTTATAAGGCGACATACTGTATGGCCATAGGGAGGATATACAGCTCTTGGTGGTGTTGGAAATGTGTCTCATCTTGGCAGCTAATGATGATGTATCCTGCTGTTATGAGTTCACTGGGGCCGGCAATATAAATGCCTGGCTTCTAGCATTCATTATGTTCTAGATTTTATCGTTGACTTTTAGAATGAACAATGGGTTTAATTTAGGGTTTCCTGCCTTTGTTGAATGCGTGTTCCATTGAATCAAAAAAGCTTAAAACTTCTATATATATTTCCTCAGTGGCAAAAAAGAGAGCTTGCTGCATTTGATCCCTTGGAAAATGATTATTAAAGGAATGAACGTATAAAGGTTATCAAAATGAAACATGCTAACTGAAGGAACTATTTGTAAGACTTTTCGTATCAAAAGTGACCATCATGAATTCAGTCATGAAAGCAGTAGCATGATTGTCAGCATGTGAGACATAGTACCAGCTCAGTGAAAACTGCTAATTCCATAATTTAGCTCAGAGTTTTATTAAATTTTAATTAAAATGATCATTTCAAAGAGTAAGTGTATACATTCATTTATTGCTTCTCTATATTATATTTCTTTACATATATGAACTACTTTTTTAAGCAATACATATTTTTTCTTTTTTTTTTTTTTTTTTTTTTTTTTTGGTTTCTTTTTATCTTTTTCTTTCTTTCTTCATTTTTTCCTTCTACCTAGAGTGTGGAGTTTCATTTTTTTCCTTTTTCAATGAACTTGTTTTGGCTCAAGTGAATACAATTCTCCTAGCTTAGCCTCCTGGGAGCTTAGCTGTCTGTAGATATCTATGTGACACAATTTCAAGCTAATACCGATGGCTGGTATTTGAAAAGATACACACTTATTCCGTTGTACATAGTATTATGAAGTATATGCCTGAAACTTCTGCTCCATAGCTGAGTTTTAATAGGCAAAATAGTTGTAGTGGATCATGTTAAATTCCTGAAACAGAAACTCATTTGGTTATTAACAAATTTCAAGCAAGCAGTAAGTCAGCTGACTTTCCATGGACTCATTAAGTCCTACAGAAGCAATAGCAAAGAAGCCTATGGAGATAATTTTTAATATATCCACAGTCAAATCCTAGGTAGTTTTATGTCTTCATTAAATAAAGAAGAGAAAGTCACTCATCTATCAAGCAGCCAATCTATGAAACGTTCTACAGCAGGTACGTCTTCATTAATTGCAGCAGGAGCAATCATATGGATACTCAGAGATGCTAAGTGCAGCGGAAAGTGCTCTTCTGTTTGTTGCCACTTGTGAAGCTGTGCTGGGAGTGTTAGGAAACACATTCATTGCACTTGTGAACTGCAAAGACTGTGCCAAGAGCAAGAAGCTTTCTAAGATTGGCTTCATTCTCACTGGCTTGGCAACTTCCAGGATTTGTATTTTATGGATAATAATGATTGACTTATATATAAAATTATTCTCTATACATGTATTTACCTATAGCATCCTATATGAAAGCCTTAATTATTTATGGGTAATTATGAACCACTTGAGCATCTGGTTTGCCACTAGCCTCAGCATCTTCTATTTCCTGAAGATAGCCAATTTTTCTCATTATGTATTTATCTGGCTGAAAAGGAGAGCTGATAGAATTTTTATCTTCCTAAATGGATGCCTTCTTGTCTCATTGCTTATTGATATTCCACAAACTGTGAAGCCGATTAATGACACTAAAATGCAATATACAAACATGTCCTGGCACATTCACCTACAGGCAAATGAGTTACTTATTAATCACATCATTTTTCAATTTGGAATTGTTTTCTTCTTTCTGATTGCTGTCATTACCTGTCTCCTGTTGATCATTTCCCTTTGGAGACACAACAAACAGATGCAATTGAATGTGTCACGATTCCAAGACCTCAACACAGAAGTTCATGTGAAAGCCATGAAGGTTTTAATTTCTTTTATCATCCTCTTAATCTTATATTTTATAGGTCTGGCCATGGAAATATACTTTTTTTGGCAAGAAGACACATTGCTATTTGTTCTTGGTATGATAATTATGTCCATGTATCCCTGCTGTCACTCGTTTATTCTAATTCTAGCAAACAGCCAGCTCAGGAAAGCCTCTTTAAGGTTATTGCAACAATTTAAATACTGTGACAATGAAGATCTTGCAAGCACACAGCAGTGTGGCACTGACTTGAGTGCCCTGAAATAATCTGGTGAGAAAAACTTTGAAGACCTTTTTTACATGCATTATTCCTTACATAGTTTGTAGTTGAATTGTCAAACATTAAAACCTGTTTTAACTGTTTTAACCATATCTTGGGGTCTTTCTCTGCAGCAGAATTTTAATCCCCTATGCAAGTTTAGTTGCTCAGGCAGCCCCCTGATCCTGCAGCATCTTCACATACTTTTGCCAGGAAAGACTCTTCTGTATAAAGATTTTCATTCTGAAAATAAATATTCAAAACAGGACTTCCTTTTTGCTATTCATGTGACTCCCCAGGGGGTACTAATACCATTTTCCCAGGAAGACCGAAAAGAAATGGATTATGACGGCCAGCTGCGTCACTCCTGACATTCACAACATGAAGCTGAGGAAGAGAAAGGATCAGTTCTTCTGTGTGCAGTTTCACTTCTCACAAACTTACTGCTATTTTCATGCCATACCTGCCAAAGTTCTTGTTTCAGGTAGGTATCTGATACAGTAACAATGGTTGTAGTAGTGGGTACAACTCTGAAAAATAACCGGAGAAATAGGGAGTGTGTAGAAAACGATACTGCGCACCCATGAAAAGAGTACCATACTCACTTAGTCCAATCGTTTGATTTTAGTCCATCTACATCGGTTAGTGTTGAGCATAATTTTTTCTGAAAAGCACATTCAAAGGACTCAGCATCGTGTCTCACCAAAGCACAGAAGTATATATCAAGGGTAGAACATGTGTGTGAAGTTTGGAGACATACACATATATGTAAGAAACTTACATTTCAATGCATATTTTAACTCTTCATTTTGAAATGTAAATTTTATATACAACTTAAAATATGAGGTTATTATATTATTACTGACAAATTACAGAATGTTTTGGTATTCTGAAGCCTGGATACTAAAATATATAAAGACATGCCTTATTTTCTATGTTAGCTTTCGAAGTTAATATTTATTTTAGCTAATATCTTTGAATGTACAGAAAGATAACAGATGATAGGAAATGAACCAAACTATAAAGGAATTTTACTCTAGTAACATGGCTACTCTGGCAAGCAACCACATACAAAGACCTAGGCCTGTGTGATCCAGTTAGTATATGCCTTTAATTTCTCTGGCTAGAATACAGATATGGTCTTAGTGCAAACCTTTAAACCCAGCAATGACATCGAACTGAGAGGCAGACAAGGTAACAAATCAAAGAAAGATTTGCCAGAGTGAGTCAGAGATAGGCTATGTCCAACCCTCATATTAACAGAAAGAAAAAAGGCTAGTGCAAAGAGAGAGGTGGGGGTGAGTTTGATGAAGTTCAGTTGAGTTCCTGCAGTTTCCTTCAGTTTGTTCAGTCAGTACCATTCAGTTCAAGAAGTTCAAAGACAAATTTTCCAAGTAAAACAATTCAGTCAGAAACCAAGAGAAGCCAACTTGAATCAGTGAGCCAGATCAATTGATTTGAAGCAGCTGAAGTTCAGAAAGAGTTATAAAGAGTGAGTTTATTCAGCAGTAAGACTTAGAAGATGAAACACTGTAGGCCTGGCATAGCAGATGGAGGCTGGAAGGTGAAGCCTTCAATGTATAGACTTTCAGAAGATTAGATTGTTCGGAGCCAAGAAGATTTCAAGCCCAGGCATAGGGATAGTTAACTAGAAACATTCTGGACTCGGTCGAGGTCACGCATTAGTGAAGTTTGAGTACAGCTCTCATGTCACTCTACATCTGACGAAATAAAAGTAACATTTATACCAAAAAAAGTAAAGAAAAACAAAGAAAAACCTCCTTCAAATGTCACTAGCTAGTGTCAAACAAATTTACTGAACTGATTCATTAGGAATTCTTTAGTTTGAGGATATATGATGTGTGCTCCAATTATGTTAGAATTGCTTTATTTCTCAAAATTTTAAAAATTATACAAAATTATGAGTTTTGAGAATTCTATAATAGGCCATCTTGCAGGTATGTGAAAATATACTTATCTTTCTCATGTTGTTTAATTTAGCTTCAGTTTCTCACTGTTCCAAAATAAGTGAAAAATAAGTACTGTAAAATATGAACACTGAGCCTATATCTACTGGGTATTTTAATGCTAAATCTGCTAGATGATTGGTATATGATACTGAATAAATAAATGACCTGAATTGATGTGGAAATAAAGAAGGTGTCACTGAGGTCATGCTGTTTAGAATTAAATCTGTCTAAGTTTAGGAGTGCAATGAAAGGAGCAAGAGGGTTCAGGGTTGGAAAACATCACATGCACAAAAATGCAGAAAGATTGTTGTAGGAGACTGAATATCCAGAGTAACCAGTATTCAGATGACAGAGCTTCAATTACTCAAAACCAAATTCTAATAGGCTTTTTTCACTTGTTATTTACTGTGTGGGTCTGGTAACAATAAATTCTGGTATATAGTTATTTGTTTAAGTCCCTATTTTACATGTATGAGCAAGAGTGGAAAGCATGAATTTGAAAAGAATACATTTAAACATTTAAATGAAATCAGAGATTCAATACAAGATATGAAAAAGGAATTCAATAAAAGAATAAAATGAATACAAGTCAAATTACATTTTTTCTAAAGGATAGCTCAATAACTCAAAAAGATTGGTGGAATGAGTCAGCAGTGGAATGGATCCAGTGATAGACAGAATACCATGGGTTGCAGACAACATATGAATTAAGACATTGAGATAAAATAGACATAAAAATAACAAAGGAAAAGCAGAACATACAAACAGATTTAAAGACCAAATTTATGAATCAGTGATAGAAAAAAAAATCCCATTCAAGGTATAGGCATATAAAACATTCAATGACTGATCCCCACAGAGTTGGGTGGAGGAAGTGAATGAGAAATTCAAGAGGGAAGAGAAGGAGGGGGAATGTTATAATTATATCATAATATCAAAAGTAAAAATAATTTAAACATATATTTAATGTAAAAATACTCAAAAATTTCTCAGGTCTAAAGAAAGAGAGATATGTATCTGGGGTCCACTTGGCTAATAACTTAGAGTGTTACCCCATGGTTGGCACTGGGATTTTCATTTAATAATCTCTCCATTTTGGAAATGACATTGCTCATTCTGTTAAGTTACTCTTGCTCAAATACCTTTTTTCCAATATTTTAGTTTTCATTTAATTAGATTGTAGAGTATTAGATTCCCATATGACTTATTCACATTCCTATCCTTAAGTTAGCCCTGCACTCTATTCCTTGATATCTCCTGTTCTCCTATGCTTTTCTCTGGTTAAGGCACACAGCTTCAGTATTTTCCTCTTCTACTTTCATTTTACCTATCACTATTATCTTCTGTCCCTCAGTATATCACTTTTCCATCAACAGAACCTTTCTCGTTTCCTGCTTCCACATCAGCCCCATGTTAAACACACAGAGCAAGATGTTCCTACAAAATAATATAAAGATACTGCCTTTTGGGACACCAGTTGTTACAATAAGTGTGTATTTTTCTTGCACGTACATTTATACCCAGGTGTTATGGCTATTCTTGGTTTTCAACTTGACTACATCCAAAATTAACCAAAGATCCCCAAATAGTGCAAACCTATGAGAAAATTTTTGCTAAAATTGAAGTGGAAAAATTCACTCTGTATCAATTTCCCCCTTGTGGAAATATAGATCTTTAACCTAGATCTTTAGAGTTGGGAATTCCCACCTCTGATTGAGCCACATCTTCTACTGAAAGCCTGTATAGGGGCGTGGAAGAATGGAGCTTTTGCTCTTAGCCTGCTTGCTCTTGCCTCATTAGCTAGACCATGCTTTCATTGGCATTACCATTGACTTCCATGAAATTCAGAATACACTGAAGACAAATGAGACATACAGCCTTGTGGAATGAAGAACTACTAGATTCTTAGACCTTCTGTTCACAAGCTACCACTGGTATATTAGCTGTACCACCACCGCCTGTACGTTGCTCTAACAAATACACTTTCTATATGTAGAGAGGGATTCTATGATGGCTTTTCTTGGTTATCAACTTTAGAACATCTGGAATTAACTAAAACCCTAAAAAGGAGTGTACACTTGTGAGGATTTTTGGTTATATAAGGAAATGGAAGAAGCAAGTTTTGTTCTTTGCCTGCTTGTTTTCACCTTGCTAGCAAGTCCGTTCTTCCCTGGAATCAGAGGCTGCTTTTTGGGATCCCAGCATATAGTGAAGACCAGAAAAGATGTCCAGCCTCATGATCTGAGAAACTACTGGATACTGCAATAATGTCTGAAAATTCCAACAAAAAGACACCTTAAAAACAGCCTTATGGATGTTGCATGAAAGTCTTCACTTACCAGGAGATTGGGATAGATGTGATGACATTCTATTGAGACTCTAGGTGAGAGAAGTATGGGAGAATGGGGACATAGAAGGATCCAGAGGGTCCTAGACACCTACAAGAAGAATAGCACGATGTGTAGACCTGGACCTACGGAATTCTGCTCAACCTACTGCACCAAGGACAATAGATGCAGTAAACATTGAACTCCTACTCAGATCTAGCCAATGGCCAGGACATTCTCCACAGTTGTCTAGAGAGTGGGGACTGACTCTGACATGAACTCTTGTGCTCCACATTTGACCACTTCCCTTTAGTGGGGAGGCCTGGTGGCACTCAGAAAAAGGATAAGCAGGCTACCAAGATGAGACTTGATAGCCTGTGACCATTCAGTGGGGGATGAGGTCCACCTCAGTCACAGACCTAGGGGAGGGGAATAGGGTGAAAGTGGGAGGGAGGGAGGAACAGGAGGATACAAGTGAGGGGTAAGCAATTGAGATGTAATCTGAATAAATTAATTAAATAAAAATTAAAAGTAAAAAAAACCACGCTTATGAAAATGACAGAGTCGTGTAAAGAAGCACTGAGTAAATATCTTAAAGAAAAATTGAGAAAAAAACAAGAAAACAAACGAACAAGTAAAATAAATGAATAAAACTGTTTGAGACCTGAAAACGGAAATGGAAGCAACAGAGAAAACACAAACTGAGGAAATACTGGAGAAGGAAAATCTAGGTAAGCCAACAGGAACTACAAACATGAGCATCACTAACAGAATAAAATAGCTGGGAGAGAGAATCTCAGGCATAGGAAATACGATAGAATAAATTTTGGCCAAAGAAAATGCTACATTAAAAAGACTCCAGACACAAAATATCCAGGGAATCTGGAAGACTACGAAAAGGTCAATACTAGGAATCATAGGAATAAAAGATAAGGACGAATCCTAGCTCAAAGATCAAGAAAACATTTTTTAACAAAATCATAGAAGAAAATTTTCTTCTTTCTAGGAAATGCCTATAAAGGTAGAAGTAGCTTCTTGAATATCAAATAGATTGGGCCAGAAAAAAAAGCCTTCTTACCACTTAATAGTCAAAACACTAAATATACAGATCAAAGAAAGCATCTTAAAAGCTGCAAGTAGAAATGGCCAAGTAATATATAAAGGCAGACCTATTAAACTTATAACTGACCTCACAAGAGAGACTATAAAATTAAAGTGTGCCTTTATAGCTGTCTTGTGAACACTAAGAGACCACAGATACTATACAAGAGTACTAAACCCAGCAAAACTATCAACCAGCTTTTTTGACAAAAGAGGATATTTCATGACTAAATAAAAAAAATTTTATTATTTTTATTTTTTATTTTTTATCTTTTTTTCTTTTATTAATCTATTCTTGTTACATCTCAATGGTAATCTTATCCCTTGTATCCTCCCATTCTTCCCTCCCTCTCATTTTCCCCTTACTTCCATCCCCTATGACTGTGCCAGAGGGGGACTTCCTCCCCCTTTATATGCTCATAGGGTATCAAGTCTTCACCATCAAAGATTTTCATTGTCTCATATTAAATGGTTGGAAAGAGGATTTTCCAAGTAAATGAACCCAGGAAGCAATCGGCTATAGCTATTCTAATATTTTTTCTTTTTATTAATTTATTCTTGTTACATCTCAATGTTTATCCCATCCCTTGTATACTCCCCCCCCCTTTTTCCCATTATTCCCCTCCCCTATGACTGTTCCTGAGGGGGATTACCTCCCCCTGTATATTCTCATAGGGTATCAAGTCTCTTCTTGGCAACCTGCTGTCCTTCCTCTGAGTGCCACCAGGTCTCCCCATTCAGGGGACATGGTCAAATGTGAGGCACAAGAGTACATGAGAAAGTCATATCACACTCTCCACTCAATTATGGAGATTATTCGGACCATTGGCTAGATCTGGGTAGGGGTTTAAAGTTTACCGCCTGTATTGTCCTTGGCTGGTGCCTTAGTTTGAGCGGGACCCCTGGGCCAAAATCTGTCTATCTTATTGTTCTACTTGTAGGTTTCTAGGACCCTTTGGATCCTTCTACTTTGTTATTCTCCCATGCTTCTCTCATCTAGAGTCCCAATAGGATGCCCTCCCCTCAGTCTCAATTTCCTGGTAAGTGAAGGCTTTTGTGGGTCATGCCCCTTGGGCTAGTATGCAGATATAAGTGAGTATATACCATTTGATTCTTTCTGCTTCTGGGTTAATTCACTCATTATGATCATTTCTAGCTCAATCCATTTATCCACAAATTTTGGGAATTCCTTGTTTTTAATAGTTGAGTAGTATTCCATAGTGTATATGTACCACAGTTTCTTTATCCATTCTTCTACTGAGGGACACTTAGGCTGTTTCCATGTTCTGCCTATTATGAATAAGGCTGCTATGAACATAGATGAGCAAATGTTCTTGTTGTGTGCTGGAGCATCTTCTGGGTATATTCCAAGGAGTGGAATAGCTGGGTCTCGAGGAAGCCCTATTCCCAGTTTTCTGAGATAGCACCAGATAGATTTCCAAAGTGGCTGTACTAGTTTGCATTCCCACCAGCAATGAAGGAGTGTTCCTCTCTCCCCACATCCTCGCCAGCATGTGGTGTCACTTGAGTTTTTGATCTTAGCCATTCTGGTGGGTGTAAGATGGAATCTCAGAGTTGTTTTGATTTGCATTTCCCTGATGACTAAGGAGGTTGAGCATTTCTTTAAGTGTTTCTCAGCCATTTGATACTCCTCTGTTGAGAATTCTCTGTTTAGTTCCAAGCCCCATTTCTCAATTGGGTTATTCAGTTTGGTGGTGTTTAATTTCTTGAGTTCTTTATATATTTTGGATATTAGACCTTTGTCAGATGTAGGGTTGGTGGGATTTTTTCCCAGTCTGTAGGCTGTCGCTTTGTTCTCTTGACAGTGTCTCCTGCTTACAGAAGCTTCTCAGCCTTATGAGGTCCCATTTATTAATGGTTGACATTAAGGCCTGGGCTGTTGGTGTTCTGTTCAGGAAGTTGTCTCCTGTGCCAATATGTTCCAGGCTCTTCCCCACTTTTTCCTCTAAGTGACTTAGTGTCTCTGGTTTTATGTTTAGGTCTTTAATCCACTTGGATTTGCGTTTTGTGCAAGGTGACAAATATGGGTCAAGTTGCATTTTTTTACACATAGACCTCCAGTTAGACCAGCACCATTTGTTGAAGATGCTATCCTTTTTCCATTGAATGGATTTGGCTTCTTTGTCAAAAATCAAGTGACCATATGTGTGTGGATTCATATCTGGGTCTTTGATTCGATTCCACTGATCAACCAGCCTGTTGCGGTGCCAGTACCATGCTGTTTTAATTACTATTGCTTTATAGTACAGTTTGAGATCAGGTATGGAGATTCCCCCGGAGCACCTTTTATTGTACAAGATTGTTTTAGCTATTCTGGGTTTTTTGTTTTTCCATATGAAGTTCAGAATTGAACTTTCAATGTCTTTAAAAAATTGTGTAGGTATTTTGATGGGGATTGCATTGAATCTGTAGATTACTTTTGGTAGGATGGCCATTTTTCCTATGTTAATTCTCCCGATCCATGAGCAAGAAAGATCATTCCATCTTCTCAGGTCATCTTCAATCTCTTTCTTCAGAGTTTTGAATTTTTTTCCTACAAGTCCTTCACTTGCTTAGTTAGGGTAACTCCTAGATATTTTACATTGCTTGTGGCTAATGTGAAGGGTGTGGTTTTCCTAATTTCTTCCTCTGTAAGCTTGTCATTTGTGTATAGGAAGGCTATAGACTTTTTTGAGTTAATTTTGTATCCAGCCAAGTTGCTGAAGGTGTTTATCAGCTTTAGAAGTTCTCTGGTGGAATTTTGAAGGTCACTTATGTACACTATCATATCATCTGCAAATAGAGATAATTTGACTTCCTCTTTTCCCATTTGGATGCCGTTGATCTCCTTTTGTTGTCTTATTGCTCTGGCTAGAACTTCGAGTACTATATTGAAGAGATATGGAGAGAGTGGGCAGCCTTGCCTTGTTCCCGATTTGAGAGGAATTTCCTTGAGTATCTCTCCATTTACTTTGATTTTGGCTATTGGCTTGCTGTATATAGCCTTTATTATGTTGAGGAAAGTGCCTTGTATCCCCGATCTCTCTAAAACTTTAAACATGAATGGGTGTTGGAATTTATCAAATGCTTTTCTGCATCCAAAGAGATGATCATGTGGTTTTTTATTTTCAGTTTGTTTATATGGTGGATTACATTGATGGATTTCCATATATTAAACCATCCCTGCATGCCTGGAATGAAGCCTACTTGGTCATGATGAATGATATCTTTGATGTGCTCCTGTATTCGTTTTGCAAGTATTTTATTTAGTATTTTTGCATCTATGTTCATAAGAGAAATTGGTCTGAAATTCTCTTTCTTTGTTGAGTCTTTGTGAGGTTTAGGTATCAATGAGACTATGGCCTCATAGAATGAATTTGGTAATTTTCCATCCATTTCTATCTTTTGGAGTAGCTTGAAGAGTATCGGTATTAGCTCGCCCTTGAAGGTCTGGTAGAATTCTGCACTGAAACCATCTGGCCCTGGACTTTTTTTGGTTGGGAGACCATCGATGATTGCTTCTATTTCTGTAGGGGAAATGGGACTATTTAGCTTGTTTATCTGTTCTTCATTCAACTTTGCAAGTGAAATTGATCAAGAAAATCGTCCATTTCCCTTAGATTTTCAAATTTTGTGGCGTATATGCCTTCAAAGTAGGGACTTATGATTCTTTGAATTTCTTCAGTGTCTGTTGTTATGTCTCCCTTTTCATTTCTGATTTTGTTGATTTCAATACTGTCTCTCTGTTTTTTAGTTAGTTTGGCTAATGGTCTGTCTGTAGTGTTGATTTTCCCAAAGAACCAGCTTTTGGTTTTGTTGATTCTTTGGACTGTTTTCTTAGTTTCTAATTTGTTAATTTCAGCCCTGAGTTTGATTATTTCCAGGCATCTACTCCTCTTGGGTGTTTCTGCTTCTTTTTTTTCTAGGGCTTCCAGTTGTGTCGTTAAGATGCTTATGTGCGATGTTTCCAATTTCTTTTTAAAGGCACTTAGTGCTTTGAATTTTCCTCTTAGTACTGCTTTCAATGTATCCCACAAATTTGGGTATGTTGTTTCTTCATTTTCATTGAATTTCAGAAACTCCTTGATTTCTTTCTTTATTTCTTCTCTGACCCAGGTGTCATTTAGCAGAGAGTTGTTTAGTTTCCACGTACGTGTAGGCTTTTTGTTATTTCTGTTGTTGAATTGCATCCTAAGAGCATGGTGATCTGATAGGATACAAGGTATCATTTCAATCCTCTTGTATCTATTGAGGCTTGCTTTGTGACCTACAATGTGATCAATTTTGGAGAAGGTTCCATGGGGTGCAGAGAAGAAGGTGTATTCTTTCTTGGTGGTGTGAAAGGTTCTATAGATATCTGTTAGATCCATTTGACCCATGGCATTGGTTAATGATGTTATTTCTCGGCTTAGTTTCTGTTTCAATGACTTATCCTTCAGTGAGAGTGGGGTGTTGAAGTCTCCCACTATTGTTGTGTGGGGATCGATGTGTGGTTTAAGCTTTTTTAGGAGATCTTTTACAAATGTGGGTGCCCTTTTATTGGGAGCATAGATGTTCAGAATTGTGATGTCATCTTGGTTGACTTTACCTTTGATGAGTATGAAGTGTCCTTCCTCATCGCTTTTGATTAATTTTGGTTGAAAGTCTATTTTGTTCGATACATAAAAGGGCTACGCCTGCTTGCTTCTTGTGACCATTTGCTTGGAATATTTTTTTCCAACCTTTTACCCTGAGGTAATGCCTTTCATTATGGGTGAGATGTGTTTCTTGAATGCAGAAGAATGTTGGATCTTGTTTATGTACCCATTCAGTTAGTCTGTGTCCTTTTATTGAAGAATTGAGGCCATTGATGTTGAGAGATATTAATGACCAGTGACTGTTAAGAGTCTTAATTTTGATGTTGTTTCCAGTCGAGCGTTTGTGTAGTTGTGTTTTTGCCATGGGAAAGTTATCTATTTCCTGGGTCGTTTTGGTTGTAGCTTGACCCTTTGGGATGGAGTTTTCCTTCTAGTACCTTCTGTAAAGCTGGGTTTGTGGATAGGTAGTTTGAATTTGTTTTTGTCATGGAATATTTTGTTTTCTCCATCAATGGTTATTGATAATTTTGCTGGGTAAAGTAGTCTGGCCTGGCATCTGTGGTCTCTTAGGGTTTGCAGGATCTCTGTCCAGGCCCTTCTGGCTTTTATGGTCTCTGCTGAGAAGTCGGGTGTAATTCTGATAGGTTTACCATTAAATGTTATTTGGCCCTTTTCCCTTGCTGCTTTTAATATTTTTTCTTTGTTCTGCATGTTTTGATTATTATGTGGCGGGCAGTTTTTCTTTTCTGGTCAATTCTATATGGTGTTCTGTAGGCCTCTTGTATGTTTATAGGCATCTCTTTCTTTAGATTGGGGAAATTTTCTTCTATGATTTGTTGAGAATAGTTTCTGGGCCTTGGAGTCGGATATCTTCTCTTTCTTCAATGCCTATTATCCTCAAATTTCTTCTTTTCATGGTGTCCTTAATCTCTTGGATGTTTTGTGTCAGGAGTTTTCCAGATTTGGCATTCTCTTTAATGGTTGATTCAAGATCTATGATTGTATCTTCTAGACATGAGATTCGTTCTTTCATCTCTTGGATTCTGTTAAAAAAGCTCACCACTGTGTTGCTCGCCTTCTTCTCTGAGGTCTCGTGTTCTCGTTTTTCTTTTGTCTGTGTGTTTATCATTGAATCCATTTTCATTTTCAGATCTGAATTGATTTTTTTATTTCTTTTTTCTGATTTTTTGTATATTCCTGAGTTTCTTCCATTGCCTCTTTATAGGTCTTCAGAGCTTGAACCGTTTTATTTATTTCTTTCATCTGGTTGTTTGCATTTTCCTGCAATTTTTCCAGTTCCACTCTATGTGCTTCTTTTATGTCTCTCACCTGTTTGTCTGTGTCTTCCTGCATTTGGTTACGAATTTTATTTGTTTCCTCCATTATCATCCTCATTACTAAGGATTTGAGGTCATTTTCTTGTATTTCCATTGTATTTGAATTCTCTGGGTTGTTTTCTTTGGGATAACTGAAAACTGGAGACGCCATGTTGTTTTGGGGTTTTTTGAGCATGCTTTTTCGCTGTCCTTTAGACATCTTACAGTCTTTGTTATTGTTGGGTAGCTTCCAGAGTTGGATGGAGGGGATCTGATGATAGATTCACTTGTTTTCTCACGATTTCCCTAGGCTGGGAGCTCAAAGCTTCACTGGTGTGGATGTTAGGACGTTAGCCCTGTTCTGGTCTTTCACAGCCAGTGATCTTCAGTCCCCTGTGCTGTGATTCCTACAAGTGTTCTGGGTCTCTGAATGAGCGTTGGGTCAGACCAAGGTATCCACAGCCTTCTGTGTTCCCTGCCAAGTCCAGCCAGGAAAAGTGGACCCGAACCATGGGCTGAACTCAGCTAGATTCTCAGGGCCTGAACCATCTGCCGTGCTCAGCTAGAGATTCTGGGCCCAAAATGCACACAGAGTCCAGCCAGAATTTTTGGGCTGGGACTACGCACCAAGCTCAGCTAGGGCCTTTTGTCCCAAAGTGTGTGCTGTGGTCAGTTATTGACTCGGGGCCCGAACTGTCCACCAATCTCAGCCAGGAATTCTGGATTCAAACTGCACACTGTGTCCAACCAGAGTGTTAGAGCTGGTGGAACCAAACACTCTGTCCAACCTGCATCACAGCAGGAGAAGTGTGGCTGCACTGAGACAGCGCCGGTGTTGGAACTGAGCGCTCTGCCCAGACTATGTCACCGTAGGAGAGCTGCCGCTGAGCTGAGGTGGTGCCGGATGGAACTGAGTGCTCCACCAAGCCTGCGCCACAGCAGGAGAACTGCGGCTGCTCTGAGTTAGTGCTGGTGGAACCAAGTGCTCCGCCCAGAATGTGTCACCGCAGGGGAGCTGCCGCTGAGCTGAGGTGGTGCCTAGGATGAAACTGAGCGCTCTGCCAAGCCTGCGCCACAGCAGGAGAACTGCGGCTGCTCTGAATGAGCGCCAGTGGTGGGACCAAGTGCTCCGCCCAGACTGTGTCACCACAGGGGAGCTGCCGCTGAGCTGAGGTGGTGCCTAGTGTGGAACTGAGCACTCCACTAAGCCTGCGCCACAGCAGGGGAGCTGTGGCCACGCTGAGTTAGTGCCTCGGGCAGAATTGCTTGCTGGGCTGGGCCAGTACCCGGGACTCTGGGACCAAACTGTCCGCCAAATCCAGTCTGGGTCCGAAGGCTCCACGCGACCCAAATCCTGCATCGAGTCCCCTCTCCCGCAGCAACTCCCACCAGCCACCACACCAATCGCCTCCACCGGAAGGCTATGATCTGCAAACCTCAGCCACCGCCACTGGTGCGGCTGGTGCTGCTGCCTCTGCTGCTGCCACTCTGATCAGAGAAAATCCACGTTCCTCCCGTGTGCAGGGGCACGCAGGTCCTCCGCACCCTGGTCCCTCCGAACCGTGGAGCACTCCCGCTGCCGTGATGTTCGGACCTCGGTGTTCCTGGCTCAGAAATCTGTGCAATTCCCTGAATTGTTCACTGGAGCCTCCAAACGCGGTCCACACTGCTCGCTGCCATGTTGGATCCTCCCCGCTATTCTAATATTTAAAATAAATAAATAAATAAATAAGTACTGCCTCCCTCCCCCGTCCTTCTCTTCATCCATCCATCCCTCCTTTCATTTCTCCCTCCCTCCCTTCCTCTTTTTTCTTTTTTCTTTCTTTCTTCATTCTAATTTTCATACTTTCTTTTCTTTCTTAATAAAAGAAGTGCACATGAGTTCAGAGGATCACCTGCTTTTGCCTCTTGAATGGGGGTTTATTGGTGTGTACTATCAAACCTAGCTTCCCTGTTTTAAAAAATAATGATAATGGTATGTTTGCTTTTTAAGGTATTCAAATTTCTTTGACGAAGTTGGTGAGGGATGGGGAATGAATTTGTTTGAATGTCAAGATGTGGAGAAAATAGAAAAAAGAAGAAAAAGTGAGGCATCATATCATTCTAAAAGAAAGATATCACACATGTTCACAAACACATAGGCACATTAAATTTATTAGAGAGGATGAAATTTTAACCAATGTATGGAATGCAAATTTCAAACTCACTGTATGGAAAGAATGAGAAAGTATCAAATAAAATTTTTTTGAATTTGATCATGGTCTTAACCATAATATATGAACTGTACATTTATACCATACACTATGTGCTGTCAAAACATGAATCTTTAAAAAAAGGATAAAATCTTGATCATAAGGTTTATATCTCCTTATCATTGTTTTGTGTGTTGAAGCTTAGAGCCTCTCTGGTTCTTTATCATGAAATATGTAGTAATGGTTGCACTCTATAATGTGTTTGCAAGCCTTTGGTTACCTGCATAATTTTACTAAAATGATACATATTGAGATACTTATCTGTGAATGAATTTGACTCTATACAGTCTATTGGCAAAACTGTATTTACATTTCTGACAAATGTTTCCCCATCAGACATAATTTTACCTTATTTTATCCTTTAAAAGTATTTATTAATAGCTGTTAATGGTGGTGATACCTTTAATGTCAGCACTCTTGAAGGCAGACACAGGAAAATATTTTTGAATTGTGACCAAGCTGGTCTTTAAACTGAGTACAGGAAAGTCAGACTACACAGGAAAATCCTATCTCTAATTGCCAAATAATTGTTAATTAATTCTTGATAATTCCATACAAAATATTTTATCATATTAACCCATACTACCCCATCCTCTGATAATTTTCCTCTCCTTCTCTACTCCCTGCCACATTTACTTAGTGCTTCTTTTGTTTTTTGCAATCAAATACAGTTTGTGTTCTGTACGTACTATTGCAATTGGAGTCTTCCCTTTAGTGTGTCTGATCTTCTTGTGGTAACATCAGTGAAGAAACTTATTATCTTTCTCCTAGTTCCTAACAAATCTCAGTAGAATCTCACCTAGGCTGTAGATTTAATGCACATGTCTTTCTCCATGATTGTATTTTTGCCTTTTTTGCTCGCTCATGATCTTGTAATGCTTCCACAATTATTATGAGTTCAAATGTACAACTGTTATGGACAGAAAGTATATCTTCCTGGTGGTTATTCAGAGCCTCTGGGCCTTACAATTTTCCCCCTTCTCAGCTATGATCCTCAGCCCTGTTTGTAGAGTTGTGATATGTAAGCTACCTTTATGACTGAGAACATCATAGTCTATTTTTCTGTGTACCATGGTCACTCATTGGTTTCTGAATTATTTGCCATCCAAAGCAAAATGAGCTTCTCTGATGAGGGCTGAGGGGTGTATTAATCAATCCATAGGTACACTGATAACTCATTGGGACTTGATTTTTATACTGTGTCCGTTTAGAAGAATAACAGTTCTTCACTTGAGTTTTGACTTACATAGCCACAGATCTAGCTATTTTTATAGGGCCAAGTATGTGTTCCATACCATGGATAGACCTTATGTTACACCAGAAAAAAAGGAGTCTCCACATAGAATGTGTGTCCTCCTTTGTACCAGAGGATATATCATATGAAGCCAGTCATTACTGGATCCCTCATAGTACATAGATGAACGAGAGTGATGGTTACTTTAATTTTCACCAGTAGAATGTACTGCAATACTCAGTATTATGAAATATAGCCAGGAGAGTTAAAGCATCCCATTGAGTACTAGTTCATTTCTTCGTGTTCTGTAATTCAAGTACAGACTATCCTGAGCAACAGAATGTTATGAATAAGTTGTGCAGGATCCAATCTTGTACCTATCTGAATATATTCTAGACAATAAATTTGATAGATGTACCATATTTGACATTCTTAATATGACTAAGAAGGAGTATTGTAATTATATTTGAGTTCATTGAGATGAACAGACTTCTAGTCTGGTTCATATTTGTGCCTGGTATTTTAATTTGAGTATTCCTTTTTTTTTTTTTAATTTATTCTTGTTACATCTCAATGTTTATCCCATCCCTTGTATCCTCCCATTCCTCCCCCCCCATTTTCCCGTTATTCCCCTCCCCTATGACTGTTCCTGAGGGGGGTTATGTCCCCCTATATATTCTCATAGGGTATCAAGTCTCTTCTTGGCTACCAGCTGTCCTTCCTCTGAGTGCCACCAGGTCTCCCCCTCCAGGGGACATGGTCAAATGTGAGGCACCAGAGTATGTGAGAAAGTCGTATCACACTCTCCACTCAACTGTGGAGAATATTCTGACCATTGGCTAGATCTGGGAAGGGGTTGAGTATTCTTTATCATAGATTTAAAACTTTATTTTAATTGGCAGTTTCTGCATACAGATTTTAGTCTGTCACACTGTTCCTAAATTTGTTGGTTTTCGTTATTTCACCCTGCAAAATACAACTTATTCCTTTTTTATTTTAAATTGCTATATATACAATGTTACATTTTCCTTCCATTTGCATGGAGTTTCTGGACGCATCCATTAAGATTAAAAGGTACACACCTCACAGCATGCAATCTGAAATCTCAGTAGCATACCGCAAGGTGAATACAGGAAAGGAAGAAAAAGCCCAATGTTCTTTGAGCTAGAGTGTATGTCAGATGTGTAGCAGTTCGGTAGCCATAAAAAGGAAAAACAAACAAACACACATACACACAAAGGACTCATCTGAAAAACAAGAAAACCCTATGTGACTAATAGGCTAGCATTGTGCAGAGGAATATAATATCTAAAGAGGGTCTATTTTCTCATTTTCAGGCATATTTTATGTACAATTAATCTCTTACTCAACATACAGAAAGAATGCTTTGGCATTTTTAAGTGTATAATTTTTGGTCTTGCTTTGTTATTATGAGACAGAATAAAATAGGCCTAATAAAATAAAATGTTCAGTGTGCCATTCTGAGGACCTGAATTCAGATCTCCCAAAGAACCATGAGTGTACTCAGGTAACCCAATGATCAGGGTAAAAGGAGGGAGAGGTTACTCTCTACAAGTTTCCTGCCTAGAGTGCTGGGATTTTGTGCTGAAAATTCTATTTAGTTAGTTGATGTTGTTCTCTGTATTCTGTCCAGCGTTGGGGAAGTAGAAGCAACAAGTATCTTCGTAATCTCAAGGCTAGAATTGTTTAAAGACTGTGTTTCAGGCAAGCCAAGTTTCATGGCCCAACTCTGTGCCAATCAATAAAATAACTCAGTTATTTAGCCAATATTTTAGTGAAATAAAACTAGAAACTGTGTGAAATTATATGGACAGACATAAGGACACTGGATATCCTTCGCTGTCTTACTCTCATGGTTAGTGACACTTGTACCTACACAGAGACTCACATCCACATAAGTGAAGCACACAGTTCACAAATACACACAAAGGTAATATACATTTGGCTGTGGTTTCACATAAATTTTGAAAAATTGAGAGGCAAAATCAGTAATAACCGTAGGAATTAAATGCCTCCTTTCTTCATAGTGTGCTCTAGGCCAAAACCCTATGCAAAATATCATAGAAATAAGATAATTGGAAATTATCTGCTTTGATTTATCTTTGTGCTCTTTTTTAAATAGCATATTTTCAAAGGAGATTTGATGATTTCATCAAAATATAGTGACCTTTCATATGTGCAGAGGCTGAAATGCCAAGCATTATCATGTTTTGATTTGTTCTGCTTAGCTTTGGTTTGGGCTTTAACAGACAGGGTTTCTCTATATGACATTGATAGCCCTGGCCTCACTTGAAGGCCAGGTTGCCAAAATTCAGACACCAAGATTTCTGGTATTTGGTCAGAACCTAAGTCTTTATTAATGGGCAGATTTTTAAACATTTTTTCACACATAAAATATAAATACAGAAATATAATAATAAATTAGCGTTCCCAAGATCATAACTAATGACTGTCTTTACTGTAGTATTTTATATAATCCTAGATATTTGAAATGCATATACTTATCCCTGGCAATCATGAAAATATGTTAAAATATTGAATTTATAAAGACATTGGCATTTGAATTATAAAAAACATTGCAGTAAATAGGTAGGCTGCATTGTCTTACTCTTTCTACTGCCTAATATTATGCAATCTTTGCAGGTATAATTTTAAGAGCTACAATTTGTATCTGGAACTGATTTTTGCCACTGAGGAGATCAGCAGAAGTCTTCATATTCTACTCAACACAATTCTGGGCATTGATTTTTATAATGTTATACCTTTTCAATTGGATATATATATATATATATATATATATATATATATATATATATATATATATATATATATATATATTTTTTTTTTTTTTTTATCAAGTCCTTACTTGGATGTCAAGGAAGGGGAGACTTATACCAAATTACAGCTGTGGAGGGAACAGAGAGTCCATAGCTGTACTCACAACTACTGCATGGACAACATCTCTTCTTGTTCCAACACTGCTACAGCTCTACAAAATACCTCAGGTGAGGGGTGGGGGGGGGGACTAGGAGTCAAGTATCATTGTCGACATTATAGGTGTCTAAAATTTAAAATGGTGGCACTTGTTTTAATCAGGTATCAAAGGAAAGTATGAGGGTAATTGATGATACACCCATATGTCCAGATCTTGAAACAGAATGAAGGAGAGCTGGATAAGACCAGCACACTGGAGACATGTTAGCAATTTTGTGGAATACATGATAATGGGTTTGCATTTTGAAATATGACATCCTGACTGTTTCCATCTCTTAGTTCAGGACTGAGTTAGTGTTTGATGTCAATATTCTTACTCTGGTTTTCAATTTTGTTTTCTCTACAGCTCACTTTTGGATGTTTTGATTCTGCTTTGAATGATCAGGTTCAGTTTCCTTCTCTCCATCAGATGAGCCAGAAGGACACATCTCTGCCCTTGCCATAGTCACTTTGAGGCTTCACTTTAGCTGGTCCTGGGTTGGTTTGATCCTCCCTGATGACCACAGAGGGATTCAGATTCTGTCAAACTTGAGAGAAGATATGGAGAGGAATAGCATCTGCATAGCCTTTTGGAAAATCATCTCTGGGAACTACATTCCAGCTTCCACTAAATCATGGCAAGATCTGGAAATGATTCAAAAATCATCACCAAATGCGGTTGTCATTTATGGGTACATGGTTTATTCACAAAGTTTAATGTTTTGCATTGCAAAACACTTAGTGACATGGAAGGTCTGGATCTTGAACTTTCCGTGGGATGTTGACAGTCGTTCAGATTATTTCATGTTAGGCAGTCTCATTTTTTCACACCACTATGAAGGGATGGTTGAGTTTACTAATTTTATTTGAACAGTTAATCCTTACAAATACCCAAAAGATATTTATCTTCCTAAAATTTGGTTTTTATTCTTCAAATGCTCATTTTCTGTCTAATTGCCACCTTTTGGAGAACTGCCAGCCTAATGCTTCTTTGGAGTTACTACCCAGACACATTTTTGACCCAGCCATGATTGAAGAGGCCTATAATATATACAATGCAGTGCATGCTTTGGCCTACAGTCTCCATGAGATGAATCTTCAGCAAATCCAGAAGCAACCATATGCTGATGGACAAGGAGAAGCATTTCTCCCTTGGCAAGTAATATGTGTTCCTGTGTGTCTTAATATCAAAAATGTGACTTTTTAATTATATTCTGTGACATTCCTATTGTGTATAATAATTTTTAGAATATATTGTCAATAAGCACATGAAAAAAATACTTGTTTCCCTTCATGTATAAATACATAATGATGAGTATTTATATGTATAATCTTGGTATTTTTTGTTCCTTGGTCATATGACACCATAGTGGCCTTGTATGAATTAACATTTTGTAAGAAAGGGAGGTCTTAATAATTTATTACTTTATAATCTATCCACACTATTCTGTGTCCACCATTATAAGGAAGAGGTTTTTAGTTAGACCTATTGCCAACCTCTGTATCCTACCAGTGGATCCACATCATGTCTAAGTTTACATTGTCTTGATTATCTTCTTCCTGTGTAAGGAACATGCAGGGCAGATTTGCCAAAAGGTATCTATGAGTCAGAGCTTCATAAGGATGTCTTTGGGTTTATTATTTGAATCCCAACTTCCAGGGCATAAGGAAGACCTTCAAGTGGGACCAGAAAAGGATATCTTCCGAAAAGAAGGAGAGGTAGTATGGTCAGGACATTCATTGGGAAGCTCAGAAGCAATGTTTCTGGGAGAGGGAGTATATGATTCAGAAGAAAAATATCATCAATCCAATATCTCAAAAGTGTATAAAAATAAATGCCATGCAGAATTGCAATACTTAAATATCAAGGCCCAAAATGTGGGGGACTGTACCACAGTGATTGCATCAATCAGCTCAGTTTTGCTGAATCTTTGTCATGTAGCTTGGCTGGCCTTATGACTTTTAGTGTTCTAATTAGGTAAGGCTAAAGCAAATACCATCAGGGTTCACCTGAAAGAGGGAGTGGGGATTGAAAGTAGGATACAGAGATGCGAGAAGTAACAAATCAAGTCAGGAAATTTTTGATCAAGATTTACTTTATTGCTGACTAGCAGGAACATATATAGAGCAAGGTCAGTAGGATCTATTCTAATCTCACTCACCCTAGCCCCCAGGCAAGAATACAATAGCCTGAATCGCTCCCTGTAGAACTTCCTAGTTCTCTGAGTAGTTCCCCGTAAGAACTTCCTTAATCCTCTGGCTCCAAGGATAGCCTGGAACACAAGACCTCCTGAGGCAAAGGTCAGCAACTCGAAGGTCACAACATACAGCCTAAGCACAGGATTTCTGATATGGCAAAATTTGTCATGGCTTCCCACAGTAAAAAACAAATGTATCTTAGTGTAACTATAAGAGTGAAAAACTTGTATGAAACAAAACTTCAGGTCTCTAAAGAAAAAAATTAAGAAGATGTCAGAATTTGAAAGATCTCCAATGATCTTGGTTAGATAAGACTAGCAGAGTAAAAATGACCATCTTACTAAAAATTATCTGCAGACTAAATGCAATTCCCATTAAAATACCAAAGAATTCTTTACATAGCTTCAAAGAATGATAAATTCCATTTGAAAAAAACCAAAACTCCACAATAGCCAAGACAAACATGTACAACAAAAGTTCTCCTGGATCTCAAGCTGTAACACAGAGTAACAGTACCTAAACTTCATGGTGCTAGCATAGTAACTGTCTGGCAAAACAGTGGAATTGATTGACAGACCCAGATATAAACACACACACACACACACACACACACACACACACACACACACACACACACAAACACACACACACACGGACACTTGAATTTTGACAAAGAAGCCAAAAAGACTATACGATGGATAAAAGATAGTATATTCAACAAATGGTGTTTGTCTAATTGGATGTCTACATGGAGAAAAACGCAAATAGATCCACAGTTGTCACATTCCCAAAACTCAAGTTCAAGTGGATCAAGAACCTTAACATAAAAGCAGAAACACTAAGGCCATTAGAAGAGAAAGTGAGGACGAGTATTGAACTCATTGGCATAAGATACAACTTCCTGAGCAGAACTGGCTATGGTTCTAAGGTCAACATTTAATAAATGGTACCTTACGGATCTGAAAAATTCTGTAAGCAAGGGACTGTCAATAAGGCAAAAGGATAGCCTACGGTAGGAAAAGGTCTTCACCAACCATACATAGGACAAAGGGCTAATGTTGAATAAATATAGAGAACTCAAGAAATTAATTACCAACAAACCAAAAAATCCAAAATTTAAAAATGGCTTACAGAATTAAGCAGAAATTCTCAACAGAAGCATATCAAATGGTGGGGAATCACTTAAAGAAATGCTCAATGTCCTTAGTCATCAAAGCAATACAAATATAAATAAATCTTCTATTCCATCTTACAATTATGTGAGAGTTAAGATAAAAACTCAAGTGCCAGAACATCCTGGCTAGGATATGAAGAACAGGAATCACTTCTCCATTGATTTTTGGGATAGAAAAATTGTACAACCACTAGGGTAATTAACCTAGAGAGATCTCCAAAAGCTTGGAACAGCACTATCATGCGACAGAGCTATGCCATTCCTGGCTATATACCCAAAATATGCTCCAGCATACAGTCTCCTATAAGCTTCCTGGTCTTTCTGCCATCTTGACACAATCCCCCATGCACCCATCAGGTTTCTATGTTTCATGTCTGCGGCCAGCTCATGCTATATCCTGGATTCTTTTGTCATAGTTTCAATATCTTTTCTTCCCTGACCCAGGGAAATATACAGAAAACATAATTCCTTTGTAACAAGAACCCTGTGATGAATATTTCCAATGTAGACACTCTTCTACCTGATAATTTGCATTTTAAAATTTTACAACTTTGTATGACTGGTGTCTTGCTATCAGGGGATTTTTGTTATTGTCCTAAAACAGAGAAAGAAGCTTTAGAAATAGTGTTAATTCTGTCATACTTTCATGTATTTTGCTTGAACGTTGACTGTAACTCTTAAGGTGTTCTCATTTTTTTCTTACTAGTTTTCAGATGTTTTCTTCTATATATTGCTCTTTTCCTATTAGTCCTCATCACAGCGGTAGGCAGGAAGCATTACTTGTGTAAATATGACTTCTTTTCTACCATTTTATGTGAATGAGGAATTTGTCTATTGCATTTTAATTCATTTTCACTTGATTTCCATGGAAAAGAGCAGAGTATCATAGGGGTTTTATAGCAGTGTTGCATGTATGATAGCTAGAAAATAAATAAATGTTTTTGCCGTGCTTGCCTGCCAACATAGATTTGCATCTCAGAGCTCATCAAAAAGTGAAAGTTGTATGTATTTGGCACAAAATCGTAATTTTCCTTCCACATATAGCTTGTCACAAGCACAGTGTCTTAAAATATATTGTATGGGATATACACAAACAGACAATGAAAAATAAAAGCAAAGGACCATAAGATTTTAGCACAGAATTCTACCAGACATTCAAAAAAGAGATAATACAAATACTCTTTAAATATCTCACAAAAGAGAAATGGAAGGAACATTTCCAAATTCACTTTTTGAGGCCAGTGCCATTCTGATAACCAAATATGAAAAGACTCAACAGCGGAAGAGAATTACAGACAAATCATTTCAGGAATATTGCTGTAAAAAGCCAATAAAATCACAAACAGAATTCTTATCCAACAACTAATATACACACAACAGTTATATAGCATTTTGATTTGCATGGTAATGAATGCTCATCTCTTTCCATTCACCCTTCTACCAACATTACTGTTGTTTAGTGATTACTGAATGAATTACATGCCATTATTAATAGCAGAAATTTCAGTAGCTTTATGTAAAATATAATTGTATTGAAATGTTTTTCCAAAGAGCTTATAACATATATCTCTGGATAAAATATTTATAAATTCATTTGTACTGTAGCACTTCCTAGTGTGGTGTTCCTAATGTATTTCAAGGCCTGAACATTGGTCAAAAGTAGATATATTATTCATATTTTTTCTCCTTTTATTTTCATCTGGAAACCTGGAAGATTTTATTAGTGAGTCATAGAAAATTTTAAACAAACTCAGAAGCAATTTAGCATGAGAATGTTGGTCATTAGCACTGTTCCATCTCAGAGTACATACCTCCTGTTATTTAAACCCAATTGAATTTCTGACTGTACAGATTTGAAATACATTATACTTTAAAATCATGTTCATATTTTAATTATAATTTATTTTCATAAATACAGAAGGAGTCAATTAACTTTGAGAGTTATTAAGGCATTTTGACAATGTCTACATTAAGTGAATTTTCTGGTGCACTCTAAGATGATTGCTGGTAGTGAATGCTTTCACACATTCCTTTCTTTATGTTGTTTCAGTTTCTATCCAAGGTGGCTTCTATGATGAACTTGAAGATCTCAGCACTGGGTAAAGGACTTATTTGTGAAATTTATAACACAGATGTACAACTAAAGGATTGCAACTTTATTTATATTTATTTTATTACTCCCCAGTTTTAATTCGATGATGAGCTGAAGCTTATGAAGAATTCCTTTGTTCTTTACATAATGTTTGTTTCCCATATAAAGTTGGTTATGAATGTTAAGCTATTAGCCAAGGACACAGATCTTTCCAAATTCATTTTATTTATAAGGTTCGTCTGTGGTATAGGTATGGTAATAATCCTTAACACTTGATTCATGCCTAAAGGACGTTTTACATTTGTTACATTTATATTTGTCTGCAGTAGGGATTATGTGATCAGCTTTAGAGATGAGTCAAGTGCCAAGGCTTTTTCACATTTTTTCCATTTGGATATTTTCTCTCCCGTATAGATTCTGTGATGAGGCATGGGCAAGGACTTCTCACATGGTTTACATTTGTAGAATTTTTATTTCTCTAGTATGGATTCTATAATGAACTCTAAGTTTTAAATGTCATAAATTGCCTGGCCACTTATTTAATATGTGTAGGATCTCTCTATAATATTAAGATAGTGATGGATTTTAAAGCTGCACAGATATCTAAAGGACTTTCCACAGTTTATCAATTCAAATGAGTTCCCTCTAGTATATTCTATAATGCTCTTTATTTATTTATTTATTTATTTGTTTTTTAAATATTTTTATTTATTTATTTATTTAACATCTTTTTTTTTTTTAAATATATCTGCATACTAGCCCAAGGGGCATGTCCCACGAAAGCCTTCACTTACCAGGAAACTGGGACAGAGGGGAGGACATCCTATTGGGACTCTAGATGAGAGAAGCATGGGAGAATAGCAAAGTAGAAGGATCCAGAGGGTCCTAGAAATCTACAAGTAGAACATTATGATCGGCAGATTTGGGCCCAGGGGTCCCGCTCAAACTAAGGCACCAGCCAAGGACAATACAGGCGGCAAACTTTAAACCCCCTACTCAGATCTAGCCAATGGTTAGAACATTCTCCACAGTTGAGTGGAGAGTGGGGTATGACTTTTTCAAGTACTCTGGTGCCTCACATTTGACCATGTCCCCTGGAGGGGGAGACCTGGTGGCACTCAGAGGAAGGACAGCAGGTTGCCAAGAAGAGACTTGATACCCTATGAGCATATACAGGGGGAGGAAATCCCCCTCAGGAACAGTCATAGCGGAGGGGAATAAGGGGAAAATGGGAGGGAGGGAGGAATGGGAGGATACAAGGGATGGGATAATCGTTGAGATGTAACAAGAATGAATTAATAAAAAAAACATGTTAAATGAATGCTCTTTAAAGATTCCTATTTAGAGTAGGATTTTGCCACTCTTTACATTTGGATGAGTTTTCTACAATATGAATTCTCATATGTCTGGTGAAGAGTGAGTTTGTTTATTGAAACATTTCCCACATTTGTAATATTCATTAGATTTTTTTCATACCTATTACAGATGAACAATAGAGCTATGTTCAGGATATCTACCCTCAGTATATTAAGTTAAAGGACACACTGTGATGCCTTTAAATTATTGTACTTTTTACACAACTTAAAAGGATTTCTCACACACACTAAGATTTCAGAGCAGAGTATGCCACTGGAAAATACAACGCTCTAGATATAGATACAGATTATAACTACATTTTACTGAATGATTATCCCAGGATAAAATGTTGATAATTTGAAAGTGAGTTACACAGCACGATTATATGCTTTTGAAAAATTAGAAAGTGTCAGCCTGTGTTTGTTTCAGAAATATTTGATTTGCCAATACAAATGCATTGTAGAGTAAGTTCTGAGACACTTATAATCAATAGGAAAAGTAGATGCCAATGTTTGTATTTGTTTGGAAAAGCCAGGGCCCAGTGATTTTGCATGCTTCAAACATGGCTAAAACGCCCCAAACAAGAATTTGGTCCCTGAATTATTTGTGTCTCTCTTCCTAGCTGAAATCATGGTGCCTGTGGCTACAGAAGAAAGTACAAAACATATTTTCCAACTTATTTTTAAGCAGAACACAGGGCCTCAGATGTAGAGCCTAAGGGAGGAAAGAGAAGCAGAACTCTCCATGGCCATAGAAGAAGTTTCAGAAAGACCTGGGTGTGATTATGGTGACAGCTGCACTCATTAACAAATTAGAAGCACATATTTTCACCACTACTTGAGCTGTAAATATACCTGCTGGACATCAATAGATGTGTACCCATCAGTCCTATGGCTAGGCAGGCACACGTGCTAATAGGATGGTCTGGATTTTTATCTTCGGGCTCTTGTATATTCCCAATAATGTGTCTTCATTTACTGAGAAATACTGCTATGCAGCATTCAAGGAATATGTTCACCTTGAAGGAGATGTGATGATTGGTGCATTTCTCCCTCGTAATCATTTCCACGAAGTCCAAAGCCTAAATAGTGTCTTCGGTTCATTCCGGATTCAGGATATTCCTATACAGTAAGTACATTATTCATTTCAGAATTCAGAATTCCTGTGACTTCAAGGATGTATGGATTAAAACTTTCTTGAGGTTTTTTTTTTCACAATTCTTCATTTCCGTTGTCAAATGTTAAACATATTTTCATGTGTACTACTTTTATTCTTTCGAAGGAAAAGTGATGAATTTTATGATCTTCATTTTGATTTCTCCTATGATACTTGAAATTCATGATCTACTTTTCTCAGGCTTGTAATGCCAAAGATTACAATAATATCAGTATTAAAATGTCAATGTCTAGACAATTTAATCTAGGTATTACGTGGTATTTCCAGGCTTTCTTTAATCCTAGATGTTACGTTGTGAGAAGAGATGATGTCACTGAAAGCTGCGACCCCTGAATACCTGGAATGTTGCTGCCGTGACAAGTCCTCAATACATTACATGCTGCTGATTTCAGAACAGGACTGTCACCCTTAAATTTGGGGAGGACTTTTCTGATCACCACGTCTTTTTCGGTCTCTCTCTTTTATGTTTCAATGAGTCTTTGCTAATCTTTTTTTCTTCAACAGATTTTAAATGCATATTCATTTGCCAAACATGTTTCTCGTGCTTCTCCACATTTGTACTGTTGTGCCCATCAAGAATCTCTTTATTTACAGGTGACCACTTAATTTTTTTAAGCTTTTCAGAAATGTTGAAGACTAAGGAAAAGTATCAGAAATCTGTGATTTCCTAGGACAAATTAATGACAAATGTCCAAGTAGGAATCTTCATAGAGGATATAAAATGTCCTTATCCCATGCAGATATTGGAAGTCTGTATGGATCAATTTAAAAAGACCCTGGATAGAGTGAAGAAGGTTGTAAGTATCTTCAAACAAATGAGAAAACTGGTAGGAAGATAGTACTGGTAATTTACAAGATAAAATATAATTATGAAGGTTAATTATACTCAATGTGATATTACTCTGTAATTCTTAAAATTTTGGTGGGATAGTAATAAAAAATCAAGAAGAAAGGAAGAAATACGTTCACACTTAACAACTCATGACCTATTGTTGGTCCTGACACAGTTACATTACAAAGGTGGCCACACTTTGAAAAACTTTTATGTAGATGACATCATTTATACATCAAAGCAGTAGTCAAAGACATAGTCAATGTATGTTCAAATTTTTAATGTTCATATTTTATCTCAAATAAAAGCACATATATGTGCTATATGCTTAGCCAAATGTGGACATTAGATATAGTTTGGATTCCCTCCTCCATATTCATAACTATTCCCCTTGTTATTCACATTTTCCTCTGTTCTGTATTTGCAGTCACTCAGGAACAACTGTACCTATGTATGTGTTTTTCTCTGTAGCATGCAGCAACAAGCCCATATGTGAAAAGAGTATTCTTCAGTTATATGAGCCATGTGTTTCTGGTTGGTCCCAGATAAATGAAAGGATTGTATCGTGTAAAAAAAAAAAAAAAAAAAAAAAAAAAAAACCTCAAATTTTCACATAGGCAAAATTAAAATCAAAGTAGTTCATCAAAGGAAAATAATATTTTTTTCCATAAAATACAACTCTCAATCCTATTTTTCTGCATATCTTTAAATGAACTGTATTACTATTTCCAGAATAAATAACTGATAATGTAGAGAATCTGCATGTTGTGTAGGACAGTAATCTGATGTCTGAAAGTCATCCAGAATTGATTTCTCCAATTTTATCCTTCTGTGTCTTGCCAGTGAAACTGGCTCTGCTCCTAACTGTATCTTGACTCTGAGTACATTTCCCCACTCTTGCACATGGTTTTATAACTCAGATCTATTTTTCCATGAATTGAAAACCTGTGTTTATTTCTTTGTACATAGTCAGATTGGCCATTGAGTGTTTTCTAGTCTTCTAAGCCCTTTCATGGATGTGTACCATGTATTGGTGTGCATTCGATAGCTTTAGTATTGCCATCATGTTGATTGCTCTTCTATCTACTGATCTTTCCTCATCCATACATTTTCATTTAATTAGAACTGTGGTTATGTTTGATAGTTCCCCTTATCTCAGGACAATGAAAATGGAAAATGTAATTAATATACATGAATATTTTCAAGCACAGCTGAAAGTACAAACACAAGCAGGCCATCAAGTGTAGACCAACTCCTCTGATATAACGGGTTTTGCCAGGCTATGGCTGGGGAAGAGTACACAGGCAATCATGGTCAATACTGTGAGAATTGGCCTACCTTTCTCACAAACACACTTACAGAAAAAGTCGTGAACTCAAACCTCCGTAGATTAATCTACTTTAAAATTAATGCACTAAGAAATTGCTTGCCATATTTTTCTGACCATAAGATGCTCCTGAACATAAGATGCATGCAGTTGTTAAAGCAGTAAAATAAGAGAAACAGTAAAAACAGCAATTGGACCATAAGGCGCACCCTAATTTCCCCAAACTTTTGGGGGGAAAGTGCATCTCGTCGTCTGAAAAATACAATAATTGTAAAATATTCATAGTTTTCTACTCTAATTGAATAATTAAATAATGCATGAATTATTCTGTGATTTTTCAATCCAAATTATGTGATGCACTGAACACTTAGAAATAATAATAAAAATTTCTTTGATTTATGAACTTTCCTACTGGTGGTTCTGCATATTATGGTAATATTATGATCCTAATGAGAATGTTGTAAATCTTACTTAGATTATTTTTTGAGATCGCATTATCTTATGCATCACTTTAAAAATATTATTATCAGTTTCTTAACCATTTCATATTGTCCAAAAGGATGTTTTTGTCTTATATTCCTTTGTGTGTTCTATAGTTTTATGTCAACATGGCACATATTAGAGTCAGTGGAGGAGGAGGACTCAACTGAATAAATGCCTCAATAAGATCAGGCCATAGGCAAGCCACTCCTGAGCAGGTGGTCCTGTGTTCCTAAAGAAAGCAGTCTGTGAAAGCCATAATTAACAAGCCATTAAAGAGCCTTCCTCCATGACCTCTGGCTCAGATCTCCAGGTCTTGCAGTGCAAGAGTCCCTGTCCTGACTTCCTGACATAAGAGCAGTAAGGAATAAGTGTAAACCTAGTGTGCTGGATAGACCAAAGTAAACTTAAGGCAAGGTGAAGTCATTTGAGTCAAGGGAACATCAATTAAGAAAATCCATCCATGAGATTGGGTTTAGGCAAGCTGCTCCTACATTATCTAATTTATATCATTATGACAATGAGGTAGGCCAGTCCTGGCTTGGTAGTCTTTAATTGTATAAGGAAGAAGACTCTAAGAAATTCATTATGTGCAAGCCAGTAAGTAGAAACCCTCAATGGCCTCTGTATCAAATTCTGATTCTACGTTTTGGCCCTGTTTGAGTTCCTGCCCTGACGTCTCTCAGCGATGTCTAACTTAATAAGGACTATAATGTGGAAGTGTAGCATAATAAAAACTTTGCTCCCCATTCTGCTTTTAGTCATGATTTCCTCACATAATGGTAACTATAATAAAGACATCAGATAAACCTTTTCCTCTCCAGTTTGCTTTTGATATGGTGTTTCATTCAACAAGCAATAACACTAACTAAAAGATCTCATTTATGATTTTGCTTTGTTTTGTTCAGTGTGAGTGTGTGTTTGTGTGCATATGTGCATGCACATATGTGCATGCATTTTGTGTGTGTGTGTGTTTATTTATTTATTTATATTTTTCAACAAGGTCTCTCTAACTCAGGTGACCCTAGCAGTCCTGGAAATTGCTATGTAGAGTACGCTGGTGCCTGCCTCTGCCTCCTGTTGGTAGCATTAAAGGCATGCCATTTCTTTCTCCCTCTCCCTCTCCCTCCTCCCTTCCTCCCTCCCTCCCTTCATGTGTCTTTTCCTCCATCCTTGCTTTTTTTGTTTGTTTGTTTCTTTCTTCTTTTCTCCCTTTTTCCCTTTCTTAATGAAAGAAGCAGACATGACCTCAGAGATCCACCCGCCTCTCCCTCTTGAGTGGTGGTTTAAAGGGCATACATCAAACCTAGCTTCCCTGTTTTTTTTTAAAATAATGATAATAGTATGTTTGCTTTTTAAATTTTTCATGTTTCTTTGACAGAGTTAGTGAGGGATGGGGAATGAATTTCCTTGGATGCAGAGGAAATAGAAAAAAAAAAGAGAGAAAAAGGAAAAAATTTACCGTTATAAAAGAAAGATATTACATATGTCCTCAAACACAGAGTTACTTTAAATTTATTAACCAAGATGAATGTTTACTCAATCTATGAATGCAGATTACAAAATCACTGTACAGAAAGAATGAGAAAGTATCAAATAAAATTGTGTTGAACTTTAATCATTGTCTTAACCATAATACGTGAACTGTACATTTATATCTCACAATATGTGTTGTCAAACAAGAATTTTTTAAAAATGTAGGGATAAAATCTTGGTCATAAGGTTTCTATCTCCTTATCATTATTTTGTGTGTTGAAGCTCAGAGCCCTTCTGGTGCTTTATCATGAAATATGTGGTGGTGATTGCACTCTATCATGTATTGTCTATTGGCAAAAACTGTATTTATATTTCTGACAAATGTTCCCCCTTTAGACATAATATTACCTATTTTAGCTTTTAAAATAATTCATTACTAGCTGTTAATGGTGGTGGTGACTTTAATGCCAGCACTCTTGAGGGCAGAACCAGGAAAATCTTTGTGAGTTTGAATTCAGGCTGGTCTTTAAACTGATTACAGGAAAGCCAGACTACACAGAGAAACCCTGTCTCAAATAGCCAAAACAAGGGTTTATTAATTCATAATAATTCCATACATAATATTTTGATCATATTCACCCATGCCACCCCTCATCTGATAATTTCTCTCTCCTCTACTCCCTACCCAAATAACTTAGTGCTTCTTCTGTCTTTCACAGCCAAGTCCAGTTAGTGTTCTATATGTACTATTGTAATGGAGTCTTCCTTTGAGTGTGGTTGGTCATCTTGTGGTAACATCAGTGAAGAAACTGACTGTCTTTCTCCCAGCACCTATCAAATCTCAGTAGTATCTCAGCTAGGCTATAGATTTCATGTACATATCCTTCTCCATGACGGTATTTTTGTCTTCTTTGATCACTCATGGTCTTGTAATGCTTTCACAATCATTATGAGTTCCAATATACAACATATACAACTGTTGTGGACAGAAAATATTTCTTCCTCGTGGTTATTCAGAGCCTCTGGGCCTTACAATTTTCCCATTTCCCTTCAGTTATGATCCCTCAGCCTTGTTTGGAGAGTTGTGATATGTAAGCTACATTTATGACTAAGAACATCATAACCTGTTTTTATGTGCACCATGATAACTCATTGGTTTCTGAATTATTTGCCATCCAATGCAAAATGAAGCTTCTCTGATGAGGGCTGAGGCATGCATTAATCAATCCATGGATACACTGATAGGACTTGGTTTCATAGTGTGTCCATTTAGCAGAATAACAATTCTTCACTTGGGTTTGTGACTTAAGTATACACAAATTCTGTCTATTTTAATAGTGGCAAGTATCTATTCCATACCATGGACAGACTTTATGTCACACTAGAAAAAAAGTGTCTCCACATATAAACTGTGTCTACTTTTGTACCAGAATGCATATAATATGAATCCAGTAATTATTGAAACCCTCAATGTACATAGGTGAAGGAGAGTGATGATTACTTTTATTTCCTTCAGTAGAATGCATAGCAACTTTCAGTATTTGAAACACAGCAAGGAGAGATAAAGTATCCCAGTGAGTACCAGTTCATTTCTTCATATTCTGTAATTCAAGTACACACTATTGTAAGCAACAGAATGTTATGATTAAGTTCTGCAAAATCCAATCTTGTATCTATTTGAATATACCCTAGACAATAAATTGGAAAGATTATCATGTTTGACTTTCTTAATGTGACTAAGGATGGATCTTGTAATTATGTATGAGTTCATTGAAATGAATGGATTTCTGATGTGGCTCACATTTATGCCTAGCACTTTGATTTGAGTATTCGTTATCATAGATTTCTAATTTTATTTTAATTGGCAGTTTCTGAACACATACTTTAGTCTTTGTAGTCTGTCACACTCTCCCAAATTTGGTTTTCATTATTTTACCCTGCAAAATACAACTTCATCTTTAAATTTGACTTTCAATTATAGTATATATATATTGTTTCATTTTCTTTCATTTGCATGGACTTTCTGGAAAAATTCCTAAGATGAAAAGAATCACACCTCATGCCATGCAATCCATAAATCTCAGCAAGATCACAGAAAATGAATATAGAGAAGGGAAGAAAAACTACAATGTTCTTTGAGCTATAAGGCAGGTCAGATATGTAGCAGATGGGTAGCCATCAAAAGGAAAAGAAGTTTTAGAAAGAAATAGTGAATCACAAAGTATCAGAGAGGCAAACATTGGTTGAAGCAAGCAAACACACACACACACACACACACACACACACACACACACACACACACAATACATCTGACAAAACAAAACACAACAAAAATCCCTATGTGACTAAAATCCCAGAATTCTGCAGAAGAATTTTACATCTAAAGATGGTCTATTTCTCTCATTTTCAGGTATGTTTTATTTGGAGTTAATCTGTTTCCCAATATACAAAAAACACTGCTTCGGCATTATTAAGTGCATAAGTTTTTGTCTCACTCTGTAATTATTAGACAGATCAAAATTGGCCTAATAGGATAAAATGCTCAAGATGCCAGTCTTGAGTTCTCCCAAAGGACATGAGTGTACTAATGCAACCCAATGACCACAGGGAGGGTAAAAGTAGGGAGAGGTGACTCCCTACAAGTTTAATGGCTATAGTGCTGGGATTTTGTGCTGAAACTAAAAATAATAAAAAAAAATGTGGAGTTAGTTGGTGTTGTCCACTCTCTTATGCACAGCATTGGGGAAGTAGAAGCAGCAAGAATCTTAGTAACTTCAAGGCTGGATTAATTTAAAGAGTGTGTTCCAGGTCAGCCAAGTTTCATGGTCAAACTCTGTGTCAATTAATCAAATAACTCAGTTATTCAGTCGATATTTTATTGAAACCAAAATAGAAACTGTGTTAAATTATATCGAGAGACATAAGGACACTGGATGTCCTTCTCCATCTTACTCTCATATTTTTGACAGCTATATCTACATATAGATTTATATCCACATAAGTAACCTACACAGTTCACAAACACATAGAAAGGTAATATAAATTTGGCTGTGGATTCACATGAATTTTGAGAAATTGAGAGGCAGAATTAATAATATCCCCAGGAGTTCAATGCCTTCCTTCCTCATAGCATGTTCTAGGCCATAACCTTATTGCAAAATATTATAAAAATGAGATCTTTGGCAATATATGGTTTGATTTATCTTTCTGCTCTTCTTTAAGAAGCATATTTTCAAAGGAAAATGGGTGATTGCATCAAGATATAGTGACCTTTCACAGTTGTGGAGGCAAAGGCCAAGCATTCTGATGTTTTGTGTTGCTTTGCTTTGGTTTTGTTTTTTTGAGACAGCATTGCTCTGTGTAATGTTGACAGTCCTGCGCTCAATTTTTAGACCAGGTTGCCTAAATTCAGACACCAAGATTTTTTATGTTTGGTCATAACCTAAGACTTTATTAATGGAGAGATTTCTTTTAATTTTTCACACATAAAACATAAATATTGATATGTAATAATAAATTAGAGTTCCAGAGGTCATAAATAATGAGTGTTTTATTATAATATTTTATATACTGCTATGTATTTAAAATGCATATACTTATACCTGGCAATCATGAAATATATTAAAATATTGAATTCATAAAAACACTGGCATTTGAATTATGAAAACCATTGCAATAAGTAGGAAGGCTGTATTTTCTATGTATTTCTAATGTATAATTTTATGCAATCTTTGCAGGTATAATTTTAAGAGCTACAAGTTGTATCTGGCCCTGGTTTTTACCATTGAGGAGATCAACAGAAACCCTCATATTCTACCAAACATAACTCTGGGCATTGATCTTTATAATGTTATACCTTTTCAACTGGATATTTTTTATGAAACCCTTACTTGGATGGTAAGGACAGGGGTGCCTATACCAAATTACAGCTGTGGAGGGAACAGAAAGTCCATAGCTGTACTCACAGCAACAGCATGGACAACATCTCTTCTTGTTCCAACACTGCTACAGCTCTACAAAATACCTCAGGTGAGGGGTGGGGGGGAACTAGGAGTCAAGTATCATTGTTGACATTATAGGTGTCTTAAAATGTAAAATGGTGGCACTTGTTTTAATCAGGTATCAAAGGAAAGTATGAGGGTAATTGATGATACACCCATATGTCCAGATCTTGAAACAGAATGAAGGAGAGCTGGATAAGACCAGCACACTGGAGACATGTTAGCAATTTTGTGGAATACATGATAATGGGTTTGCATTTTGAAATATGACATCCTGACTGTTTCCATCTCTTAATTCAGGACTGAGTTAGTGTTTGATGTCAATATTCTTACTCTGGTTTTCAATTTTGTTTTCTCTTCAGCTCACTTTTGGATGTTTTGATTCTGCTTTGAATGATCACGGTCAGTTTCCTTCTCTCCATCAGATGAGCCAGAAGGACACATCTCTGTCCCTTGCCATAGTCACTTTGATGCTTCACTTTAGCTGGTCCTGGGTTGGTTTGATCCTCCCAGATGACCACAGAGGGATTCAGATTCTGTCAGATTTGAGAGAAACTATGGAGAGGAATAGCATCTGCATAGCCTTTTGGAAAATGATCCCTGCGAACTTGATTCCAGCTGCCACTATATCATGGAAAGATCTGGAGGAGATTCAGAAATCATCACCAAATGTGGTTGTCATTTATGGGGACATGGTTTCTTCACAAAGTTTAATGTTTCGCATTGCAAAGCTCTTAGTGACATGGAAGGTCTGGATCCTGAACTTTCCATGGGATGTTGACAGTCGTTCAGATTACTTCATGTTAGGGTCATTTCACGGGAGTCTCATTTTTTCACACCACTATGAAGAGATGGTTGAGTTTACCAATTTTATTCGAACAGTTAATCCTTACAAATACCCAAAAGATATTTATCTTCCTAAAATTTGGTTTTTATTCTTTAAATGCTCATTTTCTAAGTCTAATTGTCAACTTTTGGAGAACTGCCAGCCTAATGCTTCTTTGGAGTTATTACCCAGACACATTTTTGACCCAGCCATGATTGAAGAGGCCTATAATATATACAATGCAGTGTATGCTTTGGCCTACAGTCTCCATGAGATGAATCTTCAGCAAATACAGAAGCAACCATATGCTAATGGACATGGAGAAACATTCCTCCCCTGGCAGGTAATATGTGTCCCTGTGTGTCATAATATCATCAATGTGACTTTTTAATTATATTCTGTGACATTTCTATTGTGTATAATGATTTTTAGAATATATTGTCAATAAGCACATAAAAAAATACTTGTTTCCGTTCATGTATAAATGCATAATGATGAGTACTACTCCCTGTAAATGGCTTGGAAGGAACAAGGCACATTTTAATAAGTCAATATTAAGTTCACAATACAAGTTGCCTAATAGTTTTCTACATAAGCTCTTTATTATTAACCATGAGATTTTTTCATATGTATTCCTCAGAGAAAATATACAAATATAGAACCAGAATAGTTAAAATGCTTCTGAGCACTACCACAGCTTTATGATGTTAAGGATCACTTTCCAGTTCACCTTTATTCAAGACCTTCATTTTATGGACAGAAAATCTGAATATATCAAAAAAGTGGAAATGAGTGGCTTGCTTTTAAAAGCCACCATAGTCAGCTGAATCCACATCCCTTTCTGTCTTGAAGTGTTGGTTTTACTTAATTCGACGATTTCTCTTGAAGAAAATGAGATTTTCAATTTTTTAAACATATTTTTTACATATACATTTATATTATCACACATACATAAAATAGAATACATACAGTTTTGTTCATACAAGTCTTTCACGATCCTGGTTAGAGTAATACCAAGATCCTTTGTTACTACATGTGTGCGGTTATTGTGAAGGGTGTTGTTTCACTAATTTCTTTCTCTGCCTGCTTTTCTTTGGTTTTCAGGAGAGCTACTGACATATTTATTTATTTATTTATTTATTTATTTATTTATTAAGTTAGTTTTGCATCCAGCTTGTTTAAAGAACATGTTTATCACCTGAACAATTTCTATAGTAGAATTTTTGGTGTATTTCTATATACTCTCATATCATCTGTGAATAGTATCTCCGTGATGTTCTCTACGTGTCATACTGCCTTGTCTAGGACATCAAGTACTATATTGACAAGGTATGAAGAGAGTGAGAAACCCTGTCTTCGACCTGTCAGCATTTTATCATGAGTGCTTAAAAACAATAAGTTGTGGGAGTCTGCCCCCATGATTGACAGTGTTACAAAAAAGAAAAAAATATACTGGTTGAGGAAGTAGTGAGTCAGGTTCCAAAGACAGGGAGATCTTGCAGCTCAAACTGACAACCAATCAGATTGTTTCTTTATATATAGGCTTCACAGAAAAAGAGAGAAAATGAATATCCAAAAAGTACGGTGTTCCGTTCCATGTCTGGGAATAAAAGTCCAGCCATAATTAGAAGGTACAAGTAAAATAGGTTTTTAAAATTATCAGCCCTACAACCCCTATCAAAAGAATTTAAAGAAGATCTCTGCTGAAGCAAACACATTTATTAAATGACACTCTTCTTTTAGCCGGGCATGATTTGCAGATTTAAAGTGCTCCAGAGAAAGAGAAAATGTCTGAAATGATGTTTTCTTTTTGTAATAGCAAACATTCACACCTATTCTTACAATATTGAGGAATAAATAAGCCAATATATCTAATTTACTGAGTTCTATAGCCCCCGAAGTGAGCCATATGTGGGGCCCTGCCTTTAAAGTACATTTTCAGAGAACTCTTGGTGCATTAAAAAATGAGACCTTGAATTTGGTACCAATTCTCATGGCCAGTGCCAGGTTGTTATGGTTTTTAATTTATATTGTTCTGAATATACTGTCTGAGTTTGCTTAAGGTGTATACCCCAAGAAGATTACTGGAGTCTTTGTACCACTGAGTAATTCTGAGCTTTTTGCTTCTCAGCTTTTATGTCAATTTCAAGGTATAAGGAAGACGGGCCTTATAGTGTTATTTACTTAAAGCACAAGGGATAATAAATCTAGGACTTAATAAAAGAACTCAGAAAATAATTTTCTCAAGAAAAGACATAAAATGAATCATAATACAGAATGTCCACAAGAATGCACTAGGCAGAGACTAAAACCTAAAAGTTAGAAATAGAAAATCAGGGACCATAGGCTTGGGCTCAGGTTTGCAGAAACTGTGACAAACAGTTATGCTCCCTTTAACTTTCACCATTACCAGTGGATATGGCTGTGACAACTGAGATTCTTTGTACTACTTAAAAACAAACAAACAATAAAACTCCAATATTTTCTAATCTCAGATGTATTTCACCATATGTGCCTGCGTCTCTTTTAGCTCCTCCCTTTCCTAAAGAGCACATTACTGAATATTCCTGTGAGAGATCACACAATAATGGATGGGAGAAGAAACTTAGACTCAGAGTATGAAATTCTCAATATCTGGAATTTTCCAAAGGGTCTGGGATTAAAGGTGAAAGTCGGAACTTTTTCTCCAAATGCTCCCCAAGGTCAACAGTTCTCTTTATCTGATCAAATGATACAATGGCCGATAAAATTTACTCAGGTGAGTTCTGACTCATTTCATTTCTTTTACCTTCAATAATTTAAAAATAATTTTCAAGATGTATTGATCTGACTCTCACACAAACTCTGGTGCCCCTTTTCTGACCACGTCTCCTGGATGGGGAGACCTGGTGGCACTCAGAGGAAAGATAGCAAGTTACCAAGAAGAGATTCAATATTCTAAGAGCATATATAGGGGGAGGAGGTCTCCCTCAATCACAGACATAGGGGAGGGGAGAAGGGGGGAAGTGGGATGGAGGGAAGAATGGGAGGAAACAGGGGAAGGGCTAACAATCGAGATGTAATATGAATAAATTAATAAAATTTTTAAAAAGATGTATTGATCCTTGGACGGTCATTTGATAACAACCAATATGAACAGGTGATAAGAAACTGCACATAAAACAGCCAACACTGACTATTTTTTCATTCCCTGGCTCTGATCAATGGAAAAGCTTATTTTCTTATGAGTACAATAACTATTAGACTTCTGTCTCTGCCTCAAAACACTACTGCAATATTATTTCATCATCCAGACAAAGGAATTTTAGTGAAAGCTGAGGCATAATTTTTGTTTTGTCAGCATCAGAAAAGGTAGAATAGCGTGACAAGTGTGTCTCTGTGTGCTCCTGTGTGTTCATTATAATTGGTTTGTTGTATCAAATTGTCAACAGAAGCATCTGAAGAAGAAACAGGGTTTTGTTTTTGTTTTTCTGACTGTAAGCCTTATTATATCATGGTGGGAAGTGATGACATCATGTGCTCAGAGTAGAAACAGAGACCAAAAAAGGTGGTTGCTCATCTTCTATCTCATTTTCATTCTGTCTGTGTCAGAAGACATGGAAACACTGATCCTCATTTTGTGGTGTCACTTTCCACCTCAATGTAAATTTCTCCATAAAACTCCTCACATACATGCACATGATTTGTTCCATGATGAATCCAAGCACTGTCAAGCTCTCAAAACACGTTCACAACCACATTGGATATAAAAGCTACTCCTAGAAATCAGTAAGCATAGAGAGAAGTTGAATCTGAACCCATACCGTGACTTTCTAGAACACAGCTTTAATGACATAGTCTTTGCAAGAGATTTATAGGATTGGACCAAGACTTAAGGGAGTGGAGAGTGTAGACTAAAAGTTGCTAAAGTTAGTAATACCAAAGCACATTATTTTCAATTGTAATCATAAGAGTTTGCAAACTAACTCTTTGATGATACTCAGAAAATATCTATTTACTTAATTAAAAAAAAAACATTGGGCATTTTCTAATAGCTTTTATCTCTCTCAGATTCCTCAGTCAGTGTGCAGTGAGAGCTGTAAGCCTGGATTCAGGAAAGCTGCCCAGGAAGGCAAGGCTGTCTGCTGCTTTGATTGCATTCCTTGTGCAGACAATGAGATTTCCAATGAGACAGGTAAATACAGTCATCCAATTGGATTTACAATTTATCCATGGGAGTCTATAATACCTAAGTAAATTGAAAAAGAGAAGAAAAACATAAACTTCTGTTTCTTGATTTAACATTAAACAATGGTATGACTTTTATTCCCTCAGGAAAGGATAGTGTGGACATGAAGTCATCCTTGATTTGCATCATTGTTCCATTGCAGACATTTGTCCCCAGAAGGAAAATATAATGCACTAAAAATAAGATGGTTTTATTTTTCCATGATCACAGTGTTCTGAGCACCTTTGTTTATGTTTTCAAAATCTGTTCAGTAACATGTAGTATTTACTTAAAGCTTGTATTTCTTACATAATCTTTAATATTATTCCCAGTACAAGTTTATTTATTTATTTTAGTGCAGGATAAATGACTGGAGAGATGGATTTCATATCCCTACTACATATATATTATCTTTATTAGCACTCAGTGTATTTATTTTTTTATTAATTTATTCTTGTTACATCTCAATGGTTATCCCATCCCTTGTGTCCTCCCATTCTTTCCTCCCTCCCATTTTCCCCTTATTCCCCTCCCCTATGACTGTGACTGAGGGTGATTACCTCCCCCTGTATATGCTCATAGGGTATCAAGTCTCTTCTTGGTAACCTGCTGTCCTTCCTCTGAGTGCCACCAGGTCTCCCCCTCCAGGGGACATAGTCAAATGTGAGACACCAGAGTATGTGAGAAAGTCATATCCCACTGTCCACTCAACTGTGGAGAATGTTCTGACCATTGGCTAGATCTGGGTAGGGGTTTGAAGTTTACCGCCTGTATTGTCCTTGGCTGGTGCCTTAGTTTGAGCGGGACGCCTGGGCCCAAATCTGCCTATCATAATGTTCTACTTGTAGGTTTCTAGGACCCTCTGGATCCTTCTACTTTGCTATTCTCCCATGCTTCTCTCATTTAGAGTCACAATAGGATGTCCTTTCTGCTGTCCCAGTTTCCTGGTAAGTGAAGGTTTTCGTGGGACATGCCCCTTGGGCTAGTATGCAGATATAAGTGAGTATATACCATTTGAGTCTTTCTGCTTCTGGGTTAACTCACTCATTGTGATAATTTCTAGCTCAATCCATTTATCCACAAATTCTTGAAATTTGTAGAACACTCAGTTTATTTTGATCTACTGAAAATAGACTAATTCATATAAAGTTCATATAAAAGTGTTTGTCTCCTTTTTAAAAATTAAAAATAGACTCTTCTCATTCAATATAAACTGAATATATTTTCTCTCCCTCTACTTCTCTGGCTTCATTTCCACCCCTTCTCTTATCAGAGATCTAGTTGTTAAATTTCTTTAGGGAAAGAACATGCTTCTAAAAGATAATGAGAAAACATAACAAAATAAAATATAATAAGCTAAAGCAACAATCATCATATTCAACTTGGGGACTAGAAAACAGGACAACAGTAAAAGTCCAAAGATTGTGCAGAAGAACCAGAGATTCATTTCTTCAGACATTCATGAATCCAATAATACAACTAAACTGAAAGATGCAGTAGATTTGCAGAGGACCCAGTACAGAACTTTGTTGGCCCAGTGATTCCTGAATTAGTCTCTCTCTGTGTTCAAAAAAGTTAGTTGTTGCAGAGAGCCTGTACTTTGGGTTTATATTTTCTCCTGTATATACCCATTTCCCCTGCACTTTCCACCTCAACTTCTATGAGTTCCATAACATCTAAGAGGAGTGAATATATGAGAGTGTCTCACTTTAAGCTATGTGTTTAACTCTCTGTCTGTCTGTCTGTCTGTTTCTCTCTCTCTCCCTGTGTGTGTGTGTCTCTTTCTATCTTTCTCTGTCTCTCTTGCTCTGTCTGTCACTCCCTCTCTGATGTCTCTATGTGTGTCTCTGTATGTGTTCTCTTATGCTACAGGAGTAAAGAAGGGAGCCTCTGTGAAATGGGTTGATTAAGCCACTGATCTCTGGGTAAAGTAGAATATAATTAGGAATCATTTTTTAAGACAAGTAGAATTACTCTTACACAAGGTCTCTGGAGTATTTAGCCTCTTATTTTTGGTTGCTCAAGTCATGTCAGGAATGGGTCCAATCTCATGGATGTGGGCTCTGTATCAGCTCACATGTTGATTGGTTACAACCTCAAGGTTTGTGTCACCATTACCCTAGAACATTTTGCAGACATAATTGAATGTAGATCCATAGTTTGTGCTTAGGTTTGTATAAAGACACATCTTTTGACATCCTATGCAATATCTTTCTGTGTCACAGACAATCAAAGATGAAGTTGAAGGTAACATGTAGCACCATTTTAACCACACTATGCTCAATGTTTTGTTTTGTTGTGTTGTCTTCTGCAGTGGGGTCTTGATGTCAGTTTCTGCAGACTACCCTATTAACTTGAAAGCAGCCCAAGTTTTCTGTAGGCATAAGGATCTTGTGCGATGCAAATGCTGATATCTGTAAACTCCCCCTATCTGTTTGCAATCATTTTTCTGAATATTTCCTGTATAAATGTTTTTTAAACATTGTTTACCAACGGTCCTCTGATATGCCAACAAGGCATCTTACACCCAATTTTCTGAGCAAGGGAGACAATAGGGCTTGACTTACTGCCAGCAAGGAGGGGAATAGTACATGAGGAAGTACAGGATTCAGCCATAGGAAAGGGCCAAGATACATCAAGAGAGAGCTAGAACAAGGAAAGCTACAAAATGCAAGTATCTCTAAGATGTAAACTGGAAGAAACCATATTAGCTTTGGGGGTTAAAATATATTAATAACCATTGAGCTCTGGTGCTATGAAGATGGCAAAAAATAATACAACAGTGTGTCTTACAGGCATCTCAGAATCATAAATTGCATTGTTTGTAGCTGTGGCAGTACTTTCATTTTTCCTGTAGTATTGGACATGTAAATTATGTATGACAATGACAGAATATCATTAGTTATCATCTTATTGATATTTTTAAATATGTTGTACTTCCTTTTACCCTAGGTCTTTGGAATATCTAGTTACTTGCTCTTTCTTACCCAAGCAGTGTATGTATGTCATGAACACTTGTTCATGGACTGTGCCTCAAGTCAGATTAGATATTGGTTGCCTACTCACACAAGTCCTGTGGGACCATTGCCTTAGCATATTTTATATGCAGGGAACATTGTAGGTCAATGTTTCTGCGGCTGAGTTGGTTTCCATATTTCCCTTTCTTCAGCGTGGAGACTAACTTAATACATGAAAGAGATACAACAGAGGTAAATTCTCTGTGTGGGCACCAACCAGCTCAACTTCTCTATTTTCAGGGAGTTGTGTGAATGTTGTTCTCTGCAAAGAAGACCCAACCTGTTAGTTTGTGCAAGTATGTCTCTCTTTGCAGTAGTCTTTATTATTTTGGGATTTACATGTTATCTCCTGGGCCAAAATCTCCATCGATTATACCCATTCCTGTGACTAAAAGTGTTGCCTGGTTATAAGAGATGCTCATCTGACATTCTTTAGCTTCTTTTTTTTAAGGAGTTCTCAATAGGATCCCCTTTATAGATTCAAGAATGTTTCCACATAAACACAACTTCTATTCTCACTTCCAGCTACTTGTTCCAACGTTCCGTCTGTGCCATCTCCACCCTCCTTTGAGTTTTCCTGGTCCTTTCTCCACCTGCCTACAGTCTGCCTGTAAAATATATTCAATTTCCCCTTCCTAGGGAGATACATTTATTCCCACTAGATGGCACTTCTTTTCCTAAACCAGTGGTGTTCAATCTGTGGAAACAAAAATCACTTTTAAAAGGGTTGGTTGACACCATCAGGTAGGAGAAAGACATTTACATTACAACTCAACACAGTAGCAAAATTGAAGTTATGATAGAGCAAAAAATGAATTTTATGGCTGTGGGTCACCACAGGAAACCACACCGAATTACAAAGTCACAGAATTATAAAGGTTAAGAACAAGATTTCTGGTTCAATGTATTGTAGCTGGTTTACTTAAGGTCTCATATCTACTTATAAGTATTACATACCATATTTGGTGACTTTTTTATTTTGGGGGGTTGTCCTATATCACTCAGGATGACGTTTTTCTAATTTTATTCACTTGCCTGCAAATGTCGTATTTTTAACAGCTTTGTAATTCTCCAATGTTTAAGAGTAACAGTCTCCTTTATCCAGTCTTCTATTGAGGAACATCTAGCCTATTTCCGGCTTTTAGCTATTATGAATAAAGCAACAATGGATATGGTTGATCAAGATGTATTGTGCTATCAGATGCTGTTCTTTGGGTATATGTCTAATAGTTTCTTTAGCTTGTTTTTGTTGTGGATCAATCCAAAACTTGCTGAGGAACTGCAATATTGATTTCTATCGTGGTTATACAAGCCTACATGCCAAGCAACAATGGAAAGGTCTTCTCCTTATTCCACATCCTTACCAACATGGGGTATCACTTGTGACATAGATCTTGACCATTCTGTTATGTGTAGGATGGAATATCAAAGATGTTTTGATTTGCACTAGACTTTCATGATGGTTAAGAATGTTGAATATTTCCTTACATTTTTCTCAGACCTTTGTGATTACTTTAGAAAACATTCTTTGTTTAGATATGTGCAACATTTTTAGTTGGGTTATTTTTTTTTTTGTATGCAGTGTTTCTTAAGTTCTTTATATATTCTGGAAATCAGTGGCCTTCAGATGCGGAGTTGTTAAAAGAAATGTATCATTTTGTAAGGAGTTGCTTTGTCTAAATGACTAAGTTCTTTGCCTTACAGAAAAAAATTGCACTTCCTTGAGATCCTCATTCATTAATTGTTCACCTTAGTGCCTGTCCTATCATTGTTCCATTCAAAAAGTGTTTTCCTGTACTAGTGAATTCAAGGATATTTCCCATGGCCTCTTCTGTCAGGTAAGGTGTATTTTCTCTTATAGTGGTGTCTCTGACCCACTGAGTGTTCAGTTTCCTGCAAGGTAATGAGTATGGAGATGTCTACATCCTTATCATCCAGAAATCTAATATTACCATGACCATTTGATAAAAATGCTTTCTCATTTCCATTATGTAGTTTTGGACTCCTTGTGAAAAATCATGTGTCCTTATATGCCTTTTTAAAGTAAAACTAATTAATTTACTTCTTTATATTACATCTCAGTTGGCCTGTACTCCCTACTCTTCTCCTGGTGCCATTGTCACTCTTCCACCAAAACCTTTCCATGACTCCTGAGAAAAGTAGCCCCAACCCTAATCAACCAACTCCAGGACATCAACTAGCATCTCAACAGTACTGGGCACATCCATTTCCACTGTTGCCTGGCAAATCAGCCCTTCTAAGGGAAAATGATTACAAATTTGGCAGTAGGGTCCATGTCCTAGACAGTCCCTGCTCCTCTTTTACTAGGGGACACATATGAACCCTGAGGTGCACATATGCTATATCTATGTATGTTCCCTAGGTTCATTACATGCAAGGTTCTTGGTGGTCTTCATTCTCTGCAAGATCTTCATTGCTCTGGTTAGTTTGCTCTGTTGGTCTTCTTGTGGAGTTTTTGTATATCCAGGTGTTTTTATTACCCTTCATATTAAAATTCTTGGAAATATCAGTGATAACAAGGCATGTACTTAAATGCAATTCAGGCAAGATACAGGAGGCCTATAGCCATTATCAAAATAAATGAAGAGAAACTCAAAGCAATCCCACTGAAATCAAGTAACTTTTCTTTTTGAGTATTTTTGCATCTATGTTCATAAAGAAAATTGTCCCATGATTCTTTTTTCTTTGTTGAGTATTTGGATTGAGTACAGGGAAACTATGGCCTCACAAAATGAATTACAAAGTGTTCCTTTCTGTGCCTTGTGGCATAATTTGAAAAGAATTGACATTAAATATTCTGTCAAAATCTAGTAAAATTCTCTACTAAGTCCATCTTGCCCTGGGCTGACTTTCTTTGAGAGAGTTTAATGACTGCTTCTATTTGACTCAGGGATACTAGTTTACTTATGTAATTCATCTGATCTTAGTGTCTTAGACAAAAGTTATCTATTACTTTTATATTCTCCAATTTGTTGCATCAAAGGTTTGTTAGTGTCTCCTGATTACGTTTAATGGGAAAGATCTGTGGACTCTATAGGAGAGGGGAACACAAGGCCAGGAAGGTTGCCAAGACTGTTCTACTGAGCAGTGGATGAGATTGGGAGGTGAGGGATTTGGCGTAGGAAGTGGAGGGAGTAGAAATTCTGTGAGCAGCCTTCCTGGTTTTTTGTCAGACGTGGCCTGTGGTTCACCAGGGGAACCTGCTGGAGCTGGAAGCTGGAATAAAGCAATGAACAGAGGGAGGTAAAATAGGAGGAGTTTAGTCTGTGGATCAACAGAAGATGAAAGCAGGAAGGAAAGGGTCTATAGCATGTGTTCTGTTTGGTACTAAAGATGAGATTGATGGATAACCTCTTGGAAAAAGGGACATGGCCTGCAGAAACTCTCCTGGTATTCTGGCAAGAATGCCCTCTATTTGGGTTATTTTCTCTTAAGTACACTCTGCTCCAATTTCTTACATGTACTCAACATATCCCAGTAAGCTCACCGCTACTAACACTTTTGAACTCATCGCATACTTTATAGTCAGTGTATTGTTTTCTTGATTTTTTCTTCTCATTTTGTGTGTGACTTATTTGGTCATCTTCTTGAGTCTTAGTTTCAGAATGTACCATGGATCCTGGTGAAGTAGTCTACTGCTGCACAAGTAAAACAATTAATTCTCCTCTCTCTGTATATTTTTGCAGTATATTGTTTTGCAGGATGGGTAAGATAATTTCCTCATTGGCCTTAATCAAACAGGCTACTCATCCATAGTTGTTCACAGTTTCTTAGTACAATGCCAGTGTTGACTGGAAGCAGGAAATGTGCAGTTCTAATAATGTAATCATTTTGCCTTCATATCCAATATATTCCTTGTATGTTGTAATAGGTGGTTTAAAAGTCCTTGTTTCAGGTGGGGATTAAATCATCACTTATTCTCAAGATCTTCTGCAGTCTTTTTTCCTGTCCCGCATCACAGATCACTGTGAAAAGAGGCTTCTTTGACTAAGGAAAAGTGTTACTTTGGATGTGTATAAACACAAATGTTTAGGAAGTTGTTTGACAATAATTAGATTAAGCAAAATAGAAGCACTATGTTCCTTCTTATGTGAATGACACCTTCAAACCACAAAATTTCCTGTGTTTTCATAGTAAAAGGCTTGAAATATCTTTTAATAAATATTTTTTTGCCTGCACTTTAGCTATATGGTAGATCCATAACTATTTTTAATATGTATTGGATAGGATCACCCCAGTCATGTATACAAAATCCTACACAGTTTTCTGTTAGTGACTATATTTTGAAAATGTATGTAACTAGTTTTTGGGTGAAGCATACATGATGATATATGAAAATCAAAATACCATTGATACAATTATATAGAATAGACAAAACCTATTTCTTAAAGAGAAGTAACATTTTATATAATTGTTTAGTGAAACATATGCCGTGTAACTTATGTAAGTCAGAGATGCAATTTAATTCTTGATGGATCCAACCTTCAATATGAAAAAAACACGAAAAATTGAAGCATATAAAGAAGTCATGAGAGTATGATAAGTTTGAGATGACATTTGAGAAAAATTTGATTTTTAAAAAGTTGATCCCACTATAGAAAAATCCCAAGAAACTAAAAGAGACATTAGAGTCACCTGAAAAAAATTTGGTAAATATTCAGTTGAAAATATAAAACAAAGACAATCCATTGCTGAGGTTATTGGACTTAGAAATACACAAAGGTCTAATATAATACAAATATGTCATTATAAACAGAGGTGTTTATGTTTTGTAATTAAAGATAAAAGCCACAAATGTTTAGGAGTAAATTATTCAAAATTTCCTTTTTGAATACCTGGAAATATTTCAGCACTTCTCTCTATATATGTTAAAAATAATGTATAAGCTAATTATTACAACATATTACTAGTTAAGGATTTAAGCTTAGAGGTTAATGATATATAGAATTTCAAAAATCTTTCAGAGTATGAGCTAAATCAGAGAATGAAAGGGATTTGATGAAAATTATTATATAAGGGTCTTAAGTCAGAGAACACTATTTAAAAAAACAAATTAAAAACAGCCTTATTACACAAAATATATGTCCAGCATTTGTCTGTTTTTGAATGATAATGTCCAGTTAAAACTAAGTTATACAATGTAATTTTTTTACTTTATGAATTATAAAATATATGCAGAAACATTCACAAATCCATAGAAAGTATACAAAGACAAAGGAAAAGCATTGGTCTTCGTTCACTTTAGTCAGCACAGGACACAAGGGCTATGTAGATGTGAAATCATTCACAGAGCAACAAATGAAGGTGATTCTGAAGTATTTCATTGAGCTGAGGTTGAGTAACAGCTTAGGAGGAAATGCATCAGGTAGGATTGATTCAGTCCCTTCTATTTCTGAACAGATATGGATCACTGCATGGAGTGTCCAGAAACTCACTATGCAAACTCAGAGAAGAACCACTGCCTCCAGAAATCTGTGACCTTTTTGGCCTATGAAGATCCCTTGGGCATGGCTCTCACCATCACAGCACTGTGCTTCTCTGCACTCACAGCTGGGGTCCTTTTAGTCTTTGTGAAGCACAGAGACACACCCATTGTCAAGGCCAATAATAGGACTCTCAGCTACACTCTGCTTTTGACCCTCATCATCTGTTTCCTCAGTTCCTTGCTCTTCATTGGCCAACCCAACACAACCACATGCATCTTGCAGCAGACAGCATTTGCAATTTTGTTCACTGTGGCTCTCTCCACAGTGTTGGCTAAAGCTATTACAGTGGTTCTTGCCTTCAAGGTCACTGTTCCAGCTAGAATGGTGAGGTGGTTGATGGTATCAAGGGCCCCTAATCTCATCATTCCCATCTGCACACTCATCCAACTTGTTCTCTGTGGGATCTGGCTGCTTACCTCTCCACCCTTCACTGATCAAGATGCTCATGCTGAACATGGTCACATCATCCTTCTGTGCAACAAGGGTTCAGAAGTTGCCTTCCACTGTGTCCTGGGATACCTCTGCTTTTTGGCACTTCTGAGCTATGGCTTGGCCTACTTGTCTAGGAATCTGCCAGACACATTCAATGAAGCCAAGTTCCTGTCATTCAGCATGCAGGTATTCTTCTGTGTGTGGGTCACCTTCCTTCCTGTCTACCATAGCACAAAGGGGAAGCTCATGGTGGCCATGGAAGTCTTCTCTATCTTGGCTTCCAGTACAGCACTCTTTGGCTTGATCTTTGCTCCCAAATGCTACATCATTTTGTTAAGACCGGAGAAGAACTCTGGTCTTGACATCAGGCACAAAGTCCATTCAGGAAGAACAGTCATTTAAAATTTACTTTAAAAATAAATTAATCTCTATTAGTAAATGAAACACAATAGCTGAAAGAGTGTCACAACACTGTAATTCACTTATTCTGGGATCATATATGATTATGTGGGGCCATAATATTTCATTTAATTGTACTAAAGTCTATTTTCACTGGAACCATTATTTTTTCTTTTTAATGGATACTAACATTACATTTTTTTAATGTGATAGGACCTCACTAGATATTGTTTGGTAGGCTGTACCCTCATAAGTAGAACCCTCTCACATAACTTCATGGATATCTGTATTCTGCCTCCAAAGATTTGGTGTAGAAGATGTGTCTCCATGTCCAGCATGTTGTATTCTTTTGTCCTAGGATTAAAAATATTAAATAGTATGTTTTTTATTATATTTTTAGAGTTTCAAATATTCTAATACATTCTAATGTGTAAGTTGAATATAAGTAGTCTTCAAACATCTATTTGACATGGTCTCATTTTCAGTGATTTTTAGAAGAAATGCTGTGTTTTAAAATGAGAATAAAAGGTTATTCTATTTTCAGATGTCATTATTTTGCTATGTGAAAAAAATGAAGGCTTTCATCATAGGGAATTATATAAAGTGCCTCATTAGGAAATAGTAGAGTTTGGAAACCTAGAGTTCAGGTTCAGGATAGGAGTTATGATCAGGTTGTTCGTAAGTTGTTAGGAGCACAAGGCGTTGGAACAATGGCAAGCAGGAAGAGTTCAGTTTAGCAGCAGATATGGCTGCATATAGAGAGTTAATAAAACTGTACAGCACAAGTAATATTTAGGTTATTTATATACTTAATTGACATACATATATTTCTTTCTTAAAGAAGTGGGATTCATGGTTAATAAACAATGGAAAGGAAAAATAATGTTTTAAATGACCTTAGAAAAAGACTTTGAATCTGATGACAGAAAGCATGTTTAGATGCTCAGTATCCCTGAAGGGAACTTATGGTAATATGAAAACAGGGACTTAAACTCTCCTATTCTTGAAACATCTTAAGTGCCATCTATAGGAGTCAGCATGTGCTGATGTAGTTTAGACAGCCACAGTCACTTACAGGTTTTCTGTCTGAAAGTTTGCTATTGTTCTAGTATGATTGAAAAGTGGGGTATGGGTTTGAGCTCCATGGATATGGAGCAATGTAGAAAGGTGGAAAGTCGAATGTGGTCAGTCTGCCATGAGAAGAAAGGTTTGTTTATTTCTAATAGTGCAGACAGATATACTACAGAAGGAAAAGATGTATCAATGAGAAACGGAGGTGCACACATAGGCTTTATGTAGGATAGTTTGTAAAGCCAGACATTTAAATTCACATTCAGTTTACTACATACTAGTCTCTACTTTCTGGGTCATTTTTTTTTACATGTCACCATTGTATCTTAAGAAAATGCCTTCTGTTGACTATTGTAATGTATGTGTGAGTAGATGGCAGATTTATTGAAGGGCAGTGAATGAATAAAAGTGCAGTTTCAACACAGACTTAGAAGATTTCAACAAACTTCAACACCCCACTCTCCCCCAAAACTTGTCAACAACAACAACAATAACAAAAAGAGCAGAGAAATAATGACACAGACAGATGACATGAATCAAATGGACCTGGAAGATAGCTACAGAATGTCTCAGCCAAACACAATAGTAGATCCCTTCTTTTCAGCACCACCAGAACTTTCTCCAAACTTGACCAGTCAGTCACAAAGAAAGCCTTAAGAGATACAAGAAACCTGAAATAATACCTTTTATCTTATCAGAACTCCATGGAATTTAGCTGGACCTCAACAAAAAACAAAAAACAGGAAACCTACACATGGATATAAACTGAACATTCTCTATTCAATGAAAGACTTCCTAACATTCAAGAAAATGAAGGTACAACATACCAAATTTTATGGGGTACAAAGAAAGCAGTGGTAAAAGACATATCCACGGCTCTTCGTGCTTTCATAAAGAACTTGGAGACATCTCATACAATCAACTTAATGCCACATGTGAAACTTCTAGGGATAAAAAAGAGGCAGCCTACTCAATAGATGTAGAGATCTGGACATAATCAGTCTCAGAGGTGAAATTAACAAAGAGACAAATTCAAATAGTCAGTAATCACAAATGCTGCTTCTGTGAGAAAATCAAGAAGATAGACAAACATTTAGCCAAACTAACCAAAAGCAGATAGACAGTATCTTTCAACAAAATCAGAATTGAAAGTAGTAATAAACATATATGGAAGAAATCCAAAGAATCATTAGATTTTACTTCAAAAACCTATATGCCACAATTTGAAAATCTAAAATAAATGGGCAATTTCCTTGGTAAAGTCCTCTTACCATGTTGAATCAACATTAGGTAAAAAAAATAATATAGTCATATATCCCAGAGGAAAACAGAAGAACTCATCAAAAGGCTCCCAACTGAAAAAGCCCAGGGATCTAAGGATTTCAAATAGAATTCTAACAGTGCTACAAAAAAAGCTACTACCAATACTCTTCAAACTATTCCACACAATAGAAATAGAACAAATACTACCAAGCTCATTCTATGAGGCCTCAGTCACTTTGATACCCAAAGCACTCAGAGTTCCAACAAAGAGAGATAATTTCAGACCATTTTCCATTATGAGAATTGATGCAAAAATACTCAATAAAAGATTCTCAGACTGAGTCCAAGAATACATCAAAAATAACATCTAACAGGACCAAGTAAGCTTCACCTCAGACATGAAGAAGTGCATCAATATAGGAAATCCATCAATGTAACCCACCACATAAAAAAACTGAAAATAAATACTCCTAATCATCTCCTAAGATGCTGAAAAGAAACCATTTGACAAAATCTAACACCCATTCATATAAGATCTTGGAGAGATCAGGAGCAAAACACATACAGAAACATAGCAATGTCAATACACTGCAAGCTTATAGCCAATATCAAATTAAATGGAAAGATAATAAGGTACAAGATAAGGCTTCCAACTCTCCCCATATCTCTTTAAAGTCCTAGCTAGATTAATAAGACAAGTAAAGGCATCCAGGGGAATATGAACTGGAAAGAAAGAAGTCAATGTATCAGTATCCATGGATAACATGATAATATACATAAGTGGCCTCACATTTCTACCAGCAAAATCCTACTACTGGTAAACATCTCCAGCAAGGTGGCTGGATACTAAATTAACTAAAAAACTCAATGGCTCTCTTGAATAAAAAGACAAATGGGCTCACAAAGAAGTTAGTGTAACAACACCTGCTGGGGTCCTGCCCCTTGATGCGAGAAGGGCTTTAAGAAAGGTGGATGCAAGAGTGACAGTGGAAGAAAGGTAGGAATTAGTCAGGCAAGGGTATCAGTAGTAATTTACAGCCTGTATGAGTGCCAGTCAGAGACCTTCTTTATTTATACAGAACTCAGTAGGTAGGAATAGGTATATGTTGTTCCAGCACATAGATCATAAGTGCACAAACACTAGTTTTAACTTCTTCTTGGCCACAAGTTTAGTCATCTTACAAAAGTCATGACAGAATAGAGTAATCTTTTAAAATACTTTTTCCTAATCAACACCTTAACCAAAAATTTAACACTATGGAAGTTTCAAGGGCGTATTCTGTCAGTACATGACAACCTGTATTCAGGCTGGCAAATCTTGCTTTTCCAAAAGCCCTGCCAGTTAAAAAAATCTCCCAACTTGTCTGGACAGATTCTTATGTCTCGAGAAGTATAATATAAGCTTTAATAGTCAGAGTGCAAATTGTCACTAGGTGCAAGAAAAATCTTAAGGACAAAGTTGCTGCAATTATTATTCTATTTCTGCCATTAAAGAGGTCTATAGATAGGCACTGGAAAAAATCCAGGAAAAGACAATCAGATGAAGGAAATCAATAAAGCAGTTCAAGATCTGAAGGCCCAGAGAAAGTCACTGGAAGAAACTCAGGAAAATACAAACAATCAGATGAAAGAAATCAATAACATGGTTCAAGATCTGAAGATGAAAATGGAAATAATGATAAAAACACAGACAGCAGAAAGACTGGGACAAGAGAACTCAGAGAAGTAGGCAAGTAATACAGACCTAAGCTTCTCTAACAGAGTTCAAGAGATGAAGGAACGAATCTTGGCAATAGAAGATACTATGGTAGAACTTGAAGCAACCATTAAAGAAAATGCTAAATATGGAAAATTCCTGACAGAAAACATCCAAGAAATAAAGACACCATGAAAAGACAAAATCTGAAGATAATAAGAATTGAGGAAAGAGAAGACGCCCAACTCCAAGGACCACATAATATCTTAAACAAAATAATAGAAGAAAATTTTCCCCAATTGAAGGAAGGAGGTGCACATAAACATACAAGGGGACTACAGAACACCAAATAGAATATACCAGAAAAGAAAATCCTCCTGCTACTTAATAATCAAAACACAAAATATACAGAATAAAGAAAAATATTAAAAGCTGAAAGGGAAAAGGGCCAATTAACATTCAATGGAAACCTATCAGAATTATACCTGACTTCTCAGCAGAGACCATAAAAGCAAGAAGGGCCTGGGCAGAGGTCCTGCAAGCCCTAAGAAACCACATATGCCCAGCAAGTCTACTCTATCCTGCAAAACTTTCAATAACCATTGATAGAGAAAACAAGATATTCTATGATAAAAACAAATTTAAACAGTACCTAACCAGTAATCTGGCCTTACAGAAGTTAATAGAAGGAAAACTCCAACCCAAAGTGACAAACTACAACTGAAACTACATGGGAAATAGATAACTACACTGTCACAACACATAACCACAGAAGCACTCTACTGCAACCAACATCAAAATAAAGGGACTTAACAGTCACTGTTCACTAATATCTCTCAACATAAATGGCCTCAATTCTATAATAAAAAGACACAGACTAACTGAGTAGCTGCATAAACAAGACACAATATTCTTTTGCATCCAAGAAACACATCTCAGCCACAAGGATAGACATTACCTCAGGGTAAAAGGCTGGGGAAAAGTATTCCAAGCAAATGGACACAGGAAGCAAGCTGGTGTAGCCACTTTAATATCTAATAAAATAGATTTTACACCAAAACTAATCAAAATAGATGAGAAAGGACACAGTATATGCATCAAAGGTAAAGTCAAAGAAGATGACATCACGATTCTGAACATCTTCCAAGCATCTATTTGACATGGTTCATTTTTACAGTGATTTTTAGAAGAAACTTTATGGTTTAGAATGAGTATAAAACCATATTCTATATTCATATCTCATTATTTTGGTATGTGTGGAAAAAGGAAACCATTCATAAAGGGTAGTATATACAGTGCCTAATTGGTAAATAGTAGCAGTTTGGAAACCTAGATTTCAGGGTCAAGAAATGACTTACTGACCAGACAGTTCATAGGCTGTTATGAGTACAAGGTGTTGGAACAGAGGCAATCAGGGTGAATTCAGTTTAGCATCAGATATGGCTGGATATAAAGAGTTAATAAAAATGTACTACACAGGTAATATGGGGGCTATATACTTTGTTGAAATACATATATTTCTGATTTAGTGTAGGGAATGGATAACTAACAATGGAAGAAAGAATAATGTTTTAAATGGCCATAAGGAAAGACTTTGTATCTTATTATAGAAACCATGTTTGGATACTCAGTATCCCTGAAGAGAACTTATAGCTGTATGAAAACAGAGACTTAAAATCTATTATTATTGGAGCATCCCAAGTGCCATCTACGGCACTCAACATTAGATGATGTAGTTTAGACAGCCATAGTCACTTACATTTTTTTTTTTGTCAGAAGGCTTGTTATGGTTTTGGTTTGATGGAAAACTGGGGTTGTTCAGAGGTGGCATGTGGGTTTGAACTCCATGGACCCTGTTATATTTATTAAGCAATGTAGAGAGATAGAAGGCCGACTATGGTCAGTCTGTCCTCAGCAGAAATCTTTGTTTATTTTTAACAGCTGGCACAGACATACTACAGAAGGAAAAGATGTGTCAATGAAAAGGAGATGCACACACATAGACTTTATGTAGGGGAGTTTGTAGAGATGGGAATTTAAGTCCAGACTCAGTTTACTACATGCCAGTCGCTACTTGCTGGGTCATTTTGTCACAAGCCCCTATTGTATCTTTAGCAAATACCTTCTGCTGACTACTGTAATGTGTGTGTGAGTAGATGGCACATTTATTCAAGGGCAGTGAATGAATAAAATATGTGGTTTCAACACATAACCTGGAGATTTCAAGAAACTTTCGTGGAATCAAAGTTTCTTGGCTTACTGTAAGTGTCAACCCAACCCTTTCTTTCTAAGAGAAGGTAAACTGATTATGTTCAGTGGAAATTTTATCTATCAGTCCTAGGTCCAAGGTGCCACAGAAAGACTAGTGATGTGACAAGTTTACTGCATTGCGTCATACATTTTAGGCCCTTAACATAAACAGATTCTAATGGCAGTTACCAGGAAGAATACCATAGTAGTTGCCAGAATGGAATGACATCTGCCAGCACATAAATGGTACACAACATCAATGTCTAAGAGTAATTCTTCTGCCAAGATTCTACATGCTTTCATGAATCCTAGGGAATGCAGAGATACACAGGTGTCCCAAGTGCTCCACTGCCTTGAGAGTCGTCCTTGGATATTAGGAACTGAAACGGACACAGTGCCCCTGGAGCTGTGGAGTCTACACTTAAATTCCATGGTGCTTGCTTCTTAAGCCAGCTAGACATAGCCAACTCCATAATTCCAAATAATTCTCCTCCCTAATATCTTAATTTCAAAGTCAGCATTCAATGCAAATATGGATTGTCAAATCTATCTCAAGACTATAATGCATCTCAAGATAACCACCAAATATTACCAAGAGTTGGTCATTAATATCTCACAACATCAACTGACTCAACTCTCCAATAAAAAGACAAAGACTAATAGCATGGATAGATTAACAAGACCCATCATGCTACTGTATAAAAAGAAAACAAAGCCACATATAGGTAGAAAGATAGATATTAACTGAGTAAAGTACTGGAAAAAGGTTACTAATTAATCAAACAGAATAAAGTTCAGAAGTCTTTCTAATATCTAATAAAATAGATTATCAACCAAATTTAGTCAGAAGCAATGAAGAAAGGCACATCATACTCATCAAATGAAAAATCCACTAAAATGACATCTCAATTATGAACATATATGCCTATAAAGCAAGGGCATGAACAATTGTAAAAGAAACATTGATACAGCTTAAACCATACATCAATCATTGCACATTACTAAGGGAAGACTTCAACACCCTACTCTCCCTGCCAAAAAAAATGGTCAACAAAAATTAAAACAACTGAGAAATAATGACACTGATAGATGACATGAATCAAATGGACCTAAAAGACATCTACAGAACATTTCATCCAAATACAATATTATACTTCTTCTTCTTAGAACCTCTGGAACTTTCTCCAAATTTGACCTTATAGTCAGTAACAAAGTAATCTTGAAGAGATAGTCAAATAACACCTTGTATCTTATCAGACCACCATTAAATATAGCTGGACCTCAACTCAACAGAAAAAACAGGAAACCTACACATGCATGTATATTAAACAACTCTCTATCCAACTCAAGACTCCCTAGCATTCAAAGAAAATGAAGGGAGAACAAACCAAACTTTATGGGACACAAGAAAGCAGCACTAAGAGTTACATTTATAGCACCAAGTGCCTTCACAAAAAACTTGGAGACACATCATACAATCAACTTAATATGGCATCTAAAATCTCTTTGGGAAAAAAGAAGCAAACATACTCAAAAGAAGTAGAAGTATGGTAGACTGCCTATTCTTTCTCTGAGTGCCACCAGGCTTCCTTACCAGCTACCAAGATGAGACTTGATAGGCTGTGACCATATGGTGGAGGAGGAGGTCCTCTTCTGTCACAGACCTAGGGGAGGGGAATATGGTGAAAGAAGGAGAGAGGGAGGGAGAAATGGGAGGAGACAAGCAAGGGTATAACAATTGAGATGTAATCTGAATAAATATGCAAAATAAATAAAACAAAAAAAGAAGTAGAAGTCGACATAATCAGTCTCTGAGATCAATTAAACAAGTTCAAAATAAAGTGACAAATTCAAATATTCAATGAACCCATGAGATACTTCTTTGAGAAAACCAACAAATACTTATCAGAACTAACCAAAAGGCAGATAGACAGTATCCCACAAGAAAATCAGAATTGAAAGTGGGGATGTAACAACAGATATGGAAGAAAGGTAAAGAATCATCAGGTCTTACTTCAAAAGCCTAGATGCCGCAAATTGAAAAATCTAAATTAAATGGACAATTTTCTTGATAGATTCCTCTTATCAAAGTTGAATCAACATCAGGTAAACCAATAAAATGTCATATATCCCCTAGGAAAACAGAAAAAAATCATCAAAAGACTCACAACTGAAAACAGCCCAGGGATGGAAGGATTTCAAATAGAATTTTAACAGCCCTTCTAAAAAGAGCTACTACCAATACTCTTCAAACTATTCCACTAAACGTAAATAGAATAAACACTACCAAGCTATAGTCATCTTGATAACTAAACCACACAAAGATCCAACAAAGAGAGATAATTTCAGACTGATTTTCATTATGAACAATGATTAAAAAAAAATCTCAATAAAGTAATCTCACACTGAATCCAGGAACTCATCAAAAATGCCATCTACCAGGACCAAGTAAGCTTCATCCCAGACATGCGGGAGTGCTTCAATATCAGAAATCCATCCACGTAATCCACCATATAAACAAACTGGAAATAAAAACACATAATCATCTCCTAAGTTGCTGAAAAAACATTTGACAAAACCCAACAGTCATTCATGTAAGATCTTCGTGAGATCAGGGATACAAGGCACATACTGAAACATAGTAATGTCAATACACAGCAAGCCTATAGCCAACGTCACATTAAATGTAGAGAAAATATGGTACAGGATAATGCTTTCCACTCTCTCCATATCTCATTAATATAGTTCTTGAAGTCCTATCATGAATTGGAAAGAAAGAAGTCAATGTATCAGTATCTGTGGATATCATGATAGTATACATAAGTGGCTCCACATTTGTACCAGCAAAATCCTATTGCTGGAAACATTTCCAGCAAAGTGGCTGAATAATAAATTAACTCCAAAACTCAGTAGCCCTCCTGAATACAAAATACAAATGAGCTGAGAAAAAAAATTAGTGTAACAACATCTGCCTGGATCTAGGCCCTGGATGAAGGAAAGGCTTAAAGAAGGGTGGAAGCAAGAGTGACAATGGAAGAAAGGGAGGAAGGAGTCAGGTAGTGGGATCAGGAGGAGTTTAGAGCCTGACTGATTGACAATCAGAGTGCTTCTTTATTTATACAGAACTCAGTAGACAGGGATAGATATATGTTTTTCCAAAATATGGATAATAAGTGCCCAAACACTTGTTTTAATTTTTGCTTGGTCATAAGATTCGTCACCATAGATAAACTGTGACAGAACAGAATATTCTTTTAAAATAATTTTCATCAACCCCATAACCCAATTTTTAGCAATATTGAAGTTTCATGGGCATATTCTGTCAATGCATGAAGCCTGTTCTCAGGCTGGTAAATCTTGCACTTCCAAAGAAACTACACAGTAAGAAAATCTCCAAGCCAGCCTGGGAAGATTGCTATGTCTGAGGCAGTGTATTATCAGCTTTCATAGTTGGAGTGCAAATTGCCACTGGGCCCAAGAAAAATCTTAAGGACAAAGTTGCTACAATTATTATTTGATTTCTGCCATAAACACAATGTTTATATTTTATATATTTGTAGAATTTATTAATTTGTATATAATCTTGGTATTCTTTGTTCCTTGGTCATATGAAACCATAGTTGCCTTGTATTAGTTAATGTTTTCTAAGAAATGGAGGTCTTAATAATTTATTACTTTATAATCTGTGCACACTATTCTTTGCCTATAATTGTAGGGAAGAGAGTTTTAGTTAGACCTACTGCCAACTTTCCTAGCCTTCAACTGAATACTCTTTATCTCTAAGTTCCCATTGTTTTGAATATCTTCTTCCTGAGTACGGAACATCCAGGGCAGATATGCAAAAAGGTATCTTTGAGTGAGAGCCTCATAAGGAGGTCTCTGGAATAATTATTTGAATCACAAACTTCAGGGTGTAAAGAAGACCTTCAGGTGGGGACAGATAAGGGTATCACCCTAAATGCAGGAAGGGTAGTATGGTCAGAACATTCCTTGAGACCTTCAGAGGCAAAGTTTCTTGTAGGGAGCATAAATGATTCATAAGAAAAATATCATCACTCCAATATATCAAAAGTGTACAAAAATAAAGCCACTGAAACTTGCAATACTTACATATCAAGGCTGAAATGTGAGGGACTGTATCACAGTGATTGGATCAATCAGTTCAGTTTTTCTGGAGCTTTGTCAAATAGCTTTGCTGGTCTAATGACTTTCAGTGAATTAGATAAGGCTAAGACAAACACCTTTCACAATAGCCACAAGAAATAAAGTATCTTAGTGTAACTGTAAGCAAGCAAATGAAAGACTTGTATAAAACAAAACTTCAGGTCTCTGAAGAAAAGAATGGAAGGTGTCAGAAAATGGAAAGATCTCCCATGGTCATGGCTAGAGAGCATTAGCATAGTAAAAATGAAAAGCTTCTGGAAGCAAGGGGTACTGTCAATAAGGGAAAAGGACAGTGTGAAGTAGAAAAAGATCCTCACCAACCATGCATATGACAGAGGGCTAAAGTCCTGTATATATAAAGAATTCAAGAAATTAATCTCCAACATACCTACTAGTCCAAATTTTAAAAATGGGTTTCAGAGCTAAGCAGAAATTCTCAACAGCAGAATATTGGATGGTGTAGATTCACCTAAAGAAATGGTCAATGCCCTTAGCCAAAAGAGTTTTCCAAATTAAAACAACTCTTATAGTCCACCTTACAACTATCTGAATAGTTAAGATAAAATACTCAAGTGCCTGCACATCCTGGCTAGGATGTAGAGAACGGGAAATACTCCTCAATTGCAGTTGAGATCAAATTGCACAACCACTAGGGAAATTAATCCAGAGGATTGTCAGAAAGCTTAGAACAGCACTGTCACAAGACCAAGCTATACATTTCCAGGGCATATACCCAAAATATGCTCTAGCATACACTCTCCTATAGACTTCCTGACCTTTCTGCCTCACTTCCGTCTCGACACATCCTCAATGCACCCATCAGGCTTCTGTTTCATGTCTTCTAAACAATATCACATAGAAGATGATTTGATGTTTGCTGCCAGCTCATGCTATATCCTGGATTCTTTTGTCACCGTTTCAATATCTTTTCTTCACCAACCCAGGGAAATATACCAAAACCATAATTCTTTTGTAACAAGAACTCTGTGATGAATATTTCCAATGTAGAAACTCTTCTACCTGATAATTTGCATTTTAAAGTTTTACAACTTTGTATGACTGTTGTCTTGCTATCAGGGGATTTTTGTTATTGTCCTAAAACAGAGAAAGAAATTTTAGAAATACTGTTAATTCTGTCATATTTAAACATACTTTGTTTGAATGTTGACTATAACTCTTAACTGTGCTCTCATTCTTTTCATACTAGTTTTCAGAATTTTTCTTCTATATATTATTCTTTTCTTATTAGTGCCCATTACAACAGTGAGCATCAAACATTACTTGTGTAAATATGACCTCTTTTCTATCATTTCATTTACAGGAGGAACTTGTCTATTGCTTTCTAAATCATTTTCACAGAAAAAAGCAGAGTGCCATAGGTGTTTTATAGCAATGTATGTATGATAGCTAGATAATAAATGTTCTTGCTGTCCTTGTCTGCCAACATAGACTTGCATCTCAGAATTCATCAAAAGGTGAAATATATAACAAGCACCCTCTCTTAAAATATATTGCATGGGGATATATACAAATGAACATTAAAATAAAAGCCAAGGCCCATAAAACTTTAGCACAGAATTCTACAAGACATTCAAAAAAGATATAATATAAATACTCTTCAATAATTTCACCAAAGAGAAATGGAAGGAACATTTCTAAATTCATTTTTTTAGGCCAGTGCCATTCTGATAGCCAAATATGTAAAGACTAAACAAATATATATATATATATATATATATATATATATATATACACACACACACACACACACACATATATATATATATATATATATATATATATATATATATATATAGAGAGAGAGAGAGAGAGAGAGAGAGAGAGAGAGAGAATTAAAGACCAATTACATTAAAAGGCTCATTTACCATGACCAAGTTTCATCCCAGAGATGCTCACATGACTAATTATAAAAAAAAATCTGTCAAAAAATACATGATCTGCTACTGCAATCAGACTAGCTGGCCTTGAGAAGACTACAGTCAGTTTCAGCCTCTCTTGTGCCCAGTTCCACCAAGGAATTTTGAATAGAAGAAACCTGTACCTCACCCCACCAGAATATTCACAACAGGAAGGACCATGCTGCATACTCTTCAACCAGCAACTTTTCAAGTGAGAATCACTGCATATTTTCAACACCTGAAGCATCTGTAATAGTATAGCAGGTTAAAAGCAGAGTACATTGCTTTTTTCTGTGGCAACTCAGAAATAAATATGATTGACCAGGACTCAGAAATTTCAAGTTCGTCATGACAAGAGACAGAAAGCAACACCAGAAGTTTACTGCTGAACTTAATTTGCCAGGAATTCAAATAGCCTCACAGACCTGCTTGCAAATTAGGCTGGTTTTACTGCTTCATATCGCCAATGTAATGGGGCTCTGATAAATCTGACTTGAATGGAAACCCTATGGTGAATCCATAGAATATAATGCTAATGGAAATTATTGTTTATTCGAGTGAATTGTAGGTTTCCTGAGGACAGACATCCCTCCTGGTGATTTTTGGAATTTGATTACCAAGGAAGAAATACCAGCCGCTATAAGTCAACTTTATGGGCAAAGATTAAGCTCTCTGTATCTGGCCTTATTCTGGATGTTGTTTTTGCCAGCATTGTCCAGCGTCCATTCTGTCTCACTATAACAACTTCCTGATGATTTTTGGAACCATCTCTTCAAATTTTCAGTCCATGTGGTTGAGACATTTTGAATCTTGTGCTGGACATGTTCCAACCTCACCAATCAGCAAAGTCCATCTTGACTGTAGTGATTGGTTCAGGAATGGACGCATGTTTCAAGTTGGTTTAATGATAATCAACCCTAGGTTTTTTACTCAGTTGTGGAGACGTTCTCTTTACTTAGATACTTTAGTGTTGTAGGAGAAAACTCAAACCAACAGGGCTTACTATGTTGAATGAGCCAGGCAGAAAATGAAGCCAGTATCGAGGGAAACAGAGCCAAAAGAGAGACCTGAGTTCTGATGACAACATAAATGCCCCTGGATGCAACCGTGCCTGAAGCTAGTGGTATATCCCCTGGACTTTTCAGTTATGTGAGCCAATAAATACCCTTGTTGTTTAGGTTTAAAAAAATACATGATCATCTCACTGAAAAATCCTTTGACAAAATCCAAAACCCCTTCATGATAAAATTCATAGAGGGATTAGGGATAAAAAGGACATAACTAAATGTAGTAAAGGTAATGTAAAGAAAGCCAATAGCAACATAAAAATTGAATCACTCAAATTTACTAGTTGATGTGGTGTCTAAGTTGAAATTTAATGCTAATATTGCATGAAAAGTTTACAAATTGATGGTGTCTGTTCATGTGCATTTTCACAAAAACTATCTTTTAAGGAAAATTTGTACTGTGATCCAATATCATTTAATGCAGTGGTCATTTCTGCCCTCAACAATAAAAATAGGAACGTAATTTCTTATATATACTCAGTTCACCTTTTCTAGTTTGACTTGAGAGTAGTGTCCTTTCTATATAACTTTGCATTTGTGACAATATTCTCAACAAATCTATTTTTATTTTAGTGATCTGTTCATATTAGCACTATCATTTATGGAAGAGTTATCTTTGTGGTACTAGTTCCATACAATATGGAACTTGACAGCTCTATGAAAGTAAAAAATGTATATCCTGCCAATTTGCTGAAGGTGTTTATCAGCTGTAGGAGTTCTCTGGTGGAATTTTGGGGGTCACTTATGACAGGCAGATCTGGGTCCTGGGGTCCTCCTCAAACTAAGGCACCAACCAAAGAGAATATAGGCAGTAAACTTCGAATCCCTACCAAGACCTAGCGACGAGCAGGATATTCTCCACCGGTTGAGTGGAGAGTGAGATCTGACTCTCACACGAACTCTGGTGCCCCTTTTCTGACCACGTCCCCTGGATGGGGAGGCCTGGCGGCACTCAGAGGAAGGATAGCAAGTTACCAAGAAGAGAATCGATATTCCAAGAGCATAAACAGGGGGAGGAGGTCTCCCTCAATATAGACATAGGGGAGGGGAGAAGGGGGGAGGTGGGAGGGAGGGAGGAATGAGAGGAAACAGGGGAAGGGCTAACAATCGAGATGTAATATGAATAAATTAATTTTAAAAAAGAAAGTAAAAAATTAACATAGACTAATTTTTTCTTGCTTGGGGTTTGGGACTGAGACAAAGAAAAGATGGTTGGGGTCATGGTTTCGTACACTGTGTTTTTATATGCTGATTTCTTTGCCCAGATATATGGCTACAGTCAAGATGTTTGTATTGTCGTGCTTATTGAAGAATTTTCTGCCTCAGTGATGTGTAAAAAATTGTTCTCCACATCTTTGATAGATTAATAATGAGCTGAACAGTCAATACCTGGGCAGGAGAGTTGAGGATAGAAGAGCAGAGTTGAGGAGATGGTTGCCCCCAAGAAGTCAGCAAGAGAGTGTTTCCTGGAGGAGAGAGATGGAGCAGGAGCATCCAGGACAAGAATAGATGCCAGGTCCCTAGATACATAGTCAGAAAATATTCCACAGCATCATCGACTGCTTAGAATAGATGAGTGTCTCCACAGGTATTGTGCTTTGAAGCTTTTTAATAAATATAATAGGTATCCATGTCTTTATGTGGGAACTAGAGCAAGCTTAGGAATAACAACACATATCATTTTTACATATGAAGAATTTGATTTTAAAAATAAACTATAATGTAAATGCCTCAAAATTAAAATATAAGCAATAAAAACATAATTTTATCACAAGGAGCTAATTTCTTTCCCACCAACAAATATACACAAAATAGTTATGCAGCAGTTTGATTTGCCTGGTGATGATTGTTCATTTCTTACCATTAATCCTTCTACCTCCATTACTGTGGTTTAGTGGTTACTGAATAAATTACATATCATTATTAATAGCAGAAATTTCAGTAGCTTTATGTAAAATATAATTGAATGCAAACATTGTTTTCTACAAAACTTATAACATATATCTCTGGGTAAAATATTTATAAATTCATTTGAACTGTAGTACTTCCTAGTGTGGTGTTCCTAGTGTATCTCAAGGCCAGAACATTGGTCAAAAGTATGTATATTATTAATATTTTAAAAACTTTGTTTTCACAAATACCAAGATAGTGAATTAACTTTGAGAGTTATTAAGGGATTTCAGCAATTTTTATGTTAAGTGAATTTTCTGGGGTACTCTAAGTTGAATGCTGGTAGTAAATGCATTAACACATTCCTTTCTTTATGCTGTTTAGTTTTCCTTCCAAGGTTGGTTCTATGTTGAACTTGAAGATATGAGCATTGGGTAAATGACTTATTTGTGAAATTTATAAAGCAGATGTATAATTAAAGGATTGCAACATTATTTATGTTTATTTTATTACCCCCCAGTTTTAATTCAATTATGAGCTGTTGCTTAGAAAGTACTTCTATGTTACTAACATAAGGTTTTTTTCCCATATAAGTTTGGTTGTGAACATTAAGCTGTTAGCCATGTACACAGATCTTTCCAAATTCATTATATTTATAAGGTTTGTCTCTGGTATGGTTATGGTAATTATTCTTAACTCTAGAATCATATCTGAAGGATGTTTTACATTTGTTGTTTACATTTGTTTGAAGTAGGTATTCTCTGATCAGCTTTAAAGATGAGTCAAGCATTAAAGTTTTGCCATATATTTTACATTTGGATACTTTCTCTCCAATATAGATTCTGTGAGGAGCATTTAGAGATGAGGCACGAGCAAAGACTTTCCAAGTGATTTACAGTTGTAGGACTTTTATTTCTCTACTATGGATTCCATAATGAACTCTAATTTTTAAATGTCAGAAAATGGTTTTGTCACTTATTGCACATTTGTAGGTTTTCTCTCCAATATTAAAATAATGATGCATTTTAAAGCCGACATATATCTAAAGAATGTGCCACCATTTATCAATTCAAATGATTTCTCTCTAGTATGTTTTTAGAATGCTCTTTAAGGATTCTTATTTGGGAAAGATTTTTGCCACTCTCTATATTTGGATGAGTTTTCTCCAGTATGAATTCCCATATGTCTGGTGAGGACTGAGTTTATTTATTGAAGCCTTTTCCACATTCCTAATATCAATGAGTTGTTTTTTTTTTTTTTTTTTTTTTTTTTTTTTTTTTTTTTTTTTTTTTTTTTTTTTTTGCCACCGTTTACAGATGAACAACACAGGGAATTGCACAGCAAAGTGAGAAATAGCCTGTGCTGGTTTCAGACATCATTTGATGTGCAGATACAGATGCATCCTAGAAAAAGTTCTGAGGCATTTCTAGCCAGTAGATGGAGTTGATGCCAAAGTTTGTGTTTGGTTTGGGAAAAACCAGTTCCCTCTGGTTTTGCATGTGCATGCCTTGCATGGGCACGTTCAGGCCTTCTTCCAATTTACCTGCCATGGGTACCACTGATGAAACATGTGTTCATTAATCAAAGTTGTTGTTACATGAAAGTTTTCTGCTTCAAACTTGGCTAACACAGCCATATCAGGAAGTTGATCCCTGAACTCTTTGTGTCTCTCTTCTTAGCTGAAATCATGGTGCCTGTGGCTAGAGATGAAAATGAAAAACATATTTTTCAAGTTGTTTTTATGCAGAGCACAGGACCTCAGATGTAGACCCTAAGGGAAGAAACAGAACCGGAACTCTCCATGGCAGTGGAGAAGGGTCAGAAAGACCTGGGGGTGATTAGGGTGACAGCTGCACTCATTAACAAAGTTAAAAACACACATGTTCACAAACACTTGAGCTGAATATCTACCTGCTGGACTTCAATAGATATGTGTACATCAGTCTTATGGCTAGGCAGACACACGTGTTAATAGGATGGTCTGGATCTTTATCTTCGGGCTCTTGTATAATCCCAATAATGTGTTTTCATTTATTGAGAACCGCTGCTATACAACATTCAAGGAATATGTTCACCTTGAAGGAGATGTGATGATTGGTGCATTTCTCCCTCTTAATCATTTCCGCGAAGTCCAAACACTAAATAGTGTCTTCGGTTCATCCCGGATTCAGGATATTCCTATACAGTAAGTACATTATTCATTTCAGATTTCAGAATTCTTGTGACTTCAAGGATGTATGGATTAAAACTTCTTTGGGTTTTTCACAATCCCTCTTTTCCATTGTCAAATCTCTTCAAGTACATTTTCATGTGTACTGCTTTTTCTCTTTTCAAAGGAAGAGTGCTGATTTTTATGTTACTTATTTTGCTTTTCTCATATCACACAAAAATTCAAGAGCTACTTTTGTCATGCTCCCAATGCCAAACAATTGCAATATCATCAGTGTTAGGATGTCAATATCTGGATAATTTAGTTTAAGTATGACACAGTATCTCCAGGCTTTCCTTAAGGATCCATATGTGATCCTGCGAGCAGAGATGCTGTCACTGAAAGCTGCGACCCCTGAATACCTGCAATGTTGCTGCAGTGACAAGTCTTTACTATATTAGGAGCACCTGATTCCAGAACAGGACTGTCACCTTTAAGATTGGAAATCCAGTTTCTGCTCATCACATCTTTGTCCATATCTCTTTTTTATATTTCATTGTTTCTTTGCTAATCTCTTTTAATCTCCAACAGATCTTAAAACTATGCTGATAGCCATATATTTTTCCCAGTGCTTTTTCTCACTGCATGGATATACTCACCAAGAAATTCTTTCTCTGCATCTGACCTTTTAAAGTTTTGGGTACTTTGTTTTCTTTTTCCTTTTTTGAGATTGGAAGAATAAGGAAAAGTGTAAGAAATCTCTGATTTCAGCAGACAAATTAATGACAAATATTCAAGTGTGAATCTTTATAGAAGAAATAAGGTGTGCTTATCCCATACAGACATCGCAGATCTGTATGGATCATTGTAAACTGCCATGAATAAAGCAAAGGAGCTTGTGAATATCTTCGAAAAATAAGACCTGGTAGGAAAAAAAGCAGGTAGTAACTTAAAAGATAAAATATACTTTGAAGGTGAATCATGCTCAGTGTATTATTCTTACTCTGTATGTTTTAGAGTATTGGTGTGGTGCTACTAAAAAATCAGGACAATAGAGAAAGAAATATGTTTATACTTAAAAAGTCATGATCTATTGCTGGTCCTGACTCAGTTAGTTTGAATGTCATATAATGAAGATGGTGAAACTTCAAAAAATTTATATGTAGATGCATTAATTCATATGTCAAAAGCAGTAGTCAAGGTATATTCAAATTTTTTAGTATTCATATTTTCTCTTGAATTAAACCACAAACTTGTGTCATATGCCTATCAGCCTGGGGAACAAGTACCGGTTTGAGCCCTCCTACATAATCCTAACTATTGCCCCTTTTTATTCATGTTTTCCTCTGTTCTGCATATTTAGTAGTTCAGGAAAAACTGTGCATCTGTATGTGTTTTTCTCTGTATCATGCAGCAACATGCCCATATGTGGAAAAAGTATATTTCATTTACATGATCCATGAGATTCTAGTTTGTTCATGATTAATGAACAGATTGTATCCTATTAAAAATGAAATTTTCTTATAGCCAAAAATAAAATCAAAGTATTTCAGTAAATGAAATCATTATTGTTTCTATAAAATCCAATTTCCAAACATATTTTCCAACACACATATAAACAAATTTGTATTAATTTTTCCAGAATAAAAAAATTGATAAAGTGGAACAATTGTACATTTGATAGGACAATGCTCTGGTGTCTAAAAATAATACAGGATTGATTTCTCCACATTTATCCTCCTGTGTATTAGCAGTGAAACTTGATCTAGCCCTAACTGTATCTTGATACTGAGCTCATTTCTACACTCTTTCATATGGTTTTATAACTGAGATCTCTTTGTCCTTAAATGGCAGCTCTGTGGTTGCTTCTTTGTACATAGTCAGAATGGCTATTGAGTATTCCCTAAATCCTTTCATGGAGGTCTATCATGTATCTGGGCTGCATTCATTAACTTTCGTATTACCATTTTGTTGATTGTTCTTTTGTATCTACCAATATTACTTCATCTCCCGATTATTCATTTAATTAGAAATATAGCTATGTTTTGTAGCTCCCCTTATCTCAGGGCAGTTACAAAGAAGATGTATAAATGGAGGCATTTTCCAGTACATCTAGAAGCACAAACACATGGAAATCCTGTCTCAAAAAACCAAATAAGGGTTTATTAATTCTTCATAATTACATACAAAATGTGTTGATCCTATTCACCCATAACACCCATCCTCCATATTCACTCTCTCTCCTTCTCTAGCCCATATCCAGCTAACTGTGTGATTCAATATGTACTATTTTAATGGAGTCTTCCCTTGAGTGTGCTTGATCTTCTTGTGGTTACATCAGTGAAGAAACTGACTGTCTTTCTCCCAGCACCTATCAAATCTCAATAGTATCTCAGCTAGGTTTCATGCACATATCCTTCCTCATGATGCTATTTTTGTCTTGCTTGAGCACACGTGGTCTTTTAAGGTTTTTATAATCATCTTTAGTTCAATGTGTAGCTGTTATGGACAGAAAATATTCATTCCTTTTGGGTAATCAGAGCCTCTTTTAATATTTCTACTTCCCTTCAGCTATGATACCTCGGCGTTGTTTATGTGGCTGTGATGAGTAAGCTAAATTTATGGCTGAGAACATCATAATCTAGTTTTATATGTATCATGATCACTCATTGGTTTCTGTATGATTTGCAAACTACTGAAAAACAAAATTTTTAGATGATGGCTGAGGGATGCACTACTCCATGGGTACACCACTAAGTCATTAGAAGTTGATTTCATACTGGGTATATTTAGCAGAATAACAGTTCTTCCCTTAGGTTAATGAGTTAAGTAGGCACAGATTCTGGCCATTTTTGTAGCCCCAAGTATGTGTTCCATACCATGGAGTAGACCTTATGTCACATTAGCGAAAAGGTTCTCCACATGTAATGTGTGTCACCCTTTCTACCAAAGGGCATAGCATATAAAGCCAGTCATTTTTTCCATTTTATTATTTTTTTTCTATTTCAACATATACGTTTATAATAGTACACATGAATAAAATACATTACATATAGCAAGAAGAACCATGAAACAATAAGGAATTATATAAATGTATATTCATTGTCTTTTGGCTATTTGTGTTTGGAAATCGCGAAGAAAACATCTTTCTTATCTTGATGAGTCTAAAATTCTGAATGAAAATCAACATCTTGTTTGGAGGTTCTAGCAGGGGAGCGCAGCTACTCGTATACCCTTGACCGAAGACCGGTCCTCCTCTATTCGGGGAAGGTCGTCCTCTTCGACCAAGCGCGCAGCTTCGGGAGGGACGCACATGGAGCGGTGAGGGAGGAAGGGGACACCCGCCTAGCCAGCCAGATCTTTAAACCCCTTCCCAGATCTAGCCAATGGTCAGAATATTCTCCACAGTTGAGTGGAGAGTGTGATATGACTTTTTCACGTACTATGGTGCCTCACATTTGACCATGTCCCCTGGAGGGAGACACCTGGTGGCACTCAGAGGAAGGACAGCAGGTAGCCAAGAAGAGACTTGATACCCTATGAGCATATACTGGGGAAGTAATCCCCCTCAGGAACAGTCATAGGGGAGGGGAATAATGGGAAAATGGGGGGGAGGGGGGGAATGGGAGGATACAAGGGATGGGATAAACATTGAGATGTAACAAGAATAAATTAATAAAAAAACCAAAAAAAAAAAAAAAGAAAAAAAGAAAATCAACATCTATCATATATCATATCTATCTACTGAAAACATTTATTTAGACCTAACACCCTAAGCAACTAATCTTAATTGTTAAACTAAATTATCTGGTCTTCCGCCCATCAAAGACTTGAGAAGGGATAAAACTTAATTACTTGAGTAAACCTGAACATGTAGGTAACATCTTATAAAATGGAAAAAAAAAAATGACAGAGACAGTTTCTAGCTGAACGGTTAGCCAAAATTCTCTATAGTGTTGGAGCATCATCTCCAGTCTTCTGGCCCAGTATATCTGGCAGACATATTAGTGAGGCAGGAAATATTGAGGACTTGTTTACACTGTCTTGGTAGAGTCTGGACATCAATCTGACTGCATCCAAGCTGCCCATTTTAAGGAAAAATTCTGTCTGTGGAAGAAAAGAGGACATTTTGCCAGGTAGCCTGTTTGCCACATTTGAAGCCATCTCCATAAGGAGGCTCTTTGATACTCATAAGCCTCTTTGAGGTAGGCTTGGTGTTGCGGATAGTTAACCTGTCTCATTAAAATAACAAAATCAATTTAATATGCTATTGTATATTTGTCTCTGAGGGTTTTGAAGACCTTATCTAACTATGTTACCTTAGATATCTATAAATTCACTTCTATCTGTTAAAACTAGGATGTATAATCTTGTGATAAAATTAGACTAGTAATTGATATGACCATGATCTGACCAACTACCAATTAACTTGTATTACTTAATTATCCTAAACAGCTGCAGTCACACATTTTGGAAGTAAACATTGTATTATAATCGAGTTCTATAGATACAATACCTCATTTTAGAGTATATATATATAAAATGCTTGTAGATCATAATGATAAATTTGAATTCTATACCAGTGTATCAAAATTTAACTTACTCTGCATCATATACAAAATCTATACCAATGAATTAAAAATAACCTTATTTGTGAGTAACAATTAAGGCATTAGGTTGAAGAGTAGATTCAATAAACTACTTTCTATCCTATCATCCCTATATACTTCAGCTTATATGCTGAAAACAAATTTTAAAAAGTGGGGAGTCAGTTAGTGTGGTGCTCTCTCTTCTTTAAAGCATTGGGGAAGGATAAGCAGCAAGAATCTTAGGGATTTCAAAGCCAGATTTTGTTAATGACTGTGTTCAAGGCCATCCAAGGTTCATGGTCAAACTTGGTGTCAATCAATTCATTAACCCAGCCATTCAGTCAATACATTATTTAAATGATTAGGAGAAATTGTGTGAAATAATATGGACAGCTTAGAAGGACTCTGAATGTCATTCTCTCTCTTATTCACACAGTTATTGACACTTCTACCTAAACAGAGTCTCACATTCACATATGTGATGTACACAGTTCACAAAAACACAAAGGCAAAATAAGTTTCAGCCTGATTTTACATAAATTCCCAGGAATTAAAAGGCAAAACCAGTAATATACCTATTAGTTCAATGCCACCCTAGTGTATATAAGGTGTTTTATGCCTCCTCCATTTTATAACATATCTTAGAAATGATACTTGTGGCAATATGTAATTTGAATTTCCTTTTGCTAGTCTTTAATATATAGTATATTGTTAAAGGAAATGGAATGATTTCATCAAGATATATGTACCTTTCACAGTGGCAGAGGCTGAAATGTCAAGAGTTCTGAAGTTTTGGGTTGGTTTTGGTTATCCAGACAGAGTTTCTCTGTATAGCCTTGATTGTCCTGCACTCACTTTATAGACCAGGCTGGCCAAAATCCAGACACTAAGATTTCTGATGTTTGGTCAGAACGTATGTCTTTATTTATGGGTAGATCAAAATAATTTTAACACATAAATGATAAATATAGAAATGTAATAACAATTAGAGTCCCAGAGATCATAATTAATGGGTGTCTTTTCTGTAATATTTAATCTAATCCTATCTATTTGAAATGCTTACACTTATCCATGACAATCATGAGAAGATATTAAAATACTGAATTTATAAAAATAAAGCATTTTAATTATGAAAAACATTGCAATAAATAGGAAGGCTGTACTCTCTGTCTTTTTACTGTATACTTTTCATGCAATCTTTGCAGGTTTAATTTTAAGACCTACAAGTTGTATTTGGCCCTGATTTTTACCATTGAAAAGATCAACAGAAACCCTTATCTTCTTCCCAACATAACTCTGGGCATTGATCTTTATAATGTTATATCTTTTCAATTGGATATTTTTCGTGAAGCAATTATTTGGATGACAAAGACAATGAGGCCTACACCAAATTACAACTGTGGAGGGAACAGAAAGTCCCTTGCTGTACTCACAGCAACAGCATGGGCAACATCTCTTCTCGTTCCAACACTGATACAGCTCTACAAAATACCTCAGGTGAGGGGCGACGGGTGGGAATTAGGATCCAAGTATCCTTCATTGACATTATAGGTGTCTTAAAATGTAAATTAGTGGCACTGGAATTAATCAGGTATCAAAGGAAAGGATAAAGGTACATGATGGCTACATCCATATGTCCAGAACTTGAAATAGAAAGGAAGGAGAGCTGGATAAGGCCATTAAGGTTACTTACCTGGAGACCTGTCAACAATTTTGTGGTAATGGATTTACATTTTAAAATATGACACATTCATCTTCATCCTGACTGTTTCCATTTCTTGATTTGAGAGTGAGATTGTGTTGGATGCCAATAGCCTTACTCTGGTTTTCAATTTTGTTTTCCCTTCAGCTCACATATGGGCATTTTGATTCTGCTTTGAATGATCAAGGTCAGTTTAATTCTCTCTATCAGATGGGCGACAAGGACACATCTCTGTCCCATGCCATAGTCACTTTGATGCTTCATTTTCACTGGTCCTGGATTGGACTGATCCTCCCAGATGACCACAGAGGGATTCAGATTCTGTCAGATTTGAGAGAAACTATGGAGAGGAATAGCATCTGCATAGCCTTTTGGAAAATGATCCCTGCGAACTTGATTCCAGCTGCCACTATATCATGGAAAGATCTGGAGGAGATTCAGAAATCATCACCAAATGTGGTTGTCATTTATGGGGACATGGTTTCTTCACAAAGTTTAATGTTTCGCATTGCAAAGCTCTTAGTGACATGGAAGGTCTGGATCTTGAACTTTCCATGGGATGTTGACAGTCGTTCAGATTACTTCATGTTAGGGTCATTTCACGGGAGTCTCATTTTTTCACACCACTATGAAGAGATGGTTGAGTTTACCAATTTTATTCGAACAGTTAATCCTTACAAATACCCAAAAGATATTTATCTTCCTAAAATTTGGTTTTTATTCTTCAAATGCTCATTTTCTAAGTCTAATTGTCAACTCTTGGAGAACTGCCAACCCAATGCTTCTTTGGAGTTATTACCCAGACACATTTTTGACCCAGCCATGATTGAAGAGGCCTATAGTATATACAATGCAGTGTATGCTTTGGCCTACAGTCTCCATGAGATGAATCTTCAGCAAATTCAGATGCAACCATATGCTAATGGACAAGAAAAAACATTCTTTCCCTGGCAGGTAATATGTGTCCCTGTGTGTCATAATATCATCAAAGTGACATTTTATTTATTCTGTGTGGTACTCCAATTGCATATTATAGCTTTTAGAATACATGTGAGAAAATATTTGTTTTTCTATTTGTTTGTGATGCATAATGTTGAGTACTGATCCCTGTGGATGGTATGAAAAAAAAACAGGGAATATTTTATTTAATCAATATTGAGTTCACATTACAAGTTGCCTTACCCTTTTTTTTCATAATCCCTCTATTGTTAAAAGTGAGATTTTCCATATGTATTCCTCAGAACAAAGGAAGGAGCAAGAGATCCTGAAGAGTTAAGATGCTTCTGAGCACTACCAAAGGGTTATGAATTAAGGATCACTTTCAAGTGCACTTTAGAGTTCAAGACCCTCATTTAAAGGACAAAAAAATCTTAATATATTGAAAAAATGAAATGTTGTGGCTCCCTTTTCAAAGCCATTTGAATCAGCTGAACCACATATCTTAGTGTCTTGATGTCTTTTTGCTACTGTTTAGTTTCTATTGAAGAAAATAAGATTTTAAAATTTAATGCATTTGTCTCCATATATCTTTCTCCTACAAAGTCAGATTGATATATCCTTTAAATACATTATTTAAGCTGCTCATGTTTTATTTTTTGATTCGCTTATTCATTCATTTAACATATTCATTGCATCCCCATCTCACCTTATCTTCCAGCCTCAGCTTTCTTCTGATTCCTATGTCACCATTACTTATCCTTCAGAGGATGGGAGCCCCGCCTTCCCATCCACCCCACATCTACAATTAGTGTGCCTTCTTCACCTGTGGCCAGTTAAGACAGTCCTACTTGAGGAAGTGACTCAAAAGCTGGCGAGACAGTGCATGTCAGAGAAAGGCCACACTTCACTTACTAGGGGACCCACATGAATCATGAGCTGGCCATCAGCCACATCTTTGTAGGTAGCATAGGTTCAGTCCATGAAAATCTGTAGTTGGTGCTCCTCTCGCAGTCCCATCTGGGCCTTGGGTAGTTGGCTCTATTGTTTTTCTTGTGTAGCTCTTGTACCCTCTGGTGTCTTTTGAACCCCCCCCCCCACTCTTCCACAGGACTCAAGTGATCTATAAAATGCTTGGTTATGAGTATTAACATCTGTTTTCATTGCATCCTGAGTGGAGGCTCTCAGAGGACATCTATGCTAGGCTTCTGTACTGTTCCCTCTCTCCAACTACTTCTCCTTTCAATTCTACTTGCCCTTTTAAATGAAATTAAGCATCCTCTCCAAGGTCTTCCTGGTTATTTAGCTTTTGTAGGTCTATGGCTTGTATTAAAAGTGGGTCTCTCTGATTCTGAGTTTCTAGAATGAGGATGATCTCTTCTAGTTCTATTCATTTACCTGAAAATTTCATTATTTTCTAATTATTTCGTAGCTTAATAGTATTCCACTGTGTAAATGTACCACAATTTCTACATCCGTTCTTCAGTTAAGGGACATGTAGGTTGTTTCCCATTTCTGTATATATGATTAAAGCTTCTATGAACATAGATGAGCAAATGTCCTTATGTATGGAGGAGCATCTTTCATATGTATCTCCAAGAGTGATATACCTGGGTCTTGTCCTCAAAGTTATTTCCAATTTTCTGAGGCAGTGTCATATTGATTTCCAAAGTGGCTGTACATGTTTGCACTACCCCCACCAAAGGAGAAGTGTTCCGCTTTCTCCACATCTTGCCAGCGTGTGCTGTTATTTGTCTTCTTTTTCCTAGCCTTTCTTACTGATGGACAATAGAATCTCAGTGTTTCCATTTGTATTTCCCTGATGACAAAAGAATTTGATCACTTCTTGAACTGTTTCTCTGCTATTTGCTATTACTCTATCAATAATTCTCTGTTAAGCTCTGTGCTTCGTTATTTTTTCAAGACAGGGTTTCTCTGTATAAAAAGCCTTCACTGTCCTGGAACTCTTTTTGTAGAACAGGATGCCTTCAAACTTGCAGAAATCCAGCTGTTTCTGCCTCCAGAGTGCTGGCATGAAAGGCTTACACCACCAAGCCCTGAAAATTCTCCATTTTTTTTTTTTATTGTCTTTTGGTTTGTTGATGCTTACTGTCTTGAGTTATTTATATATTTCAGATATTAGCCTCTGTCAGATGTAGGGTTGGTGAAGATTATTTCCAAGCTTTACCAAAGTTTTTAGTTTTATCAGGACCCATTTATTAATTGTTGATCTTAGAACCTGAGCTATTGGTGTTCTGTTTAGGACATTGTCTCATGTGCCAATTAGTTCAAGGTTCTTCTTTAATTTTTTTATCAGATTTAGTGTGTCTTGTTCTATGTTGAGACCTTTAATTTACTTAGACTTTACTGTTGTGCATGATGATAAATATGAGTCTATTTCCATTTTCTACATGCAGGAATATAGTTAGAACAGCACTAATCATTGAAGATGTTATTTCTACTGTTGTATAGTTTTGTCTCTTTGCCAAAGATCAAGTTTAGGTAGGTCTGTTGATTTCTTACTGGGTGTTTGATTCAAGTCCATTGATCTACCAGCTTATGTCTATGACAGTACCTTGAATTTATTATTACTGATGATCTATAGTAAAGCTTGAATTCAGGCATGAAGATTCTTCCAGGAGATCTTTTATTATACAGGGTAGTTTTAGCTACTCTGTGTTATTTTGTTTTTCCATATGAAGTTGAGAATTGATCTTTCAAGGTTTAAAGAATTATGCCGGTGTTTTGATGGAGATTGTATTGAATCTGTAGATTTATTTTGGTAAAATTATTTGGTAAAATATTTGGTAAAAAAAAAAAACAGTTTTTAAAATGTTGATCCTCCCAGTCCATGAGCTTGGAAGATCTTTCCATCTCATGATAGCTTCTTCACCATCTTTCTTCAAAGACTTGAAGTTTTTTTCATACAAGTCTATCGCTAGCATGGTTAGAGTGATAGCAAGATAATTTTTTGTTGTTTTTGTTTCTGTGTGTTTGTGGCTTCCTGTGAAGAGTGTGATACTTTGGCTTCCCTACCAATTTGTATACCCTGTGATCTCCTCTACTTGTCATGTTGCTCTGGTCAAGACATCAAGTACTGTATTGAAGAGCTATGGAGAGAGTGGTCAGCCTTGTCCTGTTCCTGATTTCAGCTTTTTATCATGAGTGCTTAAAAACTCTAAGTCGTGGGGGCCAACACTATTGGTTGAAGGGATACACAAGAAGAGAATATATTTGGTAAAGAAATAATGAGTAAGGGTGCATGGACAGGAGGATCTTGCATCTCTAAGAGACAACCAATCAAGTTGCTACTTTATTTATATAGGTTTCCCAGAACAAAGAAAGACTAATGGTTATCAAAGAAGTACAGATTAAATGATTTTCTTTTGACATGTGTTTTGTTTTATTTATATATCTGAGATTACAAGACCAGTAATAATTAGAAGGTTAAAAATAAAACAGATATTATCTTAATTATCAGCCCTATAACTCTTAATCAAAGAATTTAAAAGATGCCTCTGCTGAAGCAAACATATTTATTAAATGACTACATGATTTTAGCCTTCTATAATTTTCAGTTTTAAAGTGCTCCAGAGAAACAGAAAATATCTGAATTGGTTGGTTTTTGTTTTGTTTTTGAATAGCAACTACCAATACCTAGTCCTGCATTATTAAGGAATAAATGGTTATTTAAGTCAATCTATCTAAAATACTGAGGTCTATATCTCCTGAAGTGTGGCCTATATTGGACCCTGTTTTATACTACATTTTCAGAGAACTTTAAGTGTATTGTAAAACACAACCTTGAATCTGGTACCAATTCTCGAAGCCAGTGGGAGGTTCTCATCCATTTATAAGTTTACATTGTTCCAATTATACTATTAGATTTTGCTTGGGGTTAGATACCCCAGGAAGATTCCTGAACTCTTTCTATCATTTAGAAATTCCTATAGATTAAAATTTCTGGCATCCAGCATAATAGAGTCTATGTTTGATTTTCTAGATAACAGAAATGGATATGTAACTGATATGATCTATGTACCCATATTTGAATGCAAATGTGAACTTACTTCAAAATGAATTCTGGAAGGAGCCCAAATACAAAATAAAATGCACAATTTCTAGAGGCAAAAAAAAAAAAAAAAAAAAAAAAAAAAAAGAAATTCCTAGGTTTATGCTTCTCTATTTTTATGTCAGCCTCAGAGCATAAGAAAGGCAAGCCCTATAAAGTTATTTACTCAGAAACAGAAGGTTCAGAGGATTTTTATGGAGACATTTACCTGATAAGCTTAGGACTTTCCTAAAAAGACTCAGAAAATAATTTTCTCAGGAAAAGACATAAAATAAATCATAATACAGATGGTCCATAAGAATACAACAGGCAGAGACCAAAACCTGAAAGATAGAGCTGCAGGGACCACACATTTGGCTCAGCTTTGCAGAAACTGTGACAAACAGTTATGTTCCCTTTAACTTTCACCATTTCCAGTGGATATGGCGACGTCAACTGAGATTCTTTGTACTACTTAAAAACAAACAAACAAACAAACAAAACAAATTATTTTAGAATCTCACGTTTATTTCACCATATGTGCCTGCATCTCTTTTAGCTCCTCCCTTTCCTAAAGAACACACTACTGAATATTCCGGTGAGAGGTCACACAGTAATGGATGGGAGAAGAAAGCTAGACTCAGAGTATGAAATTCTCAATATCTGGAATTTTCCAAAGGGTCTGGGATTAAAGGTGAAAGTTGGAACTATTTCTCCAAATGCTCCCCAAGGTCAACAGTTCTCTTTGTCTGATCAGATGATACAATGGCCAATAAAATTTACTCAGGTGAGTTCTGACTCATCTCACTTCTTTGACTTTCAATATAAATAAAAATAATTCTCAAGATATAATGATTCTTGTTGTATGCTGGAGCATCTTCCAACAAGAATCATTGCTCAACCATGTTCACAGCAGCCTTATTCATAATAGCCAGATCATGGAAACAGCCTAAGTGTCCCTCAGTAGAAGAATGGATAAAGAAACTGTGGTACATTTACACTATGGAATACTACTCAGCTATTAAAAAGAAGGAGTTCCCGAAATTTGTGGACAAATGGATTGAGCTAGTGAGTTAACCCAGAAGCAGAACGAGTCAAATGGCATATACTCACTTATATCTGCATACTAGCCCAAGGGGCATGTCTTATGAAAATCTTCACTTACCAGGAAACTGGGATAGAGGGGAGGACATCCTATTGGGACTCTAGATGAGAGAAGCATGGGAGGATAGCAAAGTATAAGGATCCAGAGGATCCTAGAAACCTACAAGACGAGCATTATGATGGGCAGATTTGGGCCCAGGGGTCCCACTCAAACTATGGCACCAGCCAAAGACAATACAGGCTGTAATTTCAAACCCCTACCCAGATCTAGCCAATGGACAGGACATTCTCCACAGTTGGGTGGAGAGTGGGGTATGACTTTCACACGTACTCTGGTGCCTCATATTTGACCATGTTCCCTGGAGGGGGAGACAGTGGCACTCAGAGGAAAGATAGCAGGCTACCAAGAAGAGACTTGATACCCTATGGGCATATACAGGGGGAGGAAGTCCTCCTCAGTCACAGTCATAGGGGAGGGGAGTAAGGGGAAAGTGGGAGGGAGGGAAGAATGGGAGGTTACAAGGGATGGGCTAACCATTGAGATGTAACAAGAATAAATTAATAAAAAACTGAAAAAAGATATAATGATTCTTGGACATTCATTTGATATCAAGAGTATACAATATAATGAACTGCACATAAAAAACAGCCAAGACAGACTATTTTCTCATTCCCTGACTCTGATCAATGGGAAAGTTTATTTTCTTATGAGTAGTATGTTTGTTAGATTTCTGTCTTTTCTACATAACATCATCAACAGAAGCATCTGAAGGAGATACAGGTTTAATTGGCAGACACTGTGAGCATATATTATATTATGGTGGGAAAAGAATGTATTATGAGCCAGAAAAAGTGATCACATCATGTTCACAGACTAGATTAAAAGATCAAAGAATGTGGTTGCTCATCTTCTATCTCCTTTTCATTCTATCGGTGGCAGTTGACATTGTAATACTAACACTCATTTTGTGGTGGATCTTTCCACCTCAGGTAAATATCTCCATAAAATCACACACACACACACACACACACACACACACACACACACACACACACACACACACACACAAGATTTGGTTCCATGATAAATCTGAGTACTATAAAGTTTTCAATCCATATTCACAGCCACATTGTATGTAAGAGCTCCTCCTTTCAGTCAGTAAGCATAGAGACAAGTTGAATCTGAATTTATACCATGACCTTCTAGAACACTGCCTTAATGGCCTGATTTTAACAACATCACAGAATTGGACCAAGACTTAAGGATATGGGCTGTGCAGCCCCAAAGTTGCCAGCAGTATTAATACCAAAGCACATTATCTTCCATTGTAAGTGTGAGAGTTTGCAAATTAACTCTTTGATGAGACTCAGAAATTCTCCATTTACTTGATTTTTTTCAAAGAATTGAGCATTTTCTAATAGCTTTCATCTTTCTCAGATTCCTCAGTCTGTGTGCAGTGAGAGTTGTAAGCCTGGATTCAGGAAAGCTGCCCAGGAAGGCAAGGCTGTCTGCTGCTTTGATTGCACTCCCTGTTCAGACAATGAGATTTCCAATGCGACAGGTAAATACAGGCTTCCAACTGCATTTACAACTTATCCATAAGAGTCTGCAGTATCAAAGCAAATGTAAAAGGAAAGAAGTAAGAAATGAGCTTCTATTTCTTGGTTAGACCTTAAGTATTGCTGTGACTTTAATTTCCTCTGGACATGGAATCATCATTGACTTACCTTGTTGTTCTATTGCAGACATTGTTCCCGAAAGAGGGCCATCTTGCACAAAAATTAACATTCTGTTTCTTTTTACTAAGATAATAGTGTTCTGATCACTCTTTCTTTGTGTTTTCAAACTTGTTCAGTCACATGTAGTATTCATTTAAAGCTTGTATTTCTCACATCATCTTTAAGAGTATTCCAAGTTTATTTACTTATTTTTGTACACAGTACTTGAATGGAGAGATAGGTTTGATTTCTCCACTACATATAGTTTATCTTTAACAAAACTATGTATCTTTAAAAATAGACTATTTTGTATTATATATTCTTTCAAAATCTTTGTCTCCTTTTTATTGAAAATAGTCTCTTCTCTCACAAAACATAACCTGAATATATCTCCACTCCTTCTACTTCTCTGGGTTTGTGCCCACACTCTCTTAAAAGAGATCTACTCCTCATTTTCAGGTTTCTAAGAGAGAACAAAACATAAAAAAAGATAAAACAAAAAATCATCATGTAGAACTTGGAAAAGAGAAAAACAAAAATCAAAAGAGTGCGCACAAGCACTAGAGATTCATATTTTTAGACATTAGACATAAAACTGCTAAAGTGAAACAGGACTTGGGGAGAATTTTGATGGCCCTGTGTTTCCTGATTTGGTCTCTGTGTGTACAAAAGAAGCATTACTCAGTTGTTATAGACAGCCTGTTCTTCAGGTGTATAGTTTCCCTTCTGCCTACCTTATCTCCCCTACACTTTCTGCCTCATCTTCTATGGAGTGTCCCTAATCTCTAAGAGGAGTACATAGATGGAGGTGTCTCACTTTGAGCTCTGTGTTTCAAGTTGTCTCTGTCTGTCTCTCTGTCTCTGTCTCTGTGCCTCTCCCTCTTCTCTCTTTCTTTGCACAGTGTCTCTATGTGTGTCTCTGTATTTGTTCCCTTCAACTGCAGGAGTAAAGGCGGATGCCTCTGCAAAATTGGGTGACTGAGTCCCTGATCTCTGAGTACGGCAGAATATAATTAGGAGTCATCTTTTTAAACCAGTGGTATTACTCTTCAACATGGTCTCTAGACTATTTAGTCTCTTAGTGTTGGTTTCTCAAGTTGTATCAGAAATGAGCTCCACCTCATGGATGTGGACCCTGTATCAAGTCACATATTGAATGGTTACAACCTCAAGTTGTGTCGCCATTACCTCAGCATATTTTGCATACATAACTGAATGTAGATCAATAGTTTTGGTTGGATTGTTGTAAAGACTCATATTTAGTAGCCTATACAATATCTTTCTGTGTCATAGACATTGGAAGATGGTGTTGAGGGTTCCATGTAGTACTATTTTGACCACCCATGCTAAATGTTTTGTCGGCATGTGTTGTCTTCTGCAGTGGGTCCTTGCTGTCAAGTTTGGCACAGCACACTATTTTCTTGACAGCAGACTATGTTTTCCGTAAGCCTAAGGTTATTGTGTAATGCAAATGTTGATTTCTGTAAACTCCCCATATCGGTTTGTAATTTTGTTCTGAGAATCTTCTGTATCGATGTTTTGTAAACATTGCTCTCCAAATGTGCCCTGATATGCCAGCAAAGCAGTTTATAGCAAAACACTGAATAAGCACGATAATAGGACTGATCTACTGCCAGTCAGGAGAGGAATTAGATAAATGAGGAAGTATATGGGTTAGTCACCATAAAGGATCAAGAGACATCAAGCGAGAGCTAAACAGGAAAAGATACAAAGTGCAAGTATCTCTAGCATGTAAGCTGCAGGATACTACATTAGCCTCTGGGGTTAAAATAGATTAATAACTGTTCAGTTCTTGTGCTGTGAAAAATTGTTAAGATAATACAATTGTGTCTCAGTTATTCATTTGAAAGCCTGGTTAAAAGAGAAACTTAAAAACAAATACTATATTAAAGTAGCTGTAAAATTTCCATTGCACTTATTAAGCAGACAAATCAAATTCTTAAAAACAAGTTCCACTCACACATGATGGTGCATGCCTTTAATCCCAGCCCTTGGGACGCCGAGGCAGGTGGATTGCTTTGAGTTTGAGGCCCGCCTGGTCTACAAAGTGAGTCCAGGACAGCCCAGGATACACAGAGAAACCCTGTCTTAAAAAACAAACAGACAAACAAGTTCCAGTACTGGAAATTTCATTTGTTCACAAGGGACGGTTAATTGGGCTTCATCCTCATTATTTTGAGAATTCAGTAGAATCATCTACATCTATCATAGGATATTTCAATTGCATTAGCTTTCTGCATTGGACTGAACATGCCTTTCATTTCTGCCTGTTCTTGTCTTCATTTCTTCTCTCAATTTTATCTCACCCTACTTCCTACCTGTCCCTCCTATTTTATCCTCCCTAGCTCCAGTCCCCATAAAATATGTTGTATTTCACCCTCTCACTGAAATTCCTGTGACCACACTAATCCCCTTTTTTATTCCAAACATTGTGTCTACAGAGTGTAGGTTGGATATCATTTATTTAACAGCTAATATAGAGATAGAAGCAAATACCGTATTTATCTGCCTGGGTCTGGCTTACTTCATTCATGATAATTTTTTCTATTTATGCTCATTTTACTGTAGGTTTCATGATGTTATATTTAACAACTGAATAATAATTCTCCTTCATGTAAATATATCACATTTTTATTTGTTTTTATATTGAAGGGTATCTAAGGTGTTCCTAGTTTTTGCCTTTTGTGGCTAGAGTACCAATGAACACAGTTAATCAAATGTCTCTGTGGTACTATGAGGTACCATTTGGATATATCCCCAAGAGTGCTATAGCAAGATTTTTAGGCAGATTGATTCCTAAGTGTTCTTCTTGTAGCACTCTTTGCCAGAAGCAGTTGTCAATTGTATTGTATTCTTAGACCGTTCACAAAAATAAGATGGACGGTCAAAGGAGTTTTGATGCATAGAATATATTTTTATTATGGTTTCCAATCTAATATTATTTTGATCTGTTCCTACTTCCTTTACCAGTCAAATCCACAGTCTTTCTTTCACTCTCTCTCTCATTAGAAAACAAATAGACATCCAAAAATAAGGATAAAATAAACATGATAAAATAAAAGCAAGTTACTAGGATAGGATTAAACAAAAAACATAAATAATTTAATAAACTCCAAAGAAACGCTGCAAGAAACACATGCACATATGTTTATATTCAGGAATCCCATACAAACAAAATTTGAAACTGTAAAAAAGAACTGTAAGGTTAAAAAATGCCCAGACATAGTATTGTGAAACAATAAAACTTCTAAAAACACCATTAAGCTAATTTTGTATTGACCATTTGCTACTGGGAATGGGGATGGCCATTAAGCTTTATTTTATTACCTACTAGAAATCCATTTGAATGTAATTTTCCTTTACCTGTAGTTGTTACTTAGATAGCTACTGTGTTAGAGATGAGGTTTGTGTCTCTTTCACATATCAATACTAGGACCTCAACTGCTTATACAGATACAGGTCATGTAAAGTATATAAATCCAGCACATAAAGATTTTCTTTCTTTGTTTCTTCCTTCATCACTGTTCTTACAATATTTCTGAATCCTTTTCTTCTGTGTTCACTTTTCCATGAAGAAAGGTATTTTATTGGGATACTCATTTTAGAACCAAGTATTAAAATCTGTTCCTCTCTGCAGACTGTCCATTAAGTTGTCTCTGTATTTATTCCTTTCTACTGTAGGAAGATGCTTCTCTGATGAAAGATGAGAAAAATATGGATCTATTGGTGCAGAAGAATGTCATAAGGCATTGATTATATTGTCACGTGTTTTTGTAGCACAAAAGTGTTTGTTTGCTTACTAAGTCAGTTGGCTATCTTATCTCAGAATTTGGCTGCCCAGATAGTGTAGGCATAGGTTACATGTCATGGAGTGGGTCTTTTTTTCTTTATAATATTTTTATTAATTCACTCATATTATATCTCAATTGTTATCCCATCCCATGTATCCTCCCATTACTCACTCCTCCAACTTTCACATTCCCTATTCCCCTGTGACAGTGACTGAGGGGGAACCTCCTCCCCCTGAATATGATGCTAGGGTATCAAGTCTCTTCTTGGTAGCCTGCTATCCTTCCTCTGAGTGCCACCTGGCCTCCCCATACAGGGGACATGGTCAAATGTGGGGCACCAGAGTTCATGTGAAAGTCAAGCCCCCCTCTCCATTTAACTGTGGAGAATGTCCTGTCCATTGGCTAGATCTGAGTAGTGGTTTGATGCTCACTGCATGTATGGTCCTTGTTTGGTGCCATAGTTTGAGCAGAACTGCTGGGTCCAGATCCGCTCATCATAGTGTTCTTCTTGTAGGTTTCTAGAATCCTCTGGATCTTTCTATTTCCCCATTCTCCCATATTACTCTCACTTAGAGTCCCAATAGGATCTCCTCACCTCTATCCCACTTTCCTGGTAAATGAAGACTTTCATGGGACATGTCCCTTGAGCTACTGTCCAGATATAAGTGAGTATATACCATTTGAGTCTTTCCACTTCTGGGTTGACTCACTCATTATGATCATTTTTAGTTCAATCCATTTGTCCACAAATTTTGGGAATTCCTTGTTTTTAATAGCTGAGTAATATTTCATAATGTAAATGTCCCACAGTTTCTTTATCCATTCTTCTACTGAGGGACACTTAGGCTGTTTCCATGTTCTGGCTATTATGAATAAGGCTGCTATGAACATGGTTGAGCATATGTCCTTATTGTGTACTGGAGCATCTTCTAGAAGTGGAACAGCTAGGTCATTTTTTTATTAATTTATTCTTGTTACATCTCAATGGTTATCCCATCCCTTGTATCCTCCCATTCTTCCCTCCCTCCCATTTTCCCCTTATTCCCCTCCACTATGACTGTTCCTGATGGGGATTACCTCCCCCTGTATATGCTCATAGGATATCAAGTCTCTTCTTGGTAACCTGCTGTCCTTCCTCTGAGTGCCACCAGGTCCCCCCCTCCAGGGGACATGGTCCAATGTGAGGCACCAGAGTACGTGAGAAAGTCATATCCCACTCTCCACTCAACTGTGGAGAATGTTCTGACCGTTGGCTAGATCTAGGTAGGGGTTTAAAGTTTACCACCTGTATTGTCCTTGAACAGCTGGGTCTTGATGAAGCCTTATTCCCAGTTTTCTGAGATAGCACCAGATAGATTTTCAAAGTGGTTGTACTAGTTTGCATTCCCACCAGCAATGAAGGAGTGTTCCTCTTTCTCCATATCCTCACCAACATGTGATGTTGTTTGAGTTTTTTATCTTAGCCATTCTGATAGGTGTAAGATGGAATCTCAGAGTTGTTTTGATTTGCATTTCTCTGATGACTAAAGATGTTGAGCATTTCTTTAAATGTTTTTTCAGCCATTTGATATTCCTCTGTTGAGAATTCTCTGTCTAAATCTGAACCCCATTTCTCAATTGGATTATTTGGTTTTGTGATGTTTAATTTCTTGAGTTCTTTATATGTATTGAATATTAGACCTTTGTCAGATGTAGGGTTGGGGAAGCTCTTTTCTCAGTCTGTAGGCTGTCACTTTGTGCTGTTGACAGTGTCTCCTGCCTCACAGAGCTTCTCAGCCTCATGAGGATCCCACTTGTTCGTGAATTGGGAGAATTCGATAAGTAAAAGTGTCCATATTACCCAAAACAATTTACAGATTCAATGCAATCCCTATCAAAATAAATACACAATTTTTAAAAGACCATGAAAGATCAATTCTGAACTTCATATGGAAAAACAAAAAAACCAGAATAGCGAAAACAATTCTATACAATAAAAGATCCTCTGGAGGAATCTCCATACCTGATCTCAAGCTGTACTGTAGAGCAACAGTAATTAAAACTGAATGGTCCTGGCACAGCAATAGGCTGGTGGATCAATGGAATCAAATCAAAGACACAGAAGTGAATCCACACATATATAGTCACTTGATTTTTGACAAAGAAGCCAAATTTATTCAATGGAAAAAGGATAGCATCTTCAACAAATGGTGCTGGTCTAACTGGATGTCTACATGTAGAAAAATGCCTTTGGACCCACACTTGTCACCATGCACAAAACTCAAGCCCAAGTGGATTAAAAACCTCAACATAAAATCAGAGACACCAAATCGGTTAGAAGAAAGAGTGGGGAAGAGCCTGGAACACATTGGCACAGGAGACAACTTCCTGAACAGAGCACCAACAACCCAGGCCTTAAGGTCAACAATTAATAAATAAGATCTCATGGAGTGAGTCTTAATTTCGATCAAATCATACCTTTTTTTTTTTTTCAAAAAGTTTGTGCCACTATAGCACCAATGTGTCCTACAAGTAGTAGCTCACCATCATAAATTGCAGTGTTTCTAGCAGTGGTGGCACTTTGTTTTCTTCTGTAGTATTGTGCAATATAATTCTTCAGTAGTATGAAAACTAACCAGTAGTGTTAAAGGATGTATATAGGCACTATTTGGAATTCTCCTTGTTTAGTAAGTTATAAGTTCTTTTCTTCAGGAGTGGAGCCTGTAACCAGTTTCTGGAGAGTGACCAGTAGCCTTGTAAATATCCTGGTTAGTTTTTTGGGTTCTTGTGGGGCCCCTTTGGACAATAATTATGATGCAACTCATTTGAACTTTCATTTTGTGGCTAGAAATATCTAGATGTTTTGGCTCTCCCATTATTTGGTTATCCCGATGAAATGTTCTTTCATATTTTTATATATTTCTAGTAGAGTCTACAGTGTTTTTTTCCCATACTATGTCTCAATGGCTCCTACTTGTAGATGTCCGTCTCCACATACTCTTTCCAATTCTCTACTTTTCTCCCTTCATCATTTGATCTCTCCATTCACTCTCCCCTCCCATAACTAAGCATTCCAATGTTCTACTTCTGCCCTTTAGGGGGATCCTTTTCTCTCCCAGTCCATCATTTTATATATAACTTTGGTGGCTATGTGGCTTGAAGCCGTCTTATAAATACTTAAGATATTAAAGCCTCATGTAAATGAATACATAGCCTACTTGAGGTTTTAGGTCTATGTATGTCACTTAAGATTATTTTTATTCTACCTACACAAATTTATCTGTTCATATCCACAAGATGTTTAAATTTACAGATTCTGCTAATATGATCCACTTTTTTATTCATTGTCCTGCTACACTAGAGTCTAAACAGTAAAGTCAAGATCATGCGATCAGTCTCCAAAACAAAGATATTCAGAAATCTGTCATGTGATGCATATTTCCCGCTTGGGGAGTATGTGAAAATCATATTCATGACATCTCCTACAATGAATAAAAACACATTGCGTAAATATTTTCCTATGTGTTAGGTGATAACATAGTTGTGTCACTGCTAAATTTATTATAATGAACATCAACTATGCTAGTGAGAGATTTGCAAAACTTGAAGTGACAATCATCATTAACCCATTGATACCACTGTGCCTATAACTTATAAACAGTATTAAGAGCTTGTTTGTTGTATATTATATATCTTAATATGGAATCATGTCTTGTGACAACTCTCCAAAATTGCAATCATGCAATGCACATTGAATATTAGTTGAATAATGAATTAGAGATAACTGCAAGTACATGAGCAACTAAACGTAATAATGTGGAAGCATCACTAGTTCTTAGTCATGATATTCAAAATAGAAAATTAATGTAGCAAAATGGATTTGGAAAAATCAAACTGGTTATAGTGTGAGTAACTCTAAACAGCTTAAGAATTATGTAGGATATTGAATGAAGACAGAAAAAGATAAGAAAACGATAAATGACATTAAATCAATAAACACAATGCATATTGGGGCATTGAAAATGTTGATTAAAAATTATTAATCTCTTTCAAAAACATATTTAAAAAACATTTACAAACATATCTGGTATTCTACAGTGTTAAAAATATGTTTATGGACAAATATTATACTTTCCTCGTGCATTTTGGAATAGCAACTGGTGTTCTTATTTTAATGGTCTTGGTAGATGGCAATAGTGTGTGGAATTTGAACCATGTGATCACTTGTTATAAGTACTATATCAAAGGCATTCCGTATCACTATATTAAGGTAAGCCTGTGGCTTTAGAGCCAGTCAAATTTCTTTTAAATTAATGGGAACATCAAATCTGGATATATTTCTATGTGAACTCTGGCATTCCACTTAGGTCCTCTGCTTCTGGTGAACTAGTTTAATTTTTTCCTTTTTGCTATTTTTCTGTTTTAAAAATTATATTATAATTAATCATCATGCACTTGCTTTTTATCTTCTTAAGTGTTTCCATAAGCCCTTCCTTGCTTTTTCTCAAACTCATTGCTGGGTTTTGTTTCATTTTTCTCTTACTGAAAACAATTACTTCATAGGACATAGCCTGATTATAGTTTCTCTTCTCTCTATTTCTCACTACCCCCCCATCCACTCTTACATGGGTCTATTTCCTTTTTTACTCCCTTTAGAAAAGAACAGTTTTATAAGAGATAACAAACAGACATGTCAAAATAAAATATAAGGAAAACCTATCACATTCTTTTTGCAGACAGCAACTGAACAGAAAGAAAACTATTAAACACAGAGGCAAAAAAAAAAAAAAGACTCAGAGACAACTTATTCTCATAGTCAGTAGTCTCATCATAACACTAAAATAATAAACAAAAGATATATTCAGATGAACTGTTGACTCATTATAGAACACGTGCTTGTTGCTTTAGTCTCTGTGAGTTCATATGAACCTTGTTAAGTTGATTCAGAGAGCCTTGTTCTACAGGTGCCCTCTGTCCCTTCTGAAACTTATAATCTTCCCACCTCCTCCTCTATAAGATTTCCTGACCTCTGAGGGAAGGCATTTTATGGAGCCCTCCAATATAGACTCTCTTTACATAATATCTGGATGTGGATCTCTGGAAATATTCTTCTCTGCTGCCAGATAAGGTCTCTCTGAAGATAGCTGAATATGTAAATGATCTATGACAATGAAAGAATATTATTTGGAATAATCTTACTGATTTTTTTTTTTTAAGGCAAGTTGTACTGGGCTTTACTCTGGGTCTCTGGAATATCTAGTCACTTGCTCTTTGTTGCCCAAGCAGTGTATGTCATGAACACTTTCTTATGGACTTTGTCTCAAGTCAGGTTAGATATTGATTGCCTACTCCAACAAATTCTGTGGGACCCATCGCCCTAGAATATTGTACAGGCAAGGAACATTGTAGTTCAAAGTTTCTGTGACTTGGTTGGTGTCCACATTTCCCTTTCTTCAGTCTGGAGACTAACTTAATGCACAAAGGATATACAACACAGGTAGATTCTTTGTGTGGACACCAGCTCAATTTCTCCATGTTCATGGAGTTGTATGGAAGTTCTTCTCTAAAGGAAGCCCCATTCTGTTAGTTTGTGGAAAGTAAGCCTCACTCTTTGCATCAGCTTTTATTGTCTTGGAAATTACATGTGACTTCTTTGGCCAAAATTTCCATCGAATGTAGCCATTCCTTCCACTAATAGCCTTGCCTGGCTATCAGAGATTCATATCTTAGATTCTTTATCCTCTTTTATTTAGGAGATATCAGTAGGATTCCCTTCATAGATTCAAGAATGTTTCTACATATATAGAATAAACATCCCCACCTCCAGCTATTTCTTAAAACATTCTGTCCATGGCTTCTGCACTCTCATTTGATTTCTCATGCTCCTTTCTCTATGTGCATCCAGTCTGCCTGTAAAATATAGTCAATTTCCCCTTCCTAGGGAGTTACATTTTCTTCCAAGTAGATGGTACTCTTTTTCTTAATCTAGTGATTTTCTTTTTCTTTTTTCTTTTCTTTTCTTTCTTTCTTTTTTTTTTTTTTTTTTTGCATAGTAAACATTGGCAGTTCTCTTTTAATAAATAGATAAGATAAGGGTGATTAACAACCAGCATGCATTATTTATGAGTAACGTAATGTGCTTCAAAAATTTTGAAGTTCGTTGTCTACAAGTAGGTCTGCTTTCCCTGTCTCCATTTTATTATGTAAATTATTGCTGTAATAATCTTTTACCTAGGAATGTTCTAAATGAATAGGCCTGGAATTAATGAAAGTTTCTTTTCATGTTGATTTCTTTTTGTGTCATTCAGTTTTAAAAGTCATCGTAACTTTGATTCATCTTCCTTTATGCCAGCCACAGAGGCAAACATAAACAAACATCTAGTAACTATTGGCTATATTAATTAATGGCGAAGGACACATGAGTGATTATTTCTAGAGTCAACTCAAATATTAATGTAAGTGGCTGAAACACACACACACATTTCATGTGTCTTCTCAATTCTGATCTCATTGTGATTTTCAATCTGTGGGGATGAAAGTCTCTTTCAGAACTTTTGCTTGAGACCATCAGGCGGGAGGGAAACCTTTACATTACAATTCATAGCAGTAGCAAAATTGAAGTTAGGATATAGCTAAATATTAATTTTATGGCTGTACTTCACTACAAAAAAAAAGAAACAGAATTAAAAAGTCACAACATTAGAAAGATTAAGAATCACTGTCTTAGGATCTCTGGTTCAATGTACTTTATTATTTACATCAGGTCTGGTACATATTTGTAAGTATTAAATACCATATCTGTTTTTCTGGGTCTTGGATATCACACTCAGGATTTTTAAGCCTGATGAAGTCATTTAATATTACTCAAGTAAAATAACTCTCCTTTCTCTGTATATTTTTGTAGTGTCTTGTTTACCAGGATGGGTAAGACAATTTCCTTATTCATCTTAATCAACCAGGGTATATATCCATAATTGTTCAGAGTTTCCTAGTGCAATGCCTGTGTTGCCTGGGAATAGGAAATGTGCAATTCTAATACTGTCATCATTTTGCCTTCACATCCATTATATTCCTTGTATGTTGAAATGGGTGGTTTAAAAGTCCTTGTTTATAGATGGGGATTAAATCATTACTTATTCTCAAGATCTTCCACAGTCATATTCCCTTTCCCTCATCACAGATCTCTGTAAAAAGAGGCTTCTTTGACTAAGGTAAGGATAAATGTATTACTTGTTGATGTGGATAAATACACTTATAAGGCTTTTTGATAACAATTGGATTAAGGAAAGTAGAAGCTCTGAGTTCCTTCATATATGAAAGAACTCCCCAAATCACAAATTTTCATGTGTCCTCATAGTACCATGTATGAAATACACTTTTGATAAATATTCCTCCCCTGCACTTTAGCCATATATTACATGCTTAAATATATTCAATATGTACAGCATAGGATCGCTTCAGTCGTGTGTACAAAATCCAACACAATTTTCTGTAAGTGGCTATATTTTGAAGACATATGTACTAGCTTTAGGGTGAAAACATACATGATAAAGTATGACATTCAAATATCACTGATACAACATTATAGACTAGACAAAACTTATTTCTTAAAGAGAAGTGATATTCTTATATCAATTAGTTAGTAAAACATATATCATATAACTTACATAAGTCAGAGACACAACTCAATTCTTATTTTATTATAAATTTTTTTATTAATTCATTCATACTACATCTCAGTTGTTATCCCATCCCTTCCATCCTCCCATTTCTCCCTTCCTACCACTTTTAAACTATTACCCTCCCCTATGACTGTGACTGAGAGGGACCTCCTCCCCCTGTATATGATCATAGGGTATCAAGTCTCCTCTTGGTAGCCTGCCATCCTTTCCCTGAGTGCTACCAGGACTCCCCATCAAGGGGACATGGTCAACTATGGGGCACCAGAGTTCATGTGAAAGTCAGTCCCCACTCTTCACTCATATGTAGAGAATGACCGGTCTCTTGGCTAGCTCTGGGTAGGGGTTCAATGTTTACTGCGTGTGCTGTCTTTGGTTGGTGCCATAGATTGTGCAGAACCCCTGGGACCAGATCTGCCAGTCATAATGTTCTACTTGTAGATTTCTAGGACCCTCTGGATCCTTCTATTTCTCCATTCTCCCATGCTTCTCTCACCTAGAGTCCCAATAGGATGTCCTCCCCTTTATCCCACCTTCCTGATAGGTGAAGACTTTCATGGGACATGTCCCTTGGGCTAGTGTCCAGATATAAGTGAGTATATACCTTTTGAGTCTTTCTCCTTCTGGGTTGACTCACTCATTATGATCAGTTCTAGTTCAATCCATTTGTCCACAAATTTTGGGAATTCCTTGTTTTTAATAGCTGAATAATATTCCATAATGTAAATGTACCACAGTTTCTTTATCCATTTTCTACTGAGGGACACTTAGGCTGTTTCCATGTTCTGACTATTATGAATAAGGCTGCTATGAACATGGTTGAGCATATGTCCTTATTATGTGCTGGAGCATCTTCTGGGTATATTCCAAGGAGTGGAACAACTGGGTCTTGATGAAGCCCTATTCCCAGTTTTCTGAGACAGCACCAGATAGATTTTCAAAGTGGTTGTACTAGTTTGCATTCCCACCAGCAATGGAGGAGTGTTCTTCTTTCTCCACATCCTTGCCAGCATGTGGTGTAGTTTGAATTTTTGATCTTAGCCATTCTGATGGGTGTAAGATGGAATCTCAGAGTTACTACTCAGTTTTTGATGCATCCATTTCTCAATATGAAAAACAAAGCACTAAAAATCAAAAGATAGAAATAAGTCATGCTTTTGATATAAACTTTAGACAACATCTATGAAAAAACTGATTAGAGTTTCATGGTCCCACTAAAGAAAAAAACAAAAAACAAAAAAACAAGATATCTAAGAAGACATTAGATTCTCCTGAAAAATAAAATGGTAAATGTTTAACTAAAAATATAAGACAGTCACAATCCCTTGCTGAGGTGATAGGACTTAGAGATTCACAAGGTTTAATATAATACAAATATAGCATTATAAACTAAGCTACTTTTGCTTTTTAATTCAACATAAAAGCCACAAATGTTTAGGAGTAGATTATTCAAAATTTCACTTTTGAATATCTAGAAATTTTTCAGTAGTTCTCCCTCTTTATATGTTAAAGATAATACTATAGCTAAAAATAAAATAAATTAAAACAAAAACAAACAAAAATCAAACATATTACTAGTTACGGATATAAGTTTAAAGAGGGTAATGTTATGTAGTATTTCAAAATCTTTCAGAGTATTAGCTAAATCGGAAAACCAAAAAGATTCATTAAAATAATTAAATATGAGTCTTAAATAAGAGAATACCATTTAAAATGAATTTCAAATAGCAGCATTATTGCACAAAATTTATATCCAGGATTACTTTTTTTTTTCAGGAGGTGTCCAAATATAATTAAGATTATATAATATGATTCTTAACCTTATGAATTATAAAATATATGCTAACATGTCACACATTGATAGAAAGTATACAAAGACAAAGGAAAAGCATTGGTCTTCTTTCATTTTAGTCAGCACAAGCCACAAGGGTGGTACACATGTGTATCACAGAGTACTTAAATATCTGTGTCTGAAACAATAAATAAAGGTGATTATGGAAATATCTCAGTGAGCTGAAGCCCAGTAACAGCTTAGGAGGCTATTCAAACAGAAAGGATTTATTCAGTCTCTTTCATTTCTGAACAGATATGGATCACTGTGTGAAGTGTCCAGAAACTCACTACGCAAACTCAGAGAAGAACCACTGCCTCCCGAAATCTGTGACCTTTTTGGCCTATGAAGATCCCTTGGGCATGGCTCTCACCATCACAGCACTGTGCTTCTCTGCACTCACAGCTGGGGTCCTTTTAGTCTTTGTGAAACACAGAGACACACCCATTGTCAAGGCCAATAATAGGACTCTCAGCTACACCCTGCTTTTGACCCTCATCATCTGTTTCCTCAGTTCCTTGCTCTTCATTGGCCAACCCAACACAACCACATGCATCTTGCAGCAGACAGCATTTGCAATTTTGTTCACTGTGGCTCTCTCCACAGTGTTGGCTAAAGCTATTACAGTGGTTCTTGCCTTCAAGGTCACTGTTCCAGCTAGAATGGTGAGGTGGTTGATGGTATCAAGGGCCCCTAATCTCATCATTCCCATCTGCACACTCATCCAACTTGTTCTCTGTGGGATCTGGCTGCTTACATCTCCACCCTTCACTGATCAAGATGCTCATGCTGAACATGGTCACATCATCCTTCTGTGCAACAAGGGTTCAGAAGTTGCCTTCCACTGTGTCCTGGGATACCTCTGCTTTTTGGCACTTCTGAGCTATGGCTTGGCCTACTTGTCTAGGAATCTGCCAGACACATTCAATGAAGCCAAGTTCCTGTCATTCAGCATGCAGGTATTCTTCTGTGTGTGGGTCACCTTCCTTCCTGTCTACCACAGCACAAAGGGGAAGCTCATGGTGGCCATGGAAGTCTTCTCTATCATGGCTTCCAGTACAGCACTCCTTGGCTTGATCTTTGCCCCCAAGTGCTACATCATTTTGTTAAGACCAGAGAAGAACTCTGGTCTTGACATCAGGCACAAAGTCCATTCAAGAAGAATAGTCATTTAAATTTTATTTTAAACATAATCACTGTTAGTAAATGAAACACAGTGATTGGAACCAGTGACAAAGCACTATAAGTTCAGGTTTCATATATGATTATGTGGGTCATAATATTTCATCTAATTGTACTAAATCTCTTTGCACTGGAACCATTATTTTTTTCTTTTCTATTGAAAATCACATTATAATTCTTTTTAATGTAATAGGAACTCACTATGTATCCTTTGAAGCCTATAGCCCCATAAGTAGCACTCTGTAACATAACATCATGGATATCTATGTTCTTCTGCTTACAAAGTTTTGGTGTAGAAGATGTGTCCCCAAGTCCAGCATGTTGTATTCATTTTGTCCTTCTATGATTAAAAATATTAAATATTATCTGATTGCTTGTATTTTTGGACTCCAGAATATCCTAATATATTCTAATGTGTAAATTGAACATTTTTAGGTCAGATTGCCTTTCAAGCAACTATTTGACATGTTTTCATATTGATGATTTTTAGAAGAAACTTCATGGTTTAGAATGATAGTAAAGGCTTAATCTATTTTCAGATCTCATTATTTTGGTACATGTGGAAAAATGAAGCTTATTATTTAGGGAATCATATAAAGTGCCTCATTGGCAACCAGTAGCAGTTTGGAAACCTAGAGTTCAGGATCAGGATATGAGTTACTGATCACATTGTTAATAGGCTGTTATGAGCATGAGGCATTGGAACAGAAGCAAGAAGGGTCAGTTCAGTTTAGCAGCAGATATGGCTAGATATAGAGCATTAATAAAATTGTACAACACATGTAATATATTTCATTGAAATACATATATTTCTTTCTTAGAAAAGTGGAATTCATGGGTAATTAACAATGAAAGGAAAAATAGTATTTTAAATGACCTTAGGGAAAGACTTTGAATCTTATTATAGAAACCATGTTTGGATACTCAGTGTCCTTGAAGAGAATTATGGCTGAATGAAAACAGGATAAAGTCTCTTATCCTTGAAATATCCTAAATGCCACCAATAGGTGTCATCATTGGCTGATGTAATTTGGACAGTCACAGTCACTTATAGGTTTTCTGGCTGAAAGTTTGCTATTGTCCTGGTATGAAAGAAAAGTGGGGTAATTCAGAGGTGGGGTATGGGTTTGAGCTCCATGGACCCTGTTATATTTCTGAACCAATTAGAACATGGCAGACAGACTGCCATCAGTCTGCCCTCAGCCGAGATATTTGGGTTTTTTTTTTCTAATAATAGGGACATATATATAGTACAGAGAGAAGAGATGTGTCAATGAAAAATGGATGTGCACATAGACTTTATGTAGAGCAATTTGTAGAGAGGAAAATGTAATGCTGATTCAGTTAACTACATGCTATTCTACTTACTGGGCCATTTCTTCACATTTTACTATTATATCTTTAGTAAATGCCTTTTGCATGTGCGTAATGCATGTGTGAGTAGATGGCTGATTTATTCAATGGCAGTGAATGAATAAAAGTTTCAGTTTCAACACAGAATCAGGAGATTTCAACAAACTTCAGTGAAATCAAAAGTTCCTTGGCTTAGTGTAGCATCAGCCCTTCTTTCCCCTGATTATGTTTTGAAGGAATTTCATCTATCAGTCCAAAGTCAAAGGGGCAACATAATGACTAGGGATGTGACAAGTTTACTGCATGCAATCAGACTTTGTATACGTTTATCAGAAACAATATAATGGCAATTATCATGAAGAGTACTACAGTAGTTCCCAGGATGGAATGACATTTGCCAGAATATGCCGGTTATACAACTTTAATGTCTAAGACTAATTCTTCTGCCAAACTTCTACATGATTTCCTGACTTCTAGGGAATACAGCGACACACAGATGTCCACTTCCTTGAAAGATTACTTTAGATGTTAGCAGCTGAATGGGACAGAGTGCCTCAGGAGGTATGGATTCTGCACTGAAAATCCAATGGTGCTTTCTCAAGCCAGCTAGACATAGCCAACTCCTAATTTCCAATAGTTTCCTCTCCCTTGTATTTTTTATTTCAATGTACACAAGTCAACTTTCAATGCAGACATGGAGTGGCAACTGAATCTCAAGACTGACTATACTGTATCTCAGGATAACCACCAAAAGTTACCCAGAGATGGTCATTAATATCTCTCAACATCAATTGACTCAATTATCCAATAAAAAGTCAGAGACTAACACAATGGATGCATCAACTGGACGCACCATTCTGCTGTATACAACAAACAAACAAAAAACCACACATCTCAGCCACAAAGGTAGATAATACCTGAGAGCAAAGTCTTGGAAGAAGATTTCCAAACAAACAGACAAAAGAATCAGGTGGGAGATGCTGCTCTAATATCTAATAAAATAGATTATCAACCAAATTTTATCAGAAGTGATGAGAAAGGTCACACCATACTCATCAAAGGAAACACTTCACCAAATAACATCTCAATTATGAATATCTATGCCCCTAATGCAAGGGCATCCACATTTGTAAAAGAAACATTGATAAAGCTTAAACAGTACATCAATCCCCTATACATTACTATTTTCAAACTTTAACACCTCTGTCTCCCCAAAACAGAGGTCAACAAAAAAGAAAAACAGCAGAGAAATAATAACTCAGACAGATGACATGAATCAAATGCATCTAGAAGATGTCTACAGAGCATTTCACCTGAAATGTTGAAATAATACCTTGAATCTTACCAGACCACCAAAGAATATTGCTGGACTGCAATACAACAGAAAAAAAAAACAGAAAAACTATGCATGCATGTATATTGAACAACTTTCTACTCACTAAAGCTTTCCTAACATTCAAAGAAAATGAAGATACAACATAATCAATTTTATGGGACACAATGAAAGTAGTGCTAAAAGGAACATTGATAGCATTAAGTACCTTCGTAGTGAACTTGGAGACATCTCAGGCAAGCAAATTAATGTCACATCTGAAACCTTTAGGGAAAAAAAGAATATCCAATAGACATAAAGAGCTGTAAAGAATCACCCTCAGAGTGGAAATAAACGAGTTCAAAACAAAGAGACCAATTCAAATAGTGAATGAACCCAAGAACGTCTTCATTGAGAAAATGAACAAGATAGACAAACACTTAGCCAATCTAACAAAAAGGCAGATGTACAATATCTGTCATCATACTCAGAATTGAAAGTTGGGATATAACAACAGATATGGAAGAAATCGAAAGTATCATTAGGTCTTACTTCAAAAACATATCCTTCAACTTAGGAAATACATCAATATAATCCACCATATAAACAAACTGGAAATAAAACACATAATCATCTCCTTATATGCTGAAAGAAATTTGGCAAAATTCAACACCCATTCATGTAATATCTTGGAGAGATCAGGGATATGAGGAATATCAATACACAGCAAGCTTATATCCAATATCAAATTAAATATAGTTTAATATAGTTATTGAAGTCCTACCTAGAGCAATAAGACAGATTAAGTAGACCACAGAGATGTGAATTGGAAAGGAAGAAGTCAACATATCACTATTCATAGATAATGTGATAGTATATATATGTAGCACCCAAAATCCCAGCAGTGGAATACTGCTGCAAATAAGTGGCTGGATACAAAATTAACTCACAAACTCAGTTGACCTCCTGAATACAAAAGATAAGTGGGCTGAGAAAGAAGTTAATATAATAACCCCTGCTGGGGCCCTCCTCCTGGATGAGGGAAGGACTTGAAGAACGGTAGATGCAAAAGTGACTGATGATGGAAGAATGGGAGGAACGAGTCAGGCACTGGGATGAGGAGGTATTTCCAGCCTGACTGAGTGGCAGTCAGAGAGCTTCTTTATTTATACAGAACTCAGTAGGCAGGGATAGACACGTGTTCCAAAACATAGAGAATGTAATTTTTCTGCTCAAACACATATTTTGACTTCTGCTTGGTCATAAGTTTTGTCATTACTGATAAACCATGACAGAAAAGAATTATCTTTTAAAATAATCTTTCCTCATCAACCACATAACCCAACTTTTACCAACATTGAAGTTTTAAGAGAATATTTTGACAAACACAACAGCCTGTTCTCAGGCTGGTTACCCTTGCAGTTCCAAAGGCACTAGACAGAAAAAAATTTTTTGATGCAGCCTGGACAGATTGTTTGGTCCTAAGTGGTGTATTATCAGCTTTTAATGGTCAAAGTGAAAATTATTACTAGGCCCAAGCAACATCTTCAGGTCAAAGTTGCTGCAGTTGTTATTCAATTTCTGCCATAAATACAATGTTTCTATTTTATTTATTTGTAGAATTTATGTATATATACATATATATGCATTATGTATATATACATATATACATATAATCTTGTCATTATTTGTTCCTTGTTCATATGACTCTATAGTAGCCTGTATGAGTTAACCTTTTCTAAGTAAGGGAGATATTAATATTTTATTGTTTTATAATTTGTCCACATGATTCTTTGTCCATCATTATAAGGAAGATTGGCTTTTAGTTTGATCTGTTGCCAACATCTGTAGTCTATGATATACAAGGGTATATTGCTTACTCTCACAAGTTTACTTTAGTTTGATTATCTTGTTCCTGAGTAAGGAACATATAAGGCAGATGTGTCTCATAAGGAGATCTCTGGCATAATTATTTGAGTCACAACCTGCATGGAATAAGGAACATGCTCAAGTCGGACTGCATAAGGATATGTCCCTACAAGTGAGAGGGGTAGTATGGTCAGGACATTCCTGAGGAAGCATAAAAGCAATGTTTCTGGGAGAGGGCATACATGATTCATAAGAAAAATTTCATCAATTCAATATCTCAAAATTGTACACAAATTAAAAGTACCCCAAGCTTTCAATTAGTAGAGATAATCAAAGCCAAAATGTGAGGGACTGTGCCACAGTGATTGTGTCAATCAGCTCAGATTTGCTGGAACTTGGTCAAATAGCTCTGCTGGCCTTATGATTTTCCCTATTCCAATTAGATAAGCCTGTGGGAAACACCTTTCATAATAGCCACAAAAAAGCCATAAAGGATCTTGGTATAACTCTAAGAAGATAAAAGACTTGTATGAAATAAACCTTCAGGTTTCTGAAAAAAAATTGATGATGTCAGATGATGGAAAGACCTGATATGATCATGGTTAGGTAGTATTAGCATGGTAAAAATGGCCAACCTACCAAAAGGAAGCTACAGATTCAATGCAAATCCCATCAATATATCAACATAATTATTTACAAGCCTTGAAAGAACAATCTTAAACCCCATTTTAAAAGACAAAAACCCCAGAATAGCCAAGACAAACCTGTACACCAAAAGATATCCTGGATGTATCTTAATCCTGGACCTCAAACTGTACTATAGAGCAACAGTAAGAAAAACTGCATGGTCCTTATATAGAAACAGACTGGTGGATCAATGGAATAAAAAAAGCCCAGCCAGACATATACACTTATGGATACTTGAATTTTGGCAAAGAAGCCAACACTATGCAATGGATGAAAGATTGCATCCTTACTAAATGGTGTTGGTCAAACTGGATGCCTACACATAGAAAAATCAAAATAGATCCATATTATCACCCTGCAGAAAACACAAGTTCAAGCAGATCAAGACCGTTAACATTGAACCACAAACACTAAAACTGTTAGAAGAGAAAGTGAGGAACAGAATTGAACCCATTGGCACAAGAGACAACTTCCTGAGCAGAACACAACCAGCTAAGGCTCTAAGGTCAACCATAGTAAATGGCACCTTATGACACTGAAAAGCTTCTGTAAAGTAAGAGACAGCGTCAATAAATCAAAAGGACAGCCTACAATAGGTAAAGATCTTCACTAACCATACATAGGACAGAGGGCTCATGTCCAATATTTAAAGGATTCAAGAAATTAAACATCAGCAAACCAAATAATACATATTTTAAAGAATGGATTACAGAGGTCAACAGAAATTCTTATCCAAAGAATATTGAAGAGTGGGGAATAACTTAGAGAAATGCTCAATGTCCTTAGCCATTGGGGCAATGCAAATAAAAGTGATTCATATTTCATCTTACAACTATTTGAGTAGTCAAGAAAAGAAAACTCAAATGACATCACATGCTGGTTAGGATATGGAGAAAGGAGAACACTCCTACATTTCTTGTGTACATGCAAACATGTACAACTGCTTTGGAAATCAATCTCATATTTCCTCAGAAAACTTAGAACATCTCTTTCAGAAGACCCATCTAGAGCATTCTTAGGCATATACCCAAAAGGTGCTCCAGCATACAACAAGGACATTTACTCAAATATGTATGTTGTGACATTATTCCTAACACTCAGAAAATGGAAACAACCAAGATATCCCTCAACCAAATAATTCATGGATTATGGTACATCAACACAGTGGAATAATATTCAACTATAAAAAACAATAACATTGTGAAATGTTTAGGCAAATGGGTGGAGCCTGAAAAGATCATCCTGAGTGAAGTATCTCAGACCCAGAAAAACATGAATGGTATATGCTCACTTATAAGGAGATATTGTTTATATAATAGAGGATATCCATATTACAGTCCACATAGCTAAGGTTGCTAAGTAACAAGGAGAACCCTAACCAGGAAGCTTAATTCTCATTCAAAAGAACAAATGCAATAGACATCAGAAGCAGTTGAAGAGATGGAACAGAATGGGAGCTTACCATAGGTGTCCTTTATCTAAAGGACTCCACCTTGCATGGGATCTGAGCAGAAGCTGAGTCTCACAGGCTAACATTGGGCAGAGCACATAGAGTTCTATGGAAGAGTGAGGTGATAGAAGAATGCTGAGGAGACAGGAGCTCCACCAGAAGACCAACAAAGCCTACATATCTGGACCAGATGCTGCAAACAAGGTACAAGCATAGAAGACTTAGATGCCCGCTCTGCTCTAATATGGCAAATATGCAGCTAAGTCTCACTATGGGTCTCTTGGTGAGAGGAGCAGAAACTGTTCCTTCCATGAACTCTGTTGTCTGGTCTTTGACACTTCCCCCTGTCAGTTGTCTAACTATACCAGAAGAAGAGTATGCAGACAGTCTTGATGAGTCTTGACAGTCTGGGTAAGGTGAAAGGGGAGAAAGGCTTCCTGGTCTCTGAGCATTAGGGAAAGGGCATAGGGAGGAAGAGGAGGGATAATGGGATTGGGAGTAGATGAGGGAAGGGACTACAGTTAGAATGTAAAGTGAAGAAATTTTAAAAATTAAATTAAGAAAATACACAAGACATTCCTATGGACTACATCTTAAAAATCTAATCAGAGCACTCCCGCTGCCGTGATGTTCGGACCTCCAAAATATATAAAGAACTCAAGAAATTAAACACCACCAAACCGAATAACCCAATTGAGAAATGGGGCTTGGAACTAAACAGAGAATTCTCAACAGAGGAGTATCAAATGGCTGAGAAACACTTAAGAAATGCTCAACCTCCTTAGTCATCAGAGAAATGCAAATCAAAACAACTCTGAGATTCCATCTTACACCCATCAGAATGGCTAAGATCAAAAACTCAAGCGACACCACATGCTGGCGAGGATGTGGGGAGAGAGGAACACTCCTTCATTGCTGGTGGGAATGCAAACTAGTACAGCCACTTTGGAAATCTATCTGGTGCTATCTCAGAAAAATGGGAATAGGGCTTCCTCAAGACCCAGCTATTCCATTCCTTGGAATATACCCAGAAGATGCTCCAGCACACAAGAAGAAAATTTGCTCAACCATGTTCATAGCAGCCTTATTCATAATAGCCAGAACATGGAAACAGCCTAAGTGTCCCTCAGTAGAAGAGTGGATAAAGAAACTGCGGTACATATACACTATGGAATACTACTCAGCTATTAAAAACAAGGAATTCCCGAAATTTGTGGATAAATGGATTGAGCTAGAAATGATCATAATGAGTGAGTTAACCCAGAAGCAGAAAGAATCAAATGGTATATACTCACTTATATCTGCATACTAGCCCAAGGGGCATGTCCCACAAAAGCCTTCACTTACCAGGAAACTGGGACAGAGGGGAAGGCATCCTATTGGGACTCTAAATGAGAGACGCATGGGAGAACAGCAAAATAAAAGGATACAGAGGGTCCTAGAAATCTACAAGTAGAACAGTATCATAGGCAGATTTGGGCCCAGGGGTCCCACTCAAGCTAAGGCACCAGCCAAGGACAATACAGGAGGTAAACTTTAAACCCCTTCCCAGATCTAGCCAATGGTCAGAATATTCTCCACAGTTGAGTGGAGAGTGTGATTCGACTTTCTCACGTACTCTGGTGCCTCACATTTGACCATGTCCCCTGGAGGGGGAGACCTGGTGGCACTCAGAGGAAGGACAGCAAGTAGCCAAGAAGAGACTTGATACCCTATGAGAATATATAGGGGGATGTAATCCCCCTCAGGAACAGTCATAGGGGAGGGGAATAATGGGAAAAGGGGGGGGGAGGAATGGGAGGTTACAAGGGATGGGATAAACATTGAGATGTAACAAGAATAAATTAATAAAAAAAATAAATAAATAAATAAAACAAAAGCAAAAAAAATAAATGAAATGGACAATTTTCTTGAGAGACTCCACTTACCAAAGTTGAATCAAGATGAGGTAAACAAATTAAAAAGTGATATATCTTCTGCAGAGATAGAAGCATTCATCAAAAGTCTCCCATCAAAAAATAAAGTAGCCCAGGGACAGATGGTTTCATACAGAATTCTACCGGACCTTAAAAGCAGAGTTAATACAACTGACCTAAGGGCTCTAGGTCAAGGGATCACAGTTTTGTTATCATGCTTAGGGGCTATAATATCTACATCTAAATGATACATACAATGTTTCTCTTTCCATGTCTGGACTATCTTATTCAGGATAATTTCTTTCTAGTGTCATCCGTTTGCCTGAAATTTTCATGATGTCATATTTTAACAGCTGTGTAATTCTCCAAAGTGTAAGTTTAACATATTTCTTTATCCACTCTTTGGTTGACAGAAATCTAACTTATTTCCAACTTCTAACAATATGAGTGATATATGTGGCTATTATAAAATTATATAATATTATAATTATGTATTATGTATTGTATAATATAATGTTATAAATTATATATTGTATTACTATTATACACAGGATTACATTTTTCTATGTTGATTCCTCAGCTCTGGGATAACAAATACTTGATTATGGTAGGTGATCTTTCTGTGTGGTTGGATTCTATTTATGGGCATTTTAATGATACTTCTGAATCAATATTTATAAAAGATATGTCTATAAATCTTTTTATTTCATCTTCACATTGCTTGCTTATAATTTTGTTTGTAGTCACATAAAAATAAATTTGGCAACGTTTCTTTTTCTATTGTGTGGAATATTTTGTTGAGCATTTGTATTAGCATTTATTTGAAAGTCTGGTAGAATTGTGAGCTAAAATTGTTTGACTCCTGCTTTTTTCTGGTTGGGAGATTTTAATGACTGATTCTATTTTCTTTAGGTTTTATATGTCTATTTTCTTTTTATTTGATTTACTTTGGTAAGGAATATCTACCAAGAAAATTGTTCATTTCATGTAGATTTTCCAGTTTTGTAGAGTACATTTTTTTGAAGTATAACCTATTAATTCTTTGAAATACCTCAATTTCTGGTGTTATGTCTTGTTTTCTTATGTTATTACAATGTATTCAGATTATCATCTTGTTTGTGTCTTTGCATTCCCACCCTCCCTCCTTTTTCTGCCCTATTCCCCTCCTCTAGACTTCTAACAGAAAGGGACTACCTCCCCCATCATATGACCACAGCCTATCAGGTCTCACCTAGATAGCCTGTTTCTCCTTTCTCTGTGTGCTCTCTGAGTCTCCCTACAAAGGGGAAGTGATGTAATGAAAGCACCAGAGTTCATGTCAGAGGGAATCTCTGCACCCTCCACAACCATGGAGAATAAGCTGTTTCTCCATTGACTATATCTGAACAGCTGGTCTATATTCACAGCATGCATTGTCCTTGATTGGTGCAAGAGTTTGTGCAGGCCCCCTCAGTCCATACTGCTGGACTTGGTGTTTTTTGTGGGGCTCCTGAACCCTTTGGGTTGTTCCATTCCCCCATTCTTCCATTCCACTCTCATTACTCCACTTAAGAGGCCAGCGGCAAGTGTCAGCAACTCACACATGAATTATTTTATTCAGTACAAGGCAACTTCTTAAGATCCAATAGACACTGCCTGGAGGATTCCTTTTCCAAATAAAGCATTAGCATTCTCCTCCTTGTCCAAGGCTCTGATTTCCAGAGGGCTCAAGTAATAAAAACATTCTACCGTACAGAACTGTTGTGAAAGCTAAGATAGACAATGTGCCTAGTACAGGTCTGGCAAGCAAGGGGCATTATAAATTATCCAGCTTAATCCTTCTATGGCTATCTTGCAAGACGCATGATAGGAGCTAGAATGTGAGGATGAGACTTTCAGAGGCCACAGGGAATTCACAGCAATGATCACAGCGTCCTTCTGCCATGCATGTTCTTAATTATTTACAGTTCCACTACTGCAGGAAACAGTGAAGCTCAGAATCGTGAAAGCGCAACTTCTCTATGTGGGAACCATGACAGGGCATACATATTCCCTTGAACCATTGGTGTGTAGCAGAGTTTTCTTTCTGAGCTCAGTAAGTGTTTTGTTGTTGTTTTGTCTTGTTTTTTTATTGACTGCTGTGTGCAAATAGAATATCCAGACCCCAGAAGTGAACATGGGAAAAGTAACCTTTCCACTTCCTTAACCCTCCATCTCTTAATTGTCTGTTCCTTGGCTTATTGACATGCTGGACTCTGAGCTACGTTTGGTGCTGTATGTAAAGGCTGGACACACTCCTTTTCCCCCAGGTGTTTGTTCTCTAAGAGGAGTTCAAAACCATGTACGCTTTATGCCATAAACCTAAAGATAGAGATCAGAAAATTCTGTTTTCAGAGAGGAGGGAGCAGCCAACACAAACTGAGAAATCAGAAATGACTCCGTGGATGAGGAAGTGTGGCTGAGAATATAAGATAATCAAGTATCTCCCCAGGAGAAGATTGCAGGGAGAGACACCTAGATAGTGGTGCACATGACGCCCAGCAACAAGGAAATATGTGGAGATTTCTTGTGTCAAAATAGTAACTTGAAGTTCAAAGGCTGATGTGACAAAAGATGACGAGAAAAATTATATTGAGTCAAATTATGTAATTTAGGTGAGCTATTGTTTCTTAGTGGATGTAAGAAGTTATTTGTGAATCTTTGTGGTTCAGTGTAACCCCTATAGAGTTTAATTTCTTTGTTTTAACTTTATTGAAAATAGATTATTTTCTCACACACACAAAAAAAATCCAATAGGCACATATGAAGAAATGGCCCAGCAAGTACAGACTAGCATGTAGGCAAATTATTCTATATTTAAATTCCCATCTCTACAAAATACCCTACCTAAACCCTATGTGTACACATCCCTTTTTATTAGACACGAATTTTTAATCATATCATAACAATAGCAAATCTTCAGACAGAAAACCTATTAGTTATTGCAGCTGTCCACACTACCATAGCTAATGCTGACATGTATTGATGGCATTTAGGATGTTTCTATAGTAAGTGTCTTAAATTCTCCTGTTTTCACACAGCCACAAGTTCTCTTCAAGGATACTAAATATCCAAACATGGATTCTGTGATCAGGTTCATAGTCTTTCCTGTGGTCAGACAAATAATATTTTTATGTCTGTTGTCAATTATGCATATATTCCATGTCTCTAAGAGACATTATTTTTTCCAATGAAGTACATAATTTCCCCATTACATCTGCTGTAAAGTTTTAGTAACTCCATTCATCCAGTCATGTCTGCTGCTAAACTGAACTTATTCTGCTTGCCTAAGTTCAAGTGTCTTGTGCTCATAACAGCCCATGAGCCATTCAATTAGTCATTCGTATACTGATCCTAAACTCTAGTTTTCCAAATAGCTACTAGTTACAAAAAGGCATTTTTTATTTAAGAGGCATCATTTTTCCAGATGTACCAAAACAATGAAACATGAAAATTGAAGGAGCATTCACTCTTATTCTAAACCATGAAGTTTCTTGTGAAAATGAGAAACTGTTAAATTGATGCTTGAAAGATGATCTGCTCTAATAATAGTTAATTTACAGATTGGAATGTAATAGATTCTTCTGGAGTCCAAAACGAATAAAATTGATCAAATGATATTTGATATTTTCAATCATAAAAGAACAAAATGAATACATGACTGGACATAGGGATACACCTTAACAACCAAATTCTGTGAACAAAAACCTCCACGGATATCCATGAGTTTATCCATGTTGTTCTTATGAGGATTCAGGCCAACAAAGGATACGTAGTGAGTTCCTATTACATTAATAATGTATAATGTGAATCTCAATTTAAAAATTAAAATAATGATTACTCTGGAAAAAACACTTTACTACAATTAAAAGAATTATGGGCACACATCATCATATATTACACATGAATAAGAGACTTACAGTGCTATGTCATTTTTATCTGTTGTGCTTCATTTACTAACAGATTTTTATTTTTATGCAATTTTTAAATGACTATTCTTCTAGAATGGACTTTGTGCCTGGTGTCAAGACCAGAGTTCTTCTCTGGTCTTAACAAAATGATGTAGCACTTGGGGGCAAAGATCAAGCCAAGGAGTGCTGTACTGGAAGCCAAGATAGAGAAGACTTCCATGGCCACCATGAGCTTCCCCTTTGTGCTGTGGTAGACAGGAAGGAAGGTGACCCACACACAGAAGAATACCTGCATGCTGAATGACAGGAACTTGGCTTCATTGAATGTGTCTGGCAGATTCCTAGACAAGTAGGCCAAGCCATAGCTCAGAAGTGCCAAAAAGCAGAGGTATCCCAGGACACAGTGGAAGGCAACTTCTGAACCCTTGTTGCACAGAAGGATGATGTGACCATGTTCAGCATGAGCATCTTGATCAGTGAAGGGTGGAGATGTAAGCAGCCAGATCCCACAGAGAACAAGTTGGATGAGTGTGCAGATGGGAATGATGAGATTAGGGGCCCTTGATACCATCAACCACCTCATCCATCAACCACCTCACCATTCTAGCTGGAACAGTGACCTTGAAGGCAAGAACCACTGTAATAGCTTTAGCCAACACTGTGGAGAGAGCCACAGTGAACAAAATTGCAAATGCTGTCTGCTGCAAGATGAATGTGGTTGTGTTGGGCTGGCCAATGAAGAGCAAGGAAACAGATGATGAGGGTCAAAAGCAGGGTGTAGCTGAGAGTCCTATTATTGGCCTTGACAATGGGTGTGTCTCTGTGTTTCACAAAGACTAAAAGAACCCCAGCTGTGGGTGCAGAGAAGCACAGTGCTGTGATGGAGAAAGCCATGCCCAAGGGATCTTCATAGGCCAAAAAGGTCACAGATTTCGGGAGGCAGTGGTTCTTCTCTGAGTTTGCATAGTGACTTTCTGGACACCTCACACAGTGATTCATATCTATTCAGAAATGAAGAAGACTGAATCAATGCTTCCTGTTTGAATTGCCTCCTAAGCTGTTACTCGGCTTCAGCTCACTGAGATACTTCCATAATCACCTTCATTTATTGTTTGAGACAGAAATATTTAAGTACCCTGTGAATCATTTCACATCTATACAGCCCTCATTGCCTATGTTTACAAAAATTAAAGAAGGCCAATACTTTTTCCTTATCCTTGTTTGCTTTCTCTGAACTTTTTAATTTTTGCATGTATTTTATAATTCATAGTAGTAGAGAATTATTTTGTATAACCTGAATTTCATTTGGTCATCACCTTATGAAAAATGGCTAATGCTAGAAATGTATTTTGTACAATACGGCTACTATTCTCTGCCATTCATTTCCTAAAATGGTATTCTCTGATTTTTGGCCTATATTTACTTATTTTCATAAAATCCCTTGGGTCCTTCAATTTAGCTCATAAAATATTTTGCAATACTAAATACCATAACCTTCATGAAATTTAAATCCTTCCCTAGTAATAGTTTGTTATATCTACCTATGGTATTAGTTTTAAACATAGAAGAAGAGACCTACTGAAATATTTCTAGGTATCCAAAAGGGAAACTTTCAATACTCAACTCCTGAACATTTGTGATTTTATCTAGAATTCCAAAACATAAACATCTTTATTTATAATGCAATATTTGTATTTTATTATGCCTTATGTATTTTTTAATCATATTACCTCAGCAATGAATTTTCTCTGTTTTATATTTTCAGGTAAGATTTATCAATTTACTTTTAAAAAAATCTAATCTCTCCTTTGATATCTTGAGTTATTTTCTTTAGTGATCATTGATCATGGAACACTACTCAATTTTTCTCAAATATTTTCTAAAGCTTATCACACAGTCCCCTACTTATGTTTCTATTATTAGTTATTATATTGTTTATATAATTGTCTTTATATTGTAGAATATATGCATCAATTATCAAATTACATGTCTTCTTAATTAACTTTCATGATATATATTTTATTAACTTTTTATGTAAGAATGATTATATTGCTTCATTGAAATTTTGAATTCCGTATGTTATCATGTCTGTTTTCTGTCTATATCTAATTACACATGTTTCAAAATACAGTCACTAAAAGAATATTGTTTAGGATTCTGTATCCTTGACTGAAGTGATCCTACACTGTGCATATTGAATATATTTGTGGATCTACTATGTAGCTAATGTGCAGAGGAGGAATATTTATTGAAATAGTATTTCATACATGTTACTATGAACACACATGAGATTTTCTGGTTTGGGGAGGCCATTCACAGAAGAAGGAACTCAGTGCTTCCATTTTCCTTAATCTATTTACTGTCACAGAGCCTTTTAAAATTTTGTCTAGGTACATTAACAGTTAACAATGTCATCCTTAATCAAAGAAGCCTCCCTTCACAGTGATCTGTGATAAGGGATGGAAAATATGACTGTGGAATATCCCGAGAATAGGTGATGATTTAATCCCCATTCATAAACAAGAATTTTAAACCATCCATTTCAATTTTCAGGGAATATAATGGAAATGAAGACAAAATGAATATAATATGGGAACTACAAATTGCCTGTTTCCAGACAACACATTCATTGCACTAAGGAACTATGAACAACTATGGATAAGTATCCTGGTTGAGTAAGAAGAATGCATAAAGTATCTTACCCATCCCTGCTAAACAATCTCCTGCAAAAAATATACAAAGAGAGGAGAATTAATCACTTAACTTGTGTAACAGCAGACGAATATATGAGGCTCCAAGATACAGTATGAAACCAATGGTCATGAAGATGACCATAAATAAGCCAAATATGTCACATGAAAAATTGAAAAACAAAGTCATAAAACTAGTATAGGGGCAATTAAGGATGTGAAGACTTGGCAAGCATTAGTAGAAGGGAACATACCTCGGATATATTGAGTACATGTAGGAAGCTGTAAAAGAGAGAACTTGATCAAAAATAAGCCAAATAGAGGCTGTTCCTCGAAGAATACCAGGTGAATTGGACGCAGATCTACTTTTTTGTTCCCCAGATCCTACCCCTCAATCACATCTTTAGCAGTACAAGAAAACACAAGCTGTGGCCTCATTCCACCCTGCCCTTATCCCCTCCTGTTTAACCTCCCACTACTTTTGCTGTGTCTCAGCTTCCATTTTCAGGAGGAATCGCTAGTAAGGAACAGGCCATGCCTGATAGAAAACCAGGTAGGGTTCCCCCAGACTTTCTCCTCTCTGTCTTCCTAACCAAGCCCTTGATCTCATCCTGTGCTCAGCAACAGAACAGTCTTGTCAAACTTCCTGGCCTTGTGATCCTACTTCATGTATATTCCACAGATCTTCCCCCTTTAAAGTAAGTAGGAGTTACTTTAAAAGCCTGTGCCCCAACAAATTGGAAAATCTAAAAGGAATTGATAGTTTTTCATCAGAAACCACTTACAAAATTTAAATCAAGGTCAGATGAATGACTTAAACAGAGCAATAACTGGTAGTCAAACAGAAGCTGTTATTAAAGTCTCCCAAAGCAAAACAGCCCAAGGCAAGGTGCATAGAGTGCAGAGTTCTCCTAGGTTTTGATAGAAGATTTAATGCCAATACTCCTCATTACTCCACAAGAAGAAATAAGGAAAACTTCCCAATTCATTTTCTGAGGCCACAGTTACCCCAATACTCAACCCACATAAAGTCTCAATAAATGAAAAACAATTACAGGCAAATTTCCTTATGACCTTAGATGCAAAAGTATTCAAAAATTACTTGATTTCAGTGAGAATGCATTAAGTTTATCTTTATTTGTTTTGATATTTTATAGGCTTGCTGTATATTGTCTTGATTGTGCCTAAAATTTGCTGTAACTTTAACATGAAGGGTAATATATGGACCTTGATGTGATAGAAGCTCCACAAAAGACCAAAAGAGCCAAATAACCAGGGCACAGAGAGATTTGTGGAGACTGAAGCACCAACCTAGGCCTCCTTCACAGATGTAGCCAATTTCCACCTCAGACTTTATGTGGTTCCCCTCGTAAGAGAAGTAGCGGCTGTCTATGACATGGATCCTGTTGCTTACTTCACCCTGGAGGGTCTGATTTGCCAGGACACAGGGTAAGTGGGTGTGCAAGGTCCTAATGAGATGCTCCTTGATGTCCTGGAATTGGTTGGTTGTAGGGGGCCTAAGCTGAGGAGTAGTAAAGGAAAGGGTGTGGTGGAAGGAGAGTGGTACCAGGAGGGGAGTGGGGATGGTGGGACAATTAGGATGTAAAATAAGTAAGTAAATTAATTAATTTTTTGTTTTTTTAATTTTTAATTATTAATTTATTCTTGTTACATCTCAATGGTTATTCCATCCCTTGTGTCCTCCCATTCTTCCCTCCCTCCTCTTTTCCCCTTATTCCCCTCCCCTATGACTGTTCCTGAGGGGGATTACCTCCCCCTGTATATTCTCATAGGGTATCAAGTCTCTTCTTGGCTACTTGCTGTCCTTCCTCTGAGTGCCACCAGGTCTCCCCCTCCAGGGGACATGGTCCAATGTGAGGCACCAGAGTACGTGAGAAAGTCATATCCCACTGTCCACTCAAGTGTGGAGACTGTTCTGACCATTGGCTAGATCTGGGTAGGGGTTTAAAGTTTACCGCCTGTATTGTCCTTGGCTGGTGCCTTAGTTTGAGCGGGACCCCTAAACAGAGCACATAAATAGCCCGATTTTTATTTTTTATTTTTTACAAAATGTCTAAAGTACATAATGGAAAATAAAAAGCAGTTTGATCAAATAGTAATGGTAATGGATTTCTCCTTGATATGTAAGTGACAGTTTCCTAGTCATCACCTTACACAAAACTCAACACTCAATGGATCAAAACCTCACTATAAAAGAATACATACTGTACCTGATAGAAGAGACTTGGGAACAGGTAAACACACACTTTTAGAACATAACATAATATAACAGGCACTAATGTGAACAATTATTTAATGTGATCTTAGGGAACCGAAAAAAAATTTTGTAAGGCAAACAACTTAGTCATTTAAAAAAGCAGTGCCATACAAAATGATAATTTTTTTATGAACTGCACATCTGATAATGCACTGATGTCCAGAACATGGAAAGAACTCAAGAAACTAGACATCAGAAATCCCAATAACCTAACTAAAAAACATTGTTGTACATATCTGTACAAAATTGTTCACTAAAAGAAGCACAAATGGCTGAAATTTTAAAGAAATGTTCAACATTGTTATGCATCATGGAAAACTCATGTAAATAAAAAAATCTTTGATATTACTTCCTATACATGACAAAATGGCCAAGATCTATATTCCAAGCAATACCACATGTTGGCAAGGCTATGGAGCAAAGTGAAAATGTCTCTAATATTGGTAGGCATTCAGGATTGCATAACCACTATAGAAATCAATACTGCAGTTACTCAGAATGTTTTGAATTGATCTACCTCAAAACCTAGCTATGTAACTATTGGGCATACATAGAAAGAACACTCAATCCTAGCACAGTACAACATGATCCAACATATTCATTGTAGCTTTACCCGTAATAGCCAGAAACTGGAAATAGCCTAGATGTCCCTCAACAAAAGAATGCATAAAGAATGTGTTAAACTTACACATTGGAGAATTACTCAGGTTTGAAAAAATATGATATCATGAAATTTGCAGGCACGTGGATAAAACTAGAAAAAAATCATCCTGAGTGAGATAACCAAGAACCAGAAATACAAATATGGTATGAATCACTTATAAGTAGATACATGTCTTTCAGTAAATGATAATCAAGCTACGATTCACTAAACTAGAGATTTTAGCAGAGTGGTTCCTAAACTTTTAATGCTCTGACTCTTTAATTCTGTTCATTTTGTTGTGATCCACAGGCATAAAAATAATTTTTGTTACCTTATCACTACAATTTAGCTACTCATATGAATTGTAATTAAAATATCTTGCTCCCCATACCCCATGGTCTTTTTTAATTTTAATTTTATTAATTATTCAGATTACAACTCAATTGTTATCCCATCACTTGTATCCTCCCGTTCCTCCCTCCCTCTCGCTTTCACCCTATTCCCCTAGCCTAGGTCTAAGACCAAGGAGGACCTCCTCCCTTATTATATGGTCATAGGCTATCAATTCTCATCTTGGTAGCCTGCTTATTCTTTCTTTGAGTACCCCATGGTCTTAAGCAACACCTATGAAAGTGACTTTGAAGTCTCACAGATTGAAAACCACTGGGTTAGGTAAAGCACCATCTAGTGAGAATAAATGTATCTCCCTAGGATGGGGAAATGAATATATTTTACAAGCCGACTGGAGGCAGCTGGAGAAAAGATCATGAGAGTGGAGATGGAATGGACATAGTGTTGGAACAAATAGCTAGATGTGGGGATGACATATGTGTTTATGTAGAAATATTTTTGAATCTATGAAGGGGACCCTATTGAGAACTCCTAAATAATAGAGGATAAAGGACCTAAGCTCACCATCTCTTATAGCTAGGCAAGGCTTTTATTGGTGGGAATGAGTGCATTCAATTGAATTTTTGGCCAAGGAGGTCCCATGAAAATCCCCAAACAATATAGGCTGATGCAAAGAGATTTTTACTCTCCACAAGCTGCAACTGATAGAATGGCACCTTCTTGCAGAGAACCACTTACATACAACTCATTGGACATGGAGAAGTGGAGTTGGTGCCCACACAGATAATTTACCTGTGTTATATCACTTTGGTGTATTATGCTACTCTCCACACTGAAGAAAGGGAAATACGGACACCAACTCAGCCACAGAAACTTTGACCTATAATGTTCCCTGCCTATAAAATATGCTAGGGCAGTGGTACCACAGAACTTGTGAGAGAGGTCAAACAACGTCTTATCTGATTAAAGGCACAATCCATGAGAAGAAGCTTATGACATACAGTGCTAGGGTAATAAAGAGCAAGTGACTAAACATCACAGAGACCTAGGATAAAACCCAGGTCAACTTGTCTAAAGAACCATTAAGATGATTCATAATGATATACTGTCATTGTCATAGATATGTTACTTGTCCAATTGTCATCAGAGAGACTTCCTCTAACAGCAGATAGTAATACATGCAGAGCAACAGCCAGATATAATTTGAAGAATTTCTAAATTAGAAGTCTCCATCAAATACCTCTCCTCAGAGTTAAAGAATCCAACAGAGGAGGAAGTCAGAAGTTTATAAAATTCAGAGAGGTTAGAGGGCACCAGGAAAACAAGGACCTCTGAATCAAATTAGGAAGGTGCACATGAGCTCACAGAGACTGAAGCAGCAGGAAGGAATTCTACATGCATCTACAGAAGGTCCTCTGATATGTCTTTTATCAATTGGTTTAGTATTATAATGAGACTACTGACTATGAGAATAAATTGTCTCTGAGTCTTTTGCCTCCACTTTGAACAATTTTCCTTCTCTTGGGTTGTAGTGCCCAACTACAATATGTTAGTTTTTCCTTATAATTTTTGATGTGTCTGGTTGTTATGTTTTTTTTCTAAAGAGAGACAAAAAGGGAGTGTTTCCACACCAAAGGAGATGTGTGGAGGGAGTGTGAGGAGTAGTGGGAGGGGAAACTATAATCAGGATATGTTCAGGATATGTTCTATGAAAGAATTGTTTTCAATAAAAGAGAAGAAATTACATAAAAACAAGCAATGAATTTGAAAGAAAGCAAGGAGGAGTTTATGGAAGTACTTGGAAAGAGAAAAAGATATGATTAATTACAATTTTAAAACTAAAAACATACGAAAAAGGAAAATATAAACCAAGCCCTTCAGTTCAACAGAGCAGAGGTGCCAAGATGAGTACCAGATTTCACGCTAAAATATATTCTGGTCTGATTTATTTAAGAGAAATTTGAGTATATTTAAACTACAAGCTTACTTTAATATGGTGATAAGGAGTAACTTCAATATAGCACTTTTAACAAAAGGCCACATGGATCAAACTCCACACAGTATGATCCTTGAATTAGTATCTTCACAGTTTCAATACCAGTTGATATGCCAACATGGATATTTGAATTATAATATTTGTCCGTAGAAACAGTTTTAACAATATAAAAGAGCATATATGGTTGCATATGTTCTTTATTTTAAAATATAGTTTTAAAACTTAAGAGAACAATGCTGCATTTCCCCTAAGTGGGGCTGGGTGGGTTTTTGTTTGCTCTCTTGTGCTACAGATGCTTATTTTCACTGGGAATTGCTTATAAGTTATTATTGGCCTTATTCAGAGAGAAAACCAGGTTGGACTCAGAGTTCTCTCCCTTTTCCTTTATTTTTCTTTCATAGATATGGAGATATTCTTCTTTTTAACCTATATGGAAGAGTATGTGGAGATAGATATCTAAAATTAAGAGACATTGAGGAGTTGTATGGAAAAGCAACACAGTACAAGTTACTAAGAATATATGAATATATGAAAGAAAATTTAATAAGGATCAGCAAATATTGGGGAGCCAAACCATCTAGATATCTCTAGCCTCAAAATGAAAGTTCCATTATCAAATGACTTGCATATAATTGTTGGCCAAAAATGCTCCACTAGAACACCCAAACAATCCAGAATATTGACAAGGTCAGTTTTTGCTTTCCATAAACTGATTATAGGCTCTATGGCTGAAGATAAGACCTCATAGCTAACTGAACATGGAGAATTCAAAATGATGCCTACCTAGAGCATTCACCACTGCTGTCTAGTTTTCATAGCACTGAGCGGGTTCTCTGCATAGCATCAGAGCAGAAAAGAAAGTATCATCACAGCTATAGGCAGTGTGCCTGAGAATACACTGGTGCAATAGTGGCACAAAATTTTGGGAAAAAAAAAAACACTGGAATTGAAATCTACTCCACGACATGTAACCCATGCCTGACACTCTCAGGGTAGCAAAACCCTGGGATTAAAAAGGAATAGAATTATGAAGCAAACAATTCTTTTCTATTAACAAAAACATAATAGCATAATTGACTCCTAATGACATTCTTATATACATATAAATCAATAGTTTTCTCATTTTTCATCAGAGAATCATTGTCCTACAGTAGAAGGGAATAAATACAGAAACTCCCAAATGAACAATGTGAAGAGAGGGACAGATTTTGAAATAATTAGCTACAAAATAGGTAACTCTATAAAATCTCTTTTTTCAGGGATGAGTGAACACTGCAGAAAGTGATTTAGAAACATTGTAAGAACCAGTGATAAAAGAAAACATCAGAAAAGAAAGTCATCTTTATCTAGGTAGACTTATATACCTATGAACTCATGGAGAGTCTGACATCGTGAAAATGTCCTGTACATGTATAAGCAGGTGAGGTCCTAATGTTCATGTGAGGAATAGAAAAATGCCCCATCCTTAACAGAGAAGCTATCTCAAATAATAAGTAATCGTAAATGAGGAACAAAAAAAACATTATTTCAAATCAATTACTACTGGGTTACAAAATAAAACTTAAGGGCCAAGCCCATGGCCAGTATCAGATGGTAAATATGAAATGATCTGAATGGTATTTTTGAAGGTTTTATTGTTTCACAATACTGTATCTTGGCATTTTTTAACCTTATATTTCATTGTGTATTGTTAGGGTTCCCAGTGTTTGTTTTTATGGGATTCCTGAATGTAAAAATGAGGGTGTATCAATGTGTGCATGGGTTTCTGGCAGAGTTTCCTTAATTATTTATATTGGTTGTTTCATCCAATTCTAGTTGATTTGCTTTTATTTTATTTTGTATTTTTTATTTTTAAAAAATATTTTATTAATTTATTCATATTACATCTCAATTGTTAGCCCATCCCTTGTATACTCCCATTCCTCCCTCCTTCTCATTTTCCCCCTACTCCCCTCCCCTATTACTGTGACTGAGGGGGACCTCTACCCCCTGTATATGCTCATAGGGTATCAAGTCTCTTCTTGGTAGCCTGCTATCCTTCCTCTGAGTGCCACCAGGCATCCCCATAAAGGGAATGTGGGCAAAAATGGGGCACCAGAGTTAGTGTGAAAGTCAGTCCCCACTCTCCACTCAAGCATCACAGAGGTGACCTTATCTAACAGAATTTTGCTTTTATCTTATACTATTTTATTTTATAATAATTTTAGACATCTATTTGTATTCTAATGAGAGAGAGAGAAAGACTATGAATTTGGCTAGGTGGAAAAATATGGACAAATCAAAAGAAAATTGGGAATGGGAACCATAATAAAATTATATTCTATGGATAAAAACTGTTTTGACATTCAATCTTATTCATGAGAGAAGACCTAAGAATACAAACGTGACAGCTCCTGCTGTCAAGGATGTGGCAGAAGGACACTCCTCCAATCTAGTGGAAGTGAAAACTTGTATAGTCAATATGCTATTTCCTCAGAGTGATTAGAATCAAACTACATGAAGATTCAGCTATACCACTCTTGGGAATATCCAAATGGTGCTTCATCATACCACGTGATTAACCATGTTCATTGAAGCTGTAGTCACAAAAGGCAGAAACTGAAAACAACCTAGATGACTCTCAACATAAGAACAAATAAATCAAATTATATATATATATATATATATGTATATATATGTACATATATACATACATACATACATACATACATAATGGAGAATTATTACACAGATGTTAAAAATAATATCATGAAACCTGCAGGAATATCACTAGAAATAATAAGTTTTTCCTGATTGGGGTAAGCCTGAGCCAGAAAGATAAATATGGTATTTGGTGAATTATTTATATTAGCTTTTATATTAATGATAACCAAGGTATACTCTATAGACACACAGTAGTTAGGAATAGATGAAGGGACTTGAGGGGTCACAGGAATTTTGGTGGGAGGATGAAATAGAACATATTTTATGGGGTATGGGAACTATGGTGGATGAAAATAGGAGGGACAGGTAGGAAGTAGGGTGAGATGGGATTGAGGGAATGAATGAAGACGAGAATAGGTAGAAATGGAAAGCATCTGTAGGCCAATGTGGAAAGATAATGCAGTGGAACTTCCTATCATATATGAAGGTGGTCCTAATGAAGTCTCCAAACAAGGAGGAAGAAACCCAATTAGCCATCTCTTTTCAACAAGTTAAACCTCTAGTACTCTGTCTTGTTTTCATGAGTTTTACATTTTGGCTGAAAAGGTGGCATGGCAATGTTTCAGTAATTTTTATATACTGTGTTTGTTTCTCAGTTTCTCTCTTAACCTGGCTATCAAACTAAGAAGTAAAAACAATATTATATTATTTTAATATGTTTTACAGCACAGGAACTGAAAAGTTATTAATATATTTTTAACCCTGTATGCTAATATGGTTTCCTCCAGCTTATATCCTAGAGATTTTTTTGCACTTGGTAACTTTCCCTTCTTCAGCACAGTCTTGGTGTCCACTGCAGAAGACAATGCAATACAATAAAACACTGAGCATAGAGTAGTCAAAATGGTGCCACATGTAACCTTCATCCTCATCTTCCACCGTCTATGACCCAGAAAGTTATTGTATTGACTGGCACAAATTGAATCTTTACACCAACAGAAGCACAAGAATTTTGATCTACATTTTGTCCTGTCTGCAAAATATCCTAAGGTATTGGAGAGACACGCCTTGAGGTTGTAACCAATGTGTGTTTATACATGGCCCACTCCATGTGTTGGAACCCATTTCAGACACAACTTGAGCCAACAACACCTGGAGAGTAAATAGTTCAGAGACCTTGGGAAAGAGTAATACTCTTGGTTTTTAAAAACCATTCTTCTATACTCAGTATATTCTTCTATACTCAGAGATCAGTGATTTAATTGGCCAATATCACAGAGACTTCCTCATTTACTCCTGTAGCAGAAGGGAACATATACAGTGACCCACACACAGACATTGTGCAGAGATTGAGAAAAAGACAGAGAGACAATGAGAGAGAGAGAGAGAGAGGGAGGGGGAGGGAGGGGGGAAGGGAGAGATCTTGGAACACACAGATCAAAGTGAGCTGCCTTCCTCTATTCACTCCTCTTGGAGATTAGGAAACTCCATAGAAGATGAGGCAGAAAGAGTAAGTAAGATTGAGGATATAGAGTGAAAAGAATACACCCAACCAACAGTGTCTCTATAAGAACTAAGCAATGCATTTATGTATACACAGAGACTAAAGAAGGAATGACAGGGTCAACAAAGTCCAGCACTAGGTCATCTGCATTTATACAACATTCAGTTTAGTAGTTTTGTGGGAGTTCTGGGTGTAGGAAACAGTGAGTGTCTGATTCTTGTGCATTTTCATTGGACTTTTATTTTTCTCCTGTATTCTCTTCTCAAAGTTTGATATGATGGCTTTTGTTATATCATACCGTATTTTATTTTGCTATGTTTTGTCGTTATCTCATAGAAGCCTATTCTTTTCTGGAATAAAGATAAGGAGTAGATCTGTGATGAGAGAAAAGGTGGTAACAAATTCAGAAGTAGAAGGAGGGGAAATATATTCAAATCATATTGTGTGAGAGAAGAATCTATGTTTAATAAAAAGGAAAAAAATGTTTAAAAAGAAAATATTATTTGAATTATTGACAGAAATTATATGTAATGTGGACGTCAAACCCACACCACAGTTACTCACTGTGTAAAAAAATGAACTTCTACTGGGAATAATCTTAAAGATGATGTGAGAAATACAAGATTTAGATAATACTACATGTGACTGAACAGGGTTTGAAAACAAAAATAAATAATGCTCACAACACGATGATCTTGGCAAAAGGAAACAGAATGTCAATTTTAGTAAAAAATGGCTCTCTTCAGGAATTGATGTCTACAATGGAACAACAATGTAAGTCAAGGATTATTTCAATATCTAGACTGTCCTTTCAAAGGGAAGTAAAAGTCATGCAATGCTTTAATGTTCAATTAAGAAACAGAGGCTTGGATCCAATATGGCAGAGAGCAGTGTGGACCGTGTTTGGAGGCTCCAGTGAACAATTCAAGGAATTGCACAGATTTCTGAGCCAGGAACACCAAGGTCCCCACACCACGACAGCGGGAGTGCTCCACGGTTCGGAGGGACCAGGGTGCGGAGGACCTGCGTGCCCCTGCACACGGGAGGAGCGCGGATTTTCTCTATCAGAGCAGCAGCGGCAGAGGCAGCAGCAACAGCGGCAGCAACAGCGGCACCAGCGGCAGCAGGGGCAGTGGCTGATGTTTGCAGCTCTGAGCCTTCCGGTGGAGGGGATTAGTGTGGTGGCTGGTGAGAGTTGCTGCAGGAGAGGGGATTCTGGATAGGATTTGGGTCACATGGTGCCTTGTGACCCAAACTGGACTCGGCGGACAGTTCAGCCCCAGAGTCCCGGATTCAGCTCAGTGCATAGTGCCGTAGAGACGCTGTCTCAGGGCAGCAAGCAATTCTGCCTTAGGCACTAGCTCAACTCAGCCACAGCTCCCTGCTGTGACACAGGCTGGGCGGAGTGCTCAGTTCCACCCTAGGCACGAGCTCAGCACAGCCATAGTTCTCCAGCTGTGATGCAGGCTGGGCGGAGCACTCAGCTCCACCAGAGGCACTAGCTCATATCAACGAGCAGTTCTGCCCAAGACACTAGCGCAGCTCAGCGGGCAGTTCTGGGGCGCTAACACAGGCTGAGGTCAGCACGCAGATTCAGCCCAGAGGCCCTAGCTGGACTTGCCGGGCAGACTGGGCCCAGAGACTCTAGTTGAGCTGTGTGCACAGGTTTGGCGGCTCCAAGACTCTGGCTGGATTATCCACGCAGTATAGGCCTGAAGTCCCAGGCTGAATTCAGCATGCAGTGTTAGTCCAGAGCCCCTGGCTGAGCTCGGTGCACAATTCCGCCCCAGAGACTCGGATGGAGCTCAGCATGCAGTTTGGGGCCTGAGTCCCTAACTGTGCTTGGCAGACAGATTGGGTCCAGAGACTCTAGCGGAGCTTTAGGCACAGTCCTGGCTCTAAGACTCTGGTTGGACACAGTGTGCAGTTTGAATCCAGAATTCCTGGCTGAGCTTGGCGGACAGTTCAGGCCCTGAGTCAATAACTGACCACAGCACACAGTGGGATACATTGAAAGCAATGCTCAGAGGAAAATTCATAGCACTAAGTGCCTTTAAAAAGAAATTGGAAACATCACACATAAGCATCTTAATGACACAACTGGAAGCCCTAGATAAAAAAGAAGCAGAAACACCCAAGAGGAGTAGATGTCCGGAAATAATCAAACTCAGGGCTGAAATTAACAAATTAGAAACTAAGAAAACAGTCCAAAGAATCAACAAAACCAAGATCTGGTTCTTTGAGAAAATCAACAAGATAGACAGACCATTAGGCAAACTAACTAAAAGGCAGAGAGACAGTACTGAAATCAACAAAATCAGAAACGAAAAGGGAGACAAAACAACAGACACGGAAGAAATACAAAGAATCATAAGATCCTACTTTGAAGGCATTTATGGCACAAAATTTGAAAATCTAAGGGAAATGGATGATTTTCTCGATCAATTTCACCTGCCAAAGTTGAGTGAAGAACAGATAAACAAGCTAAATAGTCTCATTTCCCCTACAGAAATAGAAGCAATCATTGATAGTCTCCCAACCAAAAAAAGCCCAGGGCCAGATGGTTTCAGTGCAGAATTCTACCAGACCTTGCAGGGTGAGCTAATACCGATACTCTTCAAGCTACTCCAAAAGATAGAAATGGATGGAACATTACCAAATTCATTCTATGAGGCCATAGTCACATTGATACCTAAACCTCATAAAGACTCAACAAAGAAAGAGAATTTCAGACCAATTTCTCTTATGAACATCAATGCAAAAATACTAAATAAAATACTTGCAAAACGAATAAAAGAACACATCAAAGATACCATTCATCATGACCAAGTAGGCTTCATTCCAGGCATGCATGGATGGTTTAATATACGGAAATCCATCAATGTAATACACCATATAAACAAACTGAAAATAAAAAAACCACATGATCATCTCTTTAGATGCAGAGAAAGTATTTGATAAAATCCAACACCCATTCATGTTTAAAGTTTTAGAAAGATCGGGGACACAAAGCACTTTCCTCAACATGATAAAGGCTATATACAGCAAGCCAATAGCCAAAATCAAAGTAAATGGTGAGATACTCAAGGAAATTCCTCTCAAATCGGGAACAAGGCAAGGCTGCCCACTCTCTCCATATCTCTTCAATATAGTACTCGAAGTTCTAGCCAGAGCAATAAGACAACAAAAGGAGATCAAGGGTATCCAAATGGGAAAGGAGGAAGTCAAATTATCCTTATTTGCAGATGATAAGATAGTGTACATAAGTGACCCTCAAAATTCCACCAGAGAACTCCTACAGCAAATTGGCTGGATACAAAATTAACTCAAAAAAGTCTGTAGCTTTCCTATACACAAATGACAAGCTTACAGAGGAAGAAATTAGGAAAACCACACCCTTCACATTAGCCACAAGCAATATAAAATATCTAGGAGTCACTCTAACTAAGCAAGTGAAGGATTTGTTTGAAAAAAAATTCAAAACTCTGAAGAAAGAGATTGAAGATGACCTGAGAAGATGGAATGATCTTCCTTGCTCATGGATCGGGAGAATTAACATAGTAAAAATGGCCATCCTACCAAAAGCAATCTACAGATTCAATGCAATCCCTATCAAAATACCTACACAATTTTTTAAAGACATTGAAAGTTCAATTCTGAACTTCATATGGAAAAACAAAAAACCCAGAATAGCTAAAACAATCTTGTACAATAAAAGGTGCTCTGAAGGAATCTCCACACCTGATCTCAAACTGTACTATAAAGCAATAGTAATTAAAACAGCATGGTACTGGCACAGCAACAGGCTGGTTGATCAGTGCAATCGAATCGAAGACCCAGATATGAATCCACACACATATGGTCACTTGATTTTTGACAAAGAAGCCAAATCCATTCAATGGAAAAAGGATAGTGTCTTCAACAAATGGTGCTGGTCTAACTGGAGGTCTATGTGTAAAAACATGCAACTGGACCCATATTTGTCACCTTGCACAAAACTCAAATCCAAGTGAATTAAAGACTTCAACATAAAACCAAAGACACTAAGTCACTTAGAGGAAAAAGTGGGAAAGAGCTTGGAACATATTGGCACAGGAGACAACTTCCTGAACAGAACACCAACGGCCCAGGCCTTAATGTCAACCATTAATAAATGGGACCTCATAAGGCTGAGAAGCTTCTGTAAGGCAGGAGACACTGTCAAGAGAAGAAAGCGACAGCCTACAGACTGGGAAAAAATCTTCACCAACCCTACATCTGACAGAAGTCTAATATCTAAAATATATAAAGAACTCAAGAAATTAAACACCACCAAACCAATTAACCCAATTGAGAAATGGGGCTTGGAACTAAACAGAGAATTCTCAACAGAGGAATATCAAATGGCTGAGAAACACTTAAAGAAATGCTCAACCTCCTTAGTCATCAGAGAAATGCAAATCAAAACAACTCTGAGATTTCATCTTACACCCATCAGAATGGCTAAGATCAAAAAGTCAAGTGACACCACATGCTGGCAAGGATGTGGGGAGAGAGGAACACTCCTTCATTGCTGGTGGGAATGCAAACTAGTACAGCCACTTTGGAAATCTATCTGGTGCTATCTCAGAAAAATGGGAATAGGGCTTCCTCAAGACCCAGCTATTCCACTCCTTGGAATATACCCAGAAGATGCTCCAGCACACAACAAGAAAATCTACTCAACCATGTTCATAGCAGCCTTATTCATAATAGTCAAGACATGGAAACAGCCTAAGTGTCCCTCAGTAGAAGAATGGATAAAGAAACTGTGGTACATACACACTATGGAATACTACTCAGCTATTAAAAACAAGGAATTTCCAAAATTTGTGGATAAATGGATTGAGCTAGAAATGATCATATGAGTGAGTTAACCCAGAAGCAGAAAGAATCAAATGGTATATACTCACTTATATCTGCATACTAGCCCAAGGGGCATGTCCCACGAAAGCCTTCACTTACCAGGAAACTGGGACAGAGGGGAAGGCATCCTATTGGGACTCTAAATGAGAGACGCATGGGAGAATAGCAAAATAAAAGGATCCAGAGGGTCCTAGAAATCTACAAGTAGAACAATATGATAGGCAGATTTGGGCCTAGGGGTCCCGCTCAAACTAAGGCACCAGCCAAGGACAATAGAGGAGGTAAACTTTAAAACCCCTTCCCAGATCTAGCCAATGGTCAGAATATTCTCCACAGTTGAGTGGAGAGTGTGATATGACTTTCTCACGGTCTCTGGTGCCTCACATTTGACCATGTCCCCTGGAGGGGGAGACCTGGTGGCACTCAGAGGAAGGACAGCTGGTAGCCAAGAAGAGACTTGATACCCTATGAGAATATACAGGGGGAGGTAATCCCCCTCAGGAACAGTCATAGGGGAGGGGAATAAGGGGAAAATGGAGGGCGAGGAATGGGAGGATACAAGGGATGGGATAACCATTGAGATGTAACAAGAATAAATTAATAAAAAAAATAAAGATAAAAATAAAAAATAAAAAATAAAAAAAAAGAAAAGGCCTCTGCTTTTACCTTATTTGAAAATTTGTTGTACCAAAGATGGGGCAAGAACTTATAAAGAATTCAAGCTTAGACACTAGATTTGGGCATTAGACCAAAAGTTCCAGACACTGGAAGGCAGACTAGAAAATCAGGCCACAGCTAGCTAGCTGAAGAGGAGGCATAGCCCTCTAGACCGAGAGTGGAATAGAGTTTCAGACACACCCAGCACCCAAAAACAGAGCTCCAGACAGAAGGCTGGAAAGGGGCCACACAAGTTCTGGACCCATCCTACCATGGTGGCTCACCACCTTCCCAGATTGGACTGAGGCCAGAAATGCCAGCCCAGTCTGACATGGAAGGGCACATGGTCCCAGGACAACTGGAGGGAGGGTGCCGCTGTAAAAGCCTGCAGCTGTTCAAAAGTATGGGGAACTAGCAGCCAATATTACATGCAGGCTGGATGGCAGCAAGGCTTGGCTGACACCAACTACAGATGTGAAAACAAGGAGAAAAGGTGAAAAGTCTCCACACTTGATCAGACACTTGGAAAGTCCTTTTAAAAGAAAATTGAGTAAAATCTAAAAACAATATGACAAATAAAAATGCAAAACACAATGACAAAGGGCATTTGGTTAGGTTATGATTTTGTTATGCTTACCAGGATACAAATAATTGTATTTTCAGTAATTATTGCAATTTTATATATCCTTTTTAAGAAAGATTAAAATAAAACAGACTTGGATAAGAAATGGGATTAGAAAAAAAATCCATGTTAAGTTACGAAGGATAGAACAAATATTAGACCATCTTTTGAATCATGAAGAATTTTCAGATGAATCCAAAGTCTACAACACCACCTTGTGACAAGACTATTAAGTGGCAGCCTAAACATAAATACTTGAAAACCCTAAAATGGTGAAAAATATGTTCCCCAATACCTTCACAAGATCAAGTGTTTAGTGTATTATGGGTGAGAAACAAACATGAAAAATAAGTTATTCCCAAGAACATCTATATTTTTAACTAAGATATTTGCCTTATATTAACAAAGTGTGAGCAAGCAAGGACAATTCTTACCCAGCTTAGGTTTTTGTTTGTCTGTCTGGTTGTTTGTTTGTTTTATTTCTTTACCAGCAGGCTGCAGTTTGTGGTTAAAAGAGAGAATCGATTATGTTAAAAACTAATCTTATTTAAAAATCTTGAAATATTCACAAATCTAAATTTCTATATAAAAATAACCAGTCGTTTCTACTTTAAATCCTAAACATGCCCATTTACACATTAATATTTTTATTACATCATATTAGGAAGCTGAGAGCAAAAAATAAGTATAAAAAAAATCAATCATCATCTCAGAAAACAGCCCAGCTTGAAAGAGTCACTTCTGGTAAGTGAAGGCTTTCGTGGGACATTCCCCTTGGGCTAGTATGCAGAAAACTGGGACAGAGGGGAAGGCATCCTATTGGGACTCTAAATGAGAGACGCATGGGAGAACAGCAAAATAAAAGGATCCAGAGGGTCCTAGAAACCTACAAGTAGAACAATATGATAGGCAGATTTGGGCCCAGGGGTCCTGCTCAAACTAAGGCACCAGCCAAGGACAATACAGGAGGTAAACTTTAAACCCCTTCCCAGATCTAGCCAATGGTCAGAATATTCTCCACAGTTGAGTGGAGAGTGTGATATGACTTTCTCACGGTCTCTGGTGCCTCACATTTGACCATGTCCCCTGGAGGGGGAGACCTTGTGGCACTCAGAGGAAGGACAGCAAGTAGCCAAGAAGAGACTTGATACCCTATGAGAATATATAGGGGGAGGTAATCCCCCTCAGGAACAGTCATAGGGGAGGGGAATAATGGGAAAATGGGGGGGGGGAGGAATGGGAGGATACAAGGGATGGGATAAACATTGAGATGTAACAAGAATAAATTAATAATAAAAAAAAAAGATAAAAATAAAAAAAAGAAAGAGTCACTTCAAACAGTGCTACTCTGGGCCATTGTTTTTGCTCACAAATCTCAAAAAATCCTTAGCTTTACAATTAAGAGTGTATTTTTTATTAACTTCAATTGTTTCTTAAGATTTTCTGCATCAGAGCCAATAGAAAAAAGCATCTTTACCTAACCTTTCTAAACAATCTATTCTTCTCCAAGATTATCTACGTCAGAGCCTCTAGCAAAAACATCTTTATGTGGCCTTGCTAAACGATCTACTTTTTCAAATTCTTTCTAACAGTCTAAGTTATTTTCAAGGGTGCTGGTTTAATCATTAATCTGTTCCTGCAACGATGCTTGAAAGAGATCAAACATTGTTCCTGTGAGTGCCAATGACACTGCCTAATGAGCGGTCACACAACTTATATGTTATGAGGGATGTGGTGACCACAAGGACAAGAAGCACAGCTATGCTCCATAACAGCATGAAGTCCTCAGGGCACATAGTCCCTGAGGTTTATGCCCATCATGCGTATTCTAACTGGTGGACCACATTCCATACATTCTAGAGCTGTTTTCCTGCTCCTCCTGAGGGGCCCTTGACAGAAAATCCCACCTGACTGTAGGATATGTCAAATTCAGGCTCGATGTCCCCCTCTGTTAGCTGTTAGAGATCTCAGATAGGATCAAACTGCCAAGATATCTTTTAGAGGAAGAAAACAATTACAATTGTGCAGGGCATTGCTGTAAACACCTTTAATCTCACAACCTAGGATCCAGACACAGGCAGATCTCTTTGAGTTCGAGTCCAGGCTGGTGTATATATCAAGTTTCAGAGTGAGATCTACTTAATTAGACTCTGTCTCAGATAGATAGATAGATAGATAGATAGACAGACAGACAGATAGACAGACACACAGATGGAGAGAAATAAATGTCCATCTCCAAAATTCCCTGTTTGTGTTTTCTATATTGCTTCTACTTCCATTTTCAGGTCTTGAACAGTTTTATTCATTTCCTTCACCTGTTTGATTATATTTCTCTATATTTCTTTAAGGGTTTTATTCATTTCCTCTTTAAAGGTCTCTGTTATCTTTATAAGATTGGATTTTAGGCCGTATTCTGGTGCTTTGGCTGTGTTAGACTATTCAGGGCTTGTTATAATAGTATAGCTGGGATCTGGTGGTGCCACATTGGCCCGGCTCTTGTTGCTTGTGTCCTTCATCCGGCCTTTAACCACCTGATTATCCTTGGTGCTAACTGGCCACCTGGATATTTCTGGTGCCAGCAGAAATTCTGGATGTTCCTGGGGCAAGCAGGCCTCTCCAGGAAGGCAGGGAGAGCCATGGACTAGGCAATGGAGTTCAACGGACAGTACAACTCACCAATGTTGGATGTGCCCCAGGAGGACCCAGAAGGCGGAGGGGGGGGGAGGTTGGGGTAGAGAGGCCTAGCCTAGATGTTCCTGTGGCCAGTAGGCCTCCTGGGGAAGGCAGGCAGAACCATGGCCCTAATGGTCGGGGTCAGGGGATGTAGTGCAACTCACCAATGCTGGCTGTGCCACAGAGGGACCCAGCAGGGGCTTGGGGGGTAGGGGTCTAGCCTGGGTAATCCTGGAGATGGCAGACCTCCTTGAGAAGGCAAGCAGAGCAGTGGAGCTCCGGGGGCAGGCTTTGACTTTTAAATGTAAGTTCCTGAAGCCTGTGACAAGAGGTGGACTAAGGAATCAAAGGTGCTAAAGAGAAAAAAGCAGTGAGTCTCACCTCTCTCTGGCTTGTCCTTAACTTTTTCTTCTATTCCTATTATTCTTAGTTTGGTCTTTTCATTGTGCCGCAGATTTCTTGCATGTTCTGTCAGGAGCTTTTCAGATTTAACATTTTCTTTGACTGTTGTATTTATTTCTCCAGTCATGTCTTTTTAGGCCGTGTGGTTTTCTCCTTGAAGAGGAGAATTAATTGGTTTTTATCTTCCTGACAAGATATTTGTTTATGTCATGGCTACTTTCTTTTTCAGCACTTGAGAAGTTAACTCATAAGAACAAAAGAAACACATTCCAACAGATCCTCATGAAAACTTAGTTCATTATTAACTATGTTTTTGTCAGTGTGGAAGCTGTTTTCTTTTTTATAATGGCCCTAACTGCATGCTTCCTTTGAGTTATTTTACTTTGTAGACACATGTCTCTGAATTCAGTGACCTCAACACATTGGCTCATGTGAAAGTCATGAAAGTTTTATTTTCTTTTATCATCCTTTACATAATATATTTCATAGGTTTAGCCATAAATATGGCTATATGTTGTGTTTATTTACTCCAGAAAACAAACTATTGATTTTTGTTTTGACAACTGCATCCATGTATCCCTGCTGTTATTCCTTAATACTAATTATAACAAACAGCCAGCTGAGCCAGTCCTCTCTAAGGGTATTGCAAAGATTAAAGATCTGTGAGAAAGGAACACCTTTTTCTTTTGCTCTCAGTGGTTTTCTCTTTATCCTCCTCTCTCTGTAGGACAGAATGTGCTTATGAACAGCACTACCAATTAGTCTCACATTCCTCTTCAACCAGGCCTTTGATGATACCTACTAGAACTTCAGCTCAGAACAAAGTAAATGCTTTGCTATGTAGAGTGTGTATGTAGATGGCTTTCTACAGAATAAAGCACAAATGTACCCTTCCAGCTTATGACATTCATTGCTTACATCTTGTACCATTATCAGTTTGTCTGCATATGTCATTCTATATATAATTTTATTTATGTATTTAAATTGTATTTATAAATGGAAAATTGTGGTGATTTTACCTTTTCTCCTTTCCTTTATTTTTTTTTCTTTTTGTTTGTTTGAAGTTATGAGTTTTAGTTTTTTGTTTTTGTTTTTCAGAAAAGAGCTGTCACTGTGTTACATAGGTTGGCTTCAAACCCCTGAAGTCACATGATGCCTCTGCCCAAGCATAACAGAGAGCATGAACTTAAGAGTGTGACTGTGACCAGCTAGTGATAGTGATTTGTTAATTTAAAAGACAAAAAGTCAATGTTAGATTTTCTGTTTTGTATTCTTTTTGCACACATCTCTGTAGGAAATAATGTCTAAGGGGCAATTTATGTTTAGATAATATAGCATTGATATGGGTATTCACTGTAAGTCAGCACAAAATAATTTATATCAAGTGGGTGGGAAACCCCAAAAGTAAAGTAAACTGTTTTATATTCATCCACTTTTTTGCTGAGTGCTACTTTTCTATAATTATGGGCAAATATGGCCATGATGTCAGAGAACCTTATCATCACTACTGCTACCAGTAGTTGTGTGTCTGCAGGGCCTGTGTACCTACCTCTGTGCAACCAGAATGCTACACACTTGTGTGTGGTCCTTGGGTACCAGAACATGCGTGGTTTCCTTCTGGCAGATACAGTCCCTGAAGCCTTCATCCAGAGTGAATAAAGTATGTCTGTTCAGTCTGCCATTCCTCACACTCTTATCTACATCCCAGCCTCTCAGTGACCGTCCCCGTTTCCTGCTGTCAGATGATGGCCCTCACAACCTGACTTGTCTTTAAATGCAAAATAGTCTCACAGGGAGAAGCAAAACAGATGAAACAGAAACTTTTATTTGCCTGTTAACAAATTGCAAGAAGACCATCTGCCACATGCTGTACACAAGCTAAAACTTACAGCAGCAAATGAAGGCGACTCCGTGAAGACATTTCCAGATTCTACCACAGATAATTTTTGAGATATGTTTAAGTCTTTAAGAGAAGAAGATAAAGCCACTCCTTTATTGAGCAGCCAATAGATTGGATATTCTTCACCAGATAATATTAAGCAGCTTCAGCAGAAGTTATCTTAAAGAACAGTGGAAATGCTGGGTGCCGGCGAAGGTGTCTTTCTTTCTGTCACAACTAGTGAGGCTGTGCTGGGCATTTTAGGGAATTCACTGGTTGCACTTGTGAACTGCATGGACTGTACCAAGAACAAGAAGATCTCTAAGATTGCCTTCATTCTCACTGGCTTGGCGATTTCCAGAATTTGCCTCCTGTGGATGTTAATCACAGAAGCATACGTTAAGATATTCTCTCCACAATTGCTGTCCCCTAAGAGTGTGATTGAATACCTCAGTTACCTATGGATAGTTATCAGTCAAGCAAGTGTCTGGTTTGCCACCAGCCTCAGTATCCTCTATTTCCTGAAGATAGTAAATTTTTCCCACCACATATTTTTCTGGCTAAAAAGAAGAATTAACATAATTTTTCTCTTCCTGATAGGGTGTTTGCTCATGTCATGGTTATTTTCTTACCTGGTAGTTGTGAGGATGGTTAAAGATAATAAAATGTTATATATAAATACATCATGGCAGATCCGCATGAAGAGAAGTGAGTTACTCATTAACTATGCTTTCACCAATGCGGGAGTATTTGTATTCTTTATGATAATGTTAATTGTATGTTTTCTGTTAATCATTTCTCTTTGGAGACACAGGAGGCAGATGCAATGGAATAAATCAGGACTCAGAGACATCCGCACAGAAGTTCATGTGAAAGCAATAAAATTTTTGTTATCTTTTATTAACCTTTTCATATTGCATGTCATAGGTATGGCCATCAGTGCAATAGGTCTGTTAATTCCAGAAAGCAACCTGTTATTCATGTGTGGTTTGACAACTGCATTCCTCTATCCCTGCTGTCACTCATTTATCATAATTCTAGCAAGCAGTCAGCTGAAGCAAGGTTCTATAAGGATATTACAGCAATTAAAATGCTCTGAGAAAGGAAAAGATCACAGAGTCACATGAAAGTCTGGAAGAGAAAGAATGATCTGGAATAGTCTGTGAAAAATTCCCTGAAGATTCTTTGCATTTGCACTATATCCTTTTGTCGATTCAGTGCTACTATCAAACATTGTTGGAATCTTCTGAACTCTTGTGATTACCTCTCAAGGAATCACACTCCCTGATGTACAGGTTCATTTGTTCAGCCAGTCTCCTGATTCTTTAACCTCTTCCTATCCATTTGCAGGAGAAAAAAAATTATCCCATGGATAGAAAGACTTGACAGTGTGCCTAATGCTCAAAACTACAATTCACTGTGATTCCCTTGGCTTTCCCGGGCCACTGACACCGTTTCCTCAGAAGGAAAGAAAGAAAGAAAGAAAGAAAGAAAGAAAGAAAGAAAGAAAGAAAGAAAGAAAAGAACCAAGGCAAAGAAGAAAGAAAGAAAGAAAGAAAGAAAGAAAGAAAGAAAGAAAAAGAAACCAAGGCAGTTACAATATTTGAAACTTTTATGTACATTTTTACTTCTTATAAAGTTGCCTTTATTTTTACCCATTAAGCAACAAAGTTGTTGTTGCATTAAGTGTCTGATATAGTAGAATGGCTATAATGGTTGATTTAGCTTTGATAAGTAGCTAGAAAAATAGTAATAGAAAAATAGATCAGAGCACTCATAAAATGATTCTGCATACAGATCAACAACAATGACATCATCAAATGAAATTTCAGTACCAGGTTCTGTCTTTCAATTTGTTGGTCAGGGAGGGGTCCCCTAAAACAAAACAGCCTGCTGCCATTATTTTTGCTTCCTCATTAGAATTTTATAAGACCTTATTGAAGAAAACAAGACAGTCTTAGGCCACAGGACATTGAGGCTGAAACATGCATTGACCTGGATAGGAAAGAAAAAAATATATATATAGCTGATAATATTGTGAAATTGAACCAGAAACTATATAAATCAGCAAGGAAAATAGCTAGTTGAGTGAAAGACAGCCAACAGAGTGGGAGGAAATCTTTCTTGTCTAACCATATACCCAATACAGGATTAATATTTATAATATATGACAAGTTCAAAATATTACATGCTACCAAACCAAACAACTCAATTTTTTTTTAAAAAGGCTAATGGAATGAACAAACAGTCTCAAAGAAAACCCAAATTCCAGTCAGTATTTCAAAAATTATTCATCATCTTTGACTATATAGTAAATACAAATTAAAACTACATTGGAATTCCATCTCAACCCAGTCAGAATGACTGTAATCAAAAATGAAAATTACAACAAATGCTGACAAGAGCATTGGGGAAAGGTCTTCTATGCTGCTAGTAGGAATGTAACTTAGTCTGACCACTACAGGAATTAGTATGAATGATTTTCAAAAACAAAAACAAAACAAAATGAAAAAGAACAACCATATGACCTACCTACTGCAATACGGACTATACATCCCAGGGATTCCAGGTCACCATACCACAAAGATACTTGGACACAGTGTTTATTGCAACACTATTCACATTTTCCAAGTTAAAGAATCTGCTTTTGTTTCCGTAAAGAGAAGAATATGTGAAGGAAATTAGAATCTAATCTGCCATAACAATTAGTGAAATATGCCATCTGCAGAAAAATGGATACATCTGGAGCAAAATAGGTCATACCCAGAAAGATAAATGTTGAGCATTTCTCCATCTGTAAATCAGCAAAAAACAAAATAGCTAGCCTACACAATGGGAGAAAATCTTTATATCAAACATAAGATTCATATCTTATTTTGAAAAGTTCAAAATACTGAATGCCACCAAAAGACAAAACTTAGATTTTTACATAGATAAAATGTATGTGTACATATATAAATTCATAGAGAGAAGGAGAGAGAGAGAGAGAGAGAGAGAGAGAGAGAGAGAGAGAGAGAGAGAGAGAGAGAGAGAAGTAGATGGAAATTGTAATGAAAGGGAAGAGAAGAGAATCATGGTGGAACTTTGAAAATGTTAAAACCATAATCTACTTCAGTGAGAATACTTTTACAAAACCTATCACTACGTACAACTATTATGCACAAATACAACTTTTTGATATTCTGAAACTTACCATACCTACAAATGAGCTTACATTTTAATTAAACATTCAGTTAGTATCAGAGTAAAGTAATAATAATTCTTTTATATCTAATTAGTTGTTTGTACATTAAGATTATGTCTATAAACAATAAAATTGTGATGATTTTTCTCTTACTTTTAGTTTTCTTTTTTTTTTTCTTTGTCCTTTTGGTTTTAGAGTTATGGAATTTTTTTCTTCAGAAGAGAGCTATGGTTTAGCTAGCTGACCTCAAACTCACAGGCTAAAGTGGTGCAACACTTCACCTTTCCAGGAACTGGCACTATACATATGTGCTACCTTGAACAACTCATGATGGTGATTTCCAATCTAAAATATGAAACTCAGTACTATTCTGGCTGCTCAACTTCTAACTATGTATATCTGCCACCCCTATTCAACTACTAGATTTATTACATGCAAAATAGTCTCAGAGGGGAAACTACAATACATAAAATAGAAACTCATTTTCTCATAAGCAAATTACACAAAGACATTGAGTCTGCACACATTCTGTAGACAATATAAGTCTTACGGGTCAAGTGCACAGAATTCTATGAAGACACTGCAAATTCTATAACAACATATTCTTGATGAATTTTGAAGTCTTTACATAGAAGAAGGAGGAGGAGGAGGAGGAGGAGGAGGAGGAGGAGAAAAAGAAGAAGATCTTCTATAAAGCACTCAATATAGAGGATACTTTGCAGCAGATCGGCAATAGATACAACAGATGCAATCTTAGGGACCTGCAAAGATGCTGAGTATAGCAGAAGCCATCCTCCTTTCTGTTGCAACTGTTGAGGCCGGGCTGGGATTCTTAGGGAACACGTTTATTGTACTTGTTAACTGCATGGCCTGGAACAAAACCAAGAAATTCTGTAAGATTGGCTTTCTTCTCACTGGCTTGGCAACTTCCAGAATTTTTATCATATGGATACTAACTTTAGATGCATATACAAAGCTATTCTATCCAAGAATGCGTATGTCTGCCAATCTAACTGAAATGATCACTTATATATGGGTGACTGTGAATCACCTGACTGTCTGGTTTGCCACGAGCCTTAGCATCTTCTATTTCTTGAAAATAGCACATTTTTCCCACTATGTATTTCTCTGGTTGAAGAGGAGAGCTGATAAAGTTTTTGTCTTTCTAATGGGGTGCTTGCTAATTTCATGGCTAGTCTCCTTCTCACTTGTTGGGAAGGTGATGAAGGGTAATAAAGTGGAGCATAGAAACAGGACCTGGGAGACCGACTGGGAGAAACACGAATTCACTATAAACTGTGTTTTATTCAACATTGGAGTAATTTCTCTCTTTATGATGGCCTTAACTGCATGTTTCTTGTTAATTGTTTCACTTTGGAGACACGTCAGGCAGATGCAGTCTAATGTCTCAGAATTCAGAGACCTCAACACAGAAGCTCATATGAAAGCCATGAAAGTTTTGGTTTCTTTTATCATCCTTTTCATCGTGTATTTCATAGGTATTTCTATAGAAATTATCTGTGCATTTAACCCAGAAAACAAACTGTTATTTATTTTTGGTTTGACAACTGCATCAATATACCCTTGCTGTCACTCATTTATTCTAATTCTAACAAACAGTCAGCTGAAGAAGGCCTGTATTAGGGTATTTCAGGGATTAAAGTTCTTTGAGAATGGAAAAAATCTCACAGCCAAGTGACAGTCTGGAACAGAAATGAGTGGTCTCATATAATAATGAGGAAATCATAAGAGATCTTTTTCATTTGTATAGTGTTCTTGCATTGTGTTTGGGGAGACTTATAACTTCTTTATTTTTATTTATTATCCAGTGAGAGAGAGAGAGAGAGAGAGAGAGAGAGAAAGAGAGAGAGAGAGAGAGAGAGAGAGAGAATGACAATGTGTGTGTGTGTGTGTGTGTGTGTGTGTGTGTGTGTGTGTGTGTTAGGAGTTGTAAGAGGAGATAGACACATTGTTGGTGTTTTTGACATGGGTATGTACAAGCCAGAGAATTGGTTCTCTTCTTCCACCTTAAGGTAGGGTCTCTCTTTTGTTGCTGTCACTCTGATATTCCTAACTAGCTGAACTAAGAGCTTTCATGCAGTTCACCTGTCTAAATCTCCCTTCTCATGGTAGTAGTGCTGGGATTACAGATGCATGCCACTACTTCCAGCTTTATAACAAGGTTTTCATAGATTGAATTGAGGTCGCACGGTATGCACAGCAATCATTTTTACCCACTCATCTACCTTGTGGAGCCCTTTATATTGATTATTAACTGTAGGACTAAAACTTTATTGAAATATCCTGCAACTGTCATGACTGTATCTCTTGGAATCTCACCCTATGGTGGGATTTTAATACCATGTGAAAATTTGATTGCTTAGTCCACCTCTACTCTGCCATTTGTTCCCATGTACTTAGCAGAAAAAAAAATCAAACTGCAGACTATTCTGTGTAGAGATTTCTACAGACAGAATAAATGTCTGAGACAAGTCCTCATTGTGAGAAACATGACTTCCCTGAACACCCATACCTTTTCCCCAGAAAGACTCCCAGTCAAGGAGGCAGAGGCAGGCGGATCGCTGTGAGTTCGAGGCCAGCCTGGTCTACAAAGTGAGTCCAGGATGGCCAAGGCTACACAGAGAAACTCTGTCTCGAAAAACAAAAACAAAAACAAACAAAACAAAACAAAACAAAAAAAAGACTCCCAGTCAAAGGAACCGAGGCAGACAGTTGAGGCCATTCTCAGCATTTACCACATGGAGCTGAAGAACAGAGAGGGGTGTTTCCTTTATGTTCCATTTTACTACTTACAGTAATTTTACTTCATCCATGAAATCTCAAAGTACATGTTACTGGCGAATGTGGTTCTGTGACAAATAGCTAAAGAAGCAGAAACTATAAAAGCTCCCACGAAAGGAGTTTTCATACTCTCCAACTTCACGGATTTGAAGTGATGAGGCATGGATCAACTAAAGCTAAGGAGACGTTCTACCGCAGATCACATCCAATAGCAGACAATGGTGAACCAAGGGCGGGACCTGTATGGAGTCGGCAATGTCCTGCTAAGGGTTTGAAACACATGTACACATATGCTCACTCACGTATAGAAACATACAGACCTTCTTGGACTGCTGTCTCTCAATAAACAATGCCTTAACTATATCTAATAACTATTTTTAAAATCTAACACTGACCGAATGGATACCACTGATGAAACCATCATACAATGAATACATTCTTGTAGGAAACAAGCAGTAAGCAATGAAAAAAATATGTACTTCTATTTTGTCAAAAAAAAAAAAAAAACAACAACAAAAAAAAAAAACTCTGGAAAGTGCTGAGCAAATGGCCGTGTTAGGGAGGTGTCATGGAGAAGATGCTTTTGTCTGAGCCTGAATACGCTAAGGTGAGGTGAAAGGAGTAAGGTAGTTTCAAGATGGGAAAACAAATGTGAGTAGTAGGAGCAGAGAACACGGAAAGATCGCAATGTGGTGGGACCCATGCTCATAGGGAAGACTTTAGATTATTTCAGGGAATTTCTAATGAAAACATTTGGTAAATTCATCACAAAACTGATAAATTCTTCCATCAAAGAAAATAAGTATTATAACAGTAAAAATGTTTCTGTGTACATCTTAAATAGATACATGATAGGCAGTGATAGATACATATGTGATCAGTGATAAGTGTGAGAAATATATAATTGACATTTAGAAATGATTGTTTTATTCATGTATAAAACTTTTTATAACATGAGTACAGGTGATCTTGACTTTCTTTTTTAGTGCTTTGTGAGTTCCTGTAATTTCTATACAATAATTCTTATACTTAGAAAAATATAACTAAATTAAAGCTAAGATATGTGGGGGAAACATGTGGCTCTTAATGACTGAGAAAGAGCATTCCCAGTGTTTTCAAAAATAAGTCCATTTTGTGATTTTTGAAGTTGACGTCATTAGAACATTAGATGTAGTAGGCCTTCAAGTTTTTGTTCACAGTGCATTCTCCCAGCTTTGCTTATCAAGGAATGCTGTGACTGCTTCCAGTCTTTACCTCCTTTAAAGTATATTCAACATTTTTCTTACATATTTCTAAACTTTCTCTGCTGCATTTTGCATGGTTTATGGCCCAAGGTTGTGAGAATTTTTTTAAAAGTCACATAAAGGTTTCTACACTGTAATACAATGACAAATAATTGACAAAATTTCTTTTTTTTTAATCCTTTTTTTCTTTTCTTTTTTTTATTAATTTATTCTTGTTACATCTCAATGTTTATCCCATCCCTTGTATCCTCCCATTCTTCCCTCCCTCCCATTTTCCCATTATTCCCCTCCCATATGACTGTTCCTGAGGGGGATTACCTCCCCCTGTATATGCTCATAGGGTATCAAGTCTCTTCTTGGCAACCTGTTGTCCTTCCTCTGAGTGCCACCAGGTCTCCCCCTCCAGGGGTATGGTCAAATGTGAGGCACCAGAGTTCGTGAGAAAGTCATATCCCACTCTCCACTCAACCATTTTAAATTATAACTCTAGGGTACTAAATGTATTTACAATATTGTGGGAAAATTGACTCTTTCTAAGTCAGTTATGGCATTCTGGGTCTCTTATAAACTTGCCTTAACCATAGTAACAACATTTCTATGAATGCTTAAAGCAATTTATTTTGCAATAAAATACAATGTTTTTCACTTTCTGAGCTCCATGAACATTAGCTTTTTATAGTTAGATTAACATTATTTTGTAGCAATTTGTACAAGAAATTTGTCTTAATGTCTGCTCATGGCTTTTTCACATTTCAAGTAAACTCTGCATAAAGTGTTACTTCTTTTCTAAATTATTATTAGAACCTATATTACAATTATAACTATAAAAAGTTAGCCTAGAGGGTTATAGATAAACAGATATTTCTTAAATGTTAATATACAAGAATATGATAGAGAGGCTGGGAATGGTAGAACACATCTTTAATCCCAGAACTTGGGAAGTAGAGACAAGCAGATCTCTGTGAGCTCAAGGCCAGCCTGGTCTACAAAGTGAGTCTAGGACAGCCAAGGCTACACAGAGAAACCCTATCTTGGAAAAACACAGAGTAGAATAGGATATTAATTTTTTTTAAATGTCTTTCGAAATACCAATAGGATAATACTTATGCTAAAGGAAAAATGAAATAAAAATAAGTACAAAAAATTCTCATAGGAGCTCTTTAACTTATTTTCAAATATATCAGGAGCAGCCGTGATAGCTCAGGGGATTTGGGATATGGACACTTGCCACCATGTGGAGGAAGGAGAGAACCAACTCCTGCAAGTTGTCCTTTGAGCTCTAAATACACACCACATCACACACAAAAACACATACACACAAGCATACACACACACACACACACACACACACACACACACAAAAGGTAATTACAAATTACATATTTTAGATTTTATCACAATTTGACTTACTGAGCATAGTTATATAAAGGGTGTTAAGTTTCTAGTTATGTAAAATGGTGTCCCTTTTTATTTTGCTTCTATGTATTTCCTTTATGAAAAATCCTTTTAAAATAATAAAGACAACTTGACAAATAAAAATAACTGCAAGCAAACGATATAATTTTCATTGCAAAGATAATTTGGCAAGCAAAATATACAGCTGTGATAGTTTGTCACAATGACGGGATATAGAATCATCTAAGAGGCAAACTTCTGGCTGTGTCTGTTAGGTTGCTTCCAGACAGTATGAATGTGAAGGACACTGTCCTAAAGAAATAAAAAGGAGAAAGTGAGTGGTACACCAGCATTCATTGTTCTCTCCTTCCTGACTGCGAATATACTGTGAGCAGTTGATTCATGCAACCGCAACCAAGACTTTTTTGCACCAACTTACTGTAAGACGAAATAAATGTTCTTTCCCACAATCTGCTTTTTATCAATGTCACATAGTTTTTATTTAATAGCAGTTAGAAAAATAATCAATGCAAAACCAAAACATCGAACCTGGTACCAGAAGGATGGGCTGTTGCTATGGTAAACCCAATCATGTAGTTTGTAAAGCTCTGGGATTTGTTTGTGGGATGAATGCAGAAAAGCAGTGCACCAAGCGACAGAAGCAATCCCAAGCTTTGTAGGACATTCTGGTCATGGTGTGGGATACCAGAAGCACAACAGGAAGACAATATTCTTGAGAATACAGAAAGAAACAAGAGTCCTTTAGCATGGGGCGATAGGCTGTTCATGTAACACAGAGGCCAAAGACCTAGCTCTTTTGTGCCATATCCTGAAAACATCAGTGAGGCTGAATTCAGAGGTAGTAACTAACGTTCTAGTTTCAAAGAGGAAATTTAAAGATAGCAAAAGATACAGACTGGAACAGTAATTGCTTACTGCTATTAGGATTTACAGTAAAGAAGGGCTGAAGTACATTTTTTTTTAAATGTGCAGTTTGCTGAAGAAAGGAGTATGAACTTAAGATTATAGATGAGATGTGTAGAGAAGAAACAGAAACCATGTGCATGATTCAGCACTTGGACAGCTGGAAAGGTGCCCTGGTCCACACCCCACATATCAAAGGCCGATCTCATAATCATGCAAATCATTTGAAGCTGGAATGACACCACAGCAGTTCCTTGCTCTTAACTGTCCCCGGAGTGAGTATATGTGTGTATAATTTAGTCTGAAAAACCAAATCTCAGTATCTGGAATTAAGCTAAGATGAAATCAAGGTAAGAAAACAGTAAAAGGACACTGTCTAGGCCAATATTCATGATGGACATAGATTTATCAACAACAACAAAAACAATTTCAAACAGAATTCACAAAGGCATTAACAAAGATTTCATGCCATGTCCAAATCCAGGAATTCAAGGATGTTTCTCCATTTGTACATGAATAAACACAGTAAATTCAAAAACAAAGTTAAGGACAAGAGCACACGAGCATCTGAATGAATGCAGAGATGGCCAATGATATTCATTCTCCCTTCATGACAAAAATCATTATGGGGCCATCCCTCTCCCTGGCCCAAGCCAGAAAGGAGGGAACAGTGACAGAGAGATGGGAGTGGTGGCAGAGTGGAGCAGTGAGTGCACTATGGAAAGAGGTGGAACTAGTCACTTGCCAGTGGTGAGAAAGAGCTAAGGTTGATGATGGATCATTTTGTTGCCCAATCAGGTCCATAGGATAGTGAGCAGCAGCCTGGAGCTTAAGCAGAGACTCGGCCTCAAAACCAAATGGCTGGCAAGAATCACCATAGCTTTGGCAAAGAAGGAAACCCAAGAAAAGGAACAGTCAACTTTCTGTATCAAATATCCTTAAAGGACCACTGTGTGCCATAATGCCACTGAGGGTCAATGGCCTTGATGTGGCCAGGGTTCAGGTTGATGTCTGAAGACCATGTTGTCACTTGACAACATGTAGATGTTCACAGCCTGTGCCCTGGCCTGAGTCCATGTTGATGTCCATGTGTCATGCTGTTTCTGGATGCCATACTGATCTGAGTGGCAAGTGCTATAGTTGGGGCTATGGTGATATCCAGGCTCATGTGGTCATATCTGGATCCATGGTCTTATTGTGGTGGTATCTGTTGAGGCTCATGGTCTGTGCTACCACAAAAGGCCATATAGATACCTGTGGTCTGTGATGCAGCCTGAAACCATGTTGATGGTGTGGATTGTGTTGCTTTCAAGGGCCATGCTGATCTAGGTGGCTTGCACTGCCACCTAGCTCCAATGCAGCTTCAGTCTTGTTGCCATGTTCCAACACCTAAGGTGATTTGAGCTTCAAGGAAAGTCGTATATAAGATAGTATTTACATGTGTCTTTAGCAGATGGGTAGATAATATTTTATATTGCTAAAGAATATAAATTTTTATATTGATAAAGAATATAAAAATGGGCACTTTTGAATGTTTGATGAAATGTCCAGAGGGGAGGAGCATAGCAGAAAGACAGTGAGAGAGAGCGGTGAGTTAACTCTTTTTCTCAGTTCACTCTATTCCCCATCAAACCTATCTGGTATGTCCAAATAATATGTGTTCTTTGAATGTGGTGGAGCCTCTCTTGTCCCTGGTGAACTTAACCCAGGAAGCTAAGGTTATTGGATGTTCATACTCATCAAACAAGTCCTGAGTCATTGACTTCTGGGGTTTTATTTGTTTGTTTGTTTGTTTGTTTGTTTCACACCAAGCATAAGGAGAGACGGCCTAGGATTTATTAAGGAAGTTCTTGAGTGGCAGGGGTTGTCACAAGAGGTGGAAACTACCTTGCTGTCCTTCTATGAGTAGCCTTCTACGAGATGTAAGGAAGAAACTGGGTAGAGACTAAGGCCATCTTTACTGGGCTGGACATTTTTGAGTCCATTCTTTGAGAGTCAAATCAGGATGCAACTCCACATTTCCTTTACAAGCCTCCTCAGTCAAACTGGAGAGATGATTGTGTATTGCTCCTCCAGTCAAAGAAGCAGTCATTTTTGTTCAGTCTCTTGCTCAAACTGTTCTACTCATTTAGTAGGCTATTGATTGGCTCCTCTTTCATGTTCATCTGTTAAGGTACTATCTCATCATTTATGATGGGCCCTTCCTTACGTCACAGAAAACTATCTTCTTTCTTATTTTCATATTTAAAGGATGAAACGCAAGGTTAGTTTTCTATTTTGTATTTTATACATAAATATATAATGCTCTTATTACATAATTAGCTTATTAAATGCAAAATAGTCACAGAGGAAAAAGTAAAATCTATGAAACAGGAACTTCAATTTGCATATTAACAAATTGCAAAAAGACATTTAGCCTACACACATTCTGTAGACTAGCTGAATCTTACAGAAGCTACAGGAGGGAACACTGTAACATTTTTCTCATTTTACCACTACACAGTCCTGAGGTGCTCTGGAGTCTTTATTTAAGGAGAGAAGACAAAAAAAATCACTTCTGTATCAAGTAGCCACTACTTGCTACAACTCTGCAGCAGCTAACCCACACCAGGTCCAGCAGAAGCAGTCTTGAAATTTTTCAGAGATGCTGAGTGCAGTGGAAGCCATCCTCCTTTCTGTTGCAACTAGTGAAGCTATGCTGGGAGTTTTAGGGAATTCATTTATTGTATTTGTAAACTGCATGGACTGGGTCAGGAATAAGAAGCTTCCTAAGGTTGGCTTCATTCTCATTGGCTTGGCAACTTCCAGGATCTTTACCATATGGCTAATAATGTTAGATGCATATGCAAAGGTTTTCTTTCTGAATATGGCTATGTCTAGCAATCTAAGGGAATGCCTGAGTTACATGTGGGTAATTGTTAACCACCTGAGTGTCTGGTTTGCCACCAGCCTCAGTATTTTCTATTTCTTGAAGATAGCAAATTTTTCCCACTACATATTTCTCTGGTTGAAGAGAAGAAGTAATAAAGTTTTTGTCTTTCTGTTGGGGTACTTAATTATAACATGGCTGGCTTCTTTTCCACTAGCTATAAAGTTGATTGAAGATGTTAAAATCCATCATAGCAACACATCCTGGCTGATTCAACTGGAGAATCGTGCGTTATTTATAAACTATGCTTTTGCCAATACGGGGGTCATTTCCTTCTTTTTGATCGCCCTGACTGCTTGTTTCCTGTTAATCATGTCCCTTTGGAGACACCACAGGCGGATGCAATCCAATGTGTCAGAATTCAGAGACCTCAACACAGAAGCGCATGTGAAAGCCATGAAAGTTTTATTTTCATTTATCATCCTCTTTATCTTATATTTTGTGGGCGTTTTCATAGAAACATTATGCTTGTTTCTCAAGGAAAACAAACTTCTATTTATTTTTGGTTTCACAATGTCATCCATGTATCCCTGTTGTCACTCCTATATTCTAATTCTAACAAACAGCCAGCTGAAGCAAGCCTCTGTGAGAACACTGCAAGGGTTAAAGTACTGTGAGACTTAACAGAGAAATGGGTGGTCTGGCACCATCCAGCAAGGAAATCCCTGAAGCTCTTTCCATTCGCACTATCCTTCCGCCCTGTCTATCAACTGAACTGCTAAACATCTTTGAAGTCTTCAGCAATTGTTGTGACTGCAGGTACTCCAGTATAAGACTTTTATAGTAAGAACAAAAATCTGAAACAAAACTGCACACTGTTATTTGCTTGGCTTCCTGAAGCATTGATATCCATTCGCCAAGAAAAACCCAAGTGGGAAGGGGACGACAGACAGACACGTACAACGAACCTCGACATTTAGAATATGGAACTGAGAAGCCAAAGGGATGCTTCTGTGTATCCTGAAGTTTTATTTCTTTTTTTTTTTTCAATGTGTTTACTCATTTTACATCTTTACCGTAGCCTCCTCTCTCCTCGCCTCCCAGTCCCACTCTCTTCCCTCTTCCTCCATGCCTCTCCTCACCCCAGCTCATCAAGTCACATTGAGAATGAGTGTGTCTTTTTGCCCCATGGCCTGGAGAGGCAGTCCGACCAAAATGAAGTGATCAAAAAGCTATCAATAGAACCCATGTTAGATACAACACACTCTCCCTTCTGAGCCGCCCATTGGCTACACCTCTGTAGAGGGCCTAGTTCCAGTCCATGCATGGTGCTTCGTTGGTGCTTCAGTCCCAACAAGCCTCTCTGGACTCTGGTTAGTCAGCTCTGTCTTCCAGGTCCATTTCCTCTTCCCCTCCCTTTTCCACAAGACTCCCTATGCTTCACCCAATGTTTGGCTGTGAGTATCAACATCAGTTTTAAACTGCTGCTGGGTGGAGCCTATCAGAGGACAACTCTGCTAGGCCCTTGTCTGCAATCAAGTATTAATAGTGTCAGGAGTTGGGTCTCTTCCATGCGGTGGGTCTTGGGTTGGGCCAGGCATTGGTTGGACATTGCCTCAATCTCTGTTCTGTCTTTATTCCTACAGATCTTGTAGGCAGGGTACATTTTGGGTCAAAGTTCTTGTGGGTGGCTTGGTGATTCCCCCCTCCTCCATTAAGAGTCTTGTCTAGTTAGAGAATGTCCTTTTAAGATTCCATGGCCCCTGATACTCGGAGTCTCGGCTAGAGTCCCTCTCATATGCTCCGAGAAGCCTACCCTGACTGAGGTCTCTAGCGTGTCATAGAGATTCCAGTGCCTACAGTTTCTCTTTTCTGTCCAGGCTTTCTGTCCTCCTGCCCCACCCTCCCAACCCTGCTCTCCTCAGGTCTGATCTCCACCCTCATTACTCTCTGCACTCCCTCTCCTATCTCGTTCACTTTCTTCAGCTACTACCTTTGTCTATCCTATATCACTTTCTAAGTTAGATTTAAGCATCCTCCCCTGGGTCTTCCTTATTATTTATCTTCTTTGGGCTATGCATTGTAGTATTTTTACTCTGCACTATATGGCTAAAATATACTTAGAAGTGAGTATATACCATGTGTGTCTTTCTGGGTCTGGGTTACCTCACACAGAATGATCCTTTCTAGTTCCATCCCTTTGCCTACAAATTTTGTGATTTCCTTGTTTTTAATAGCTGATCAATGGAATCAAATTCATAAACTCACACACTTATAAGTAGCTGATTTTTGACAAAGTTTCAAAACCAAACAATGGAAAAAAGAACCATCTTCAACAAACAAATGGCGCTGCTCTAACTGGAGGGCTACAGGTAGAAAAATGCAAATACTTCCATATTTATCACCCTGCACAAAACTCAAGTCCAAGTGGGTCAAAATCTTCAAAATACAACCAGATAAACTAAATCTATTAGAAGAGAAAGTGGGGAAGAGCCTTGAACTCATTTGGCATAGGAGACAACAACAGTCCAGGCTCCAAGATCAACAATTAATGAGTGGGACTTCTTGAAACTGAAAAACTTCTCTAGGACAAAGGACACTGTCAACAGAACAAAATGGCAACCTAAAGATGGAAAAAAAAAGATCTTCACCAATCCTACATCTGACAAAAGAATAGTATCCAAAATATATAAAGAACTCAAGAAATTAAACACCAAAAAAAACCAAAATAATCCAATTAAAAAATTGGGTACAGAACTAAACAGAGAATTCTTAACAGCAGAATACTGAATAGCTGAGAAGCACTTAAATAAATGTCCTTAGTTATCGGGAAAGCGCAAATAAAAATGACTCTGACATTCTATTTTACACCCATCAGAATAGCTTAAAAAAAAAAAAAAAACTCAATACAGCACATGCTTACAAGCATGTGGAAAAAGGACAACACTCTTCCATTTCTGGTGGGAATGCAAACTTGTACAACCACTTTGGAAATCAATTTGGTGCTTTCTCAGAAAATTGGGAATAGTGCTACCACAAGACTCAGCTATACCATTCATAGGCATATACCCAAAGAATATCCACCATACAAGAAGAACATTTGCTCAACTATATTTATATCAGCTTTATTCATAATAGCTAGAATCTGGAAACAACCTAGATGTCCCTCAACCAAAGAATGGATAAAGAAACTATGGAACATTTACACAATGAAATACTACTCAGCTATCAAAAACAAGGAAATCATGACATTTGTTGGCAAATGGATGGAACTAGAAACAATCATCCTGAGTGTGATAACCCACACCCAGAATGAAAAGCATCATATATACTCACAAATGGATATTAGTCCAACTTAAATGACCTCTGAGAGACTCCACCCAGAGGGATCAGGATAGCTACTGTGACTCTGGGAAAAGAGCTATGAGTTGTATGGAAGAGTTGGGGGACAGAAAGATTGGGAAGCGGGATGTCAGGAGCTCTACAAGGAGACTATCAAAGCTGGCAGATCTAGACCCAGTGGGGCCTGCACAAACTGATGCACCAACAGAGAATATTACAAAAAGGGAAGCTAGACCCCCTTTTAAGATGTAGCTGATGGACAAGAGCCCTGATACCTGTAATTTGATCACTTCTCCGTGGTGGGCTGGCCTGCAGGCACACAGAGAAAGAGGATTCAGTCTATCCTGATGATGCCCAATGTGGTCAGATGGTGGGGGAGGAGCCCTGCATCACAGGACTAGAAGAGGGCGATAGGGAAAAATATGAAGGGAGGGTGAGAACAAGAAGATAAGAGAGAGGGGCTAACAATTAAAATGTAAGTTGAACAAAATATAAAAAAATTTAAAAAGAAGTGTTCAATATTCTCAGTCAACAGAGAAATACAAATCAAAATGACTCTGAGAGCCATCTTTCACCCATCAGAATGGCTGAGATAAAAAACTCAAGTGAGAGCACATGCTGGTGATGATGTAGAGCAAGGGGAACACTCCTCCATTGCTGGTGAGAATCCAAACTTGTAGAACAACTTTGGAAACCCATCTGGTGCTTTATTAGAAAATTGGGAATAGTGCTACCTCAATAGCCAGGTACACTGCTCTTAGGCATATACCTAAAAGATACCTGCTCAACTATGTTCACAGCAGTTTTACTCATAATAACCAGAATCTGGAAACAACCTAGATCTCCCTCAACCAAAGAATGGATAAAGGAAATGTGGTACATTTACACAATGGAATACTACTCAGCTACTAAAAACAAGGACATCATGAAATTTGCAAGCAATTGGATGGAACAAAAGATATCATTCTGAGTGTGGTAACCCAGTGCTGGAAAGGCGCACATGGTGTGCACTTGTCAGCATAAGGTTATTGTACAATTCAAGTGCTGATTTCTGTGCCCTTCCCCATATCTGGTTGTAGTCTTTGTTCTGAGGCTCTGTCTCAATGTTGTGTAAGCATTGCTCCCCAATTGTCCCCTGATATGCCAATAAAACAGCTTACAGCCAATAGCTGAGCAGGGAAGACAGTAGGGCTAGACTTCCTGCCAGCCAGGGAAGAAGAGTTATAGGAGAAAGTAAGGGTTCATCCAGGACAAAGGTCCAGGAGAGAGGAGGAATATTCAGCTGGAACAGGAAAAACACAAAGTTCAATATCTCAGAGGTTTTGGCAAAGAGGAAACCAAATTAGCTTAGAGGGTTAAGAATAGAGTAATAACTTTTCAATTAATGTGCTGTGAAGTTTGTTAAAATAATATGATTCTCGATTACTTGGTTGATAGATAGATTAAAATAGAAACACAGAAACAAACTCAATTTTATGAAAATAACTATAACTTGTACTCACTTTGTAGAGACCAAACCAATGCCATTATGTGTTCAAGGCTTGAGAACTTGAGCCTGCTGCAGTTTTCAGGAACAGCCACAAACATACAACTAACAAGTATTCCCAGGAGCCTGCACCTGGGGCCAACCAATAAGAGCTACATGTCACAGTGACCAGAATAAGTGAAAAATTCCTTCCTGCAGTCTGGCCCTGGTCCCCTTGCTTAGCCCTGGTCCCCTAGCCAATCAGCTTAAAGGACAACTTTCCTGTACCTCTCTAACCTATCATGTAACAGCAAGGCTTGGAACACCCCTGTCCCCACCTGCCTCCAGTTTTTGCTTTTAAAAACCCTGTTCCTGGGTTCCAGGCACTGTGGGAACCACAGGTTACCATGCAGGCACGGCCAAGTCTAAGAACCACACCACACTCAACCAGTCCCACAAATGGCACAGAAATGTCATAAAGAAACCCCAGTCACAAAGATACAAATCTTTTAAGGGGGTTGACCCCAAGTTCCTGAGGAACATGCACTTTGTCAAGAAGTACAACAAGAAAAGCTTGAAGAAAATGCAGGCAAACAACGCAAAAACAATGAGTGCACATTCAGAGGCCATTAAGACCCTAGTGAAGCATAAGGCCATTAAGTCTGAGATGCCAAAGGGCCACAGCCACAAACTCAGCAACTTGCTTACATAGCTCATCCCAAGCTTGGGAAGAAGATTCGAAGCTACATGGGCAAGGGTAGTAGGCTTTACCAACCACAGCCCAAGGTTCAAACCAAGTTGAAAGCCGCAGCTAAGGCCCAGGCTGCAGCCCCAGCTCAGGCTCCCAAAGCTGCCCAGGCCCCTGTGAAGGCCCCGTAGAAAAGGCTTCTGCCTACGTGAAGACAGATGGACATGTGTGACACAGCTACCTACACACTATTTACAGATGACCAGTGCCCTATGCTGTTTTTACAAATAAACCTGAGGCAAGCTCAAAAAAAAAATCCTGTTCCCCTAGCACTAGAGTCCGCCATCTACCCTCCTCATGAGGGGACTGAGGTCCAGGCTCTGAGCTTGACTAATAAATGAGACCCTGTGTAACTTGCATCTGGCTGATTTCTGGTGGTCTTTGGGGGTTTCACAACTTGGTCATTACAACATATAAGTGGATATTAGCCATAAAGTTCAGGTTAACCAGGCTACAATCCACAGACCCAAAGATGCCAAGTAGGAAGGAGAGCTCAAGGGAGAATTATTGTTTTAAAAGAATAGAATGAAAATATCAATTATTCTATTTTACCAATAAAGACTTAGGAGCCAGATGCTGAAGTGAAAACTTGCTAGCTCAGAGAAGCAAAGACAGCAACTCATCTCATGACCCAATGGAAAAGGCCCAAAAGGCTCACTAGCCCTGCTGAAAGCCCAGGAAAAAAAAAAGGAAAAAAACAAAAACATAAACAAACAAAAAATCCTAAGGCTAAAGGCTTGCTAGTTCAAAGATCAAAATGCCGAAATGGCCAAGATGCTCAAGAGCTAAAAGCTACTTCTACTTCTACACAGTCTTAGATACTTCAACTCAAAGTCCATCCAACTCTTTAATCCTTGTCATCTGGTCTCTTGCTCTGCCTCTTGACCTAGGGTTAACTTTCCTGAACCCTGTGTATTGAAAGTTCTTGGATTAAAGGTATGTGACAGGAATAGCTGAACCACACCTTAATAATGTATTTACAATAAGCAAAAAGTTCTTGGATTAACGGTGTGTGACAGGAATAGCTGAACCACACCTTAATCATGTATTCATAATAAATAAACAAAAAGTTCTTGGATTAAAGGTGTGTGTTAGGGTTTAACCATGCCAAACAAGAAACTGGTTTTTAACAGTTCACAATCTCAGGGTTCACAGTGAGATCAATTATCCTGTGAAACAGAGGATGCTTGAATCTCACTCAGAAGAGGAAATAAAAAAGACATCTGAATTAGATAAAGGGAGGAAAATGGGTAGGAGAGGGACAGGGAGGGGAGTGGGAATGGGGATCAGGAGTGAAAAGGGAAGGCTGGGAAGGATAACTAAAATTTGTGGTGGGGCAGGAGCACCTTTGGGATGGGAGAGGCTTCCAGGAGCCTTTGGGGGTGATCCTAGGTAAGACTTCTTCCAATAGAAGATAAGGAACCTGAAGAGGCTACTTCCCATAGCCAGGTAGGACTTCCAATGGAGGGAGGGGGACACCAACCCACCCACAAAACCTTCAACCCAAGATTTTTCCTGCCTACAAGTAATACAGGGGTAAAGATGGAACAAATATTGAGGGAATGGCCAGCTAATGACTGACCCAACTTGAGGTCAACCCCTGACACTATGAATGATACTCTGCTATGCTTGCAGATGGCAGCCTAGCATAACTGTCTTTTGAGAGTCTTCATCCAGGAGCTGATAGAAACAGATGCAGAGACCCACAGCCAAACAATTGGCAGAGCTCAGGGAGGGAAGAATGGAAGAATAGGATGTGAGGGATTGAGGAGGCTGGAGGGATAAAGGGACCTACAAAGCCAACTAACACATGGAGGCTCACGGAGACTGAACTACCAACCAAAGAGCATGCATGTCTGGACAGAGTCTCTACATATATGTGTCAGATGAGCAGCTTGTTCTTCATTTGGGTTCACTAATAATTAGAGTGGTGGCTGTCCTTAACTCTATTGTTTGTCTTTGGGTCTCTTTCATATAGCTGGGCTGCCTTGTTTGGCCTCAGTGGGAGAGGATGAGCGTAGTCCTGCTGGGACTTGATGTTGAAGGGCAGGTTGGAATCAATGTAGAGACCTCCCCTTCTCTGAGGATAAGGATGGGGTGATGGGGGAAGAGGGGAGGACTGGACTGAGAGGAGAGGAGGAATTGGGGCTGGGGTCAGGCTATGCAATTAATTAAAATTAATGTTTATCTATATTATTTAAATGTCTATTACTGAAAATAAATTGTAGGTTCAATGAAAAGTCATCGAAGTTGCAATGGTTTTCTTCACAGAACTAGAAAAAAATACTAAAATTGTATGGAAACACAAACAATCACAACACAAAACAATCCTGAATACAAAGAACAATGCTGTGTGGATAGTGTTGCCTAATCTTAAATTCTACTACAGAGTCACTGTAGCAGAAACAATGTGGCAATGACACAAAATATAATTTCAGACAAATGGAATAGAATATACAATATAGAAATAAAACTGCACAGCTGCAGCCACAATGTACATTGAGAATGGAGGAACAGCCTCTCTAACAAATAGTTTCAGGAAAACATGTCCACATGTGAAAGAATAAAAGTAGAGCCATACCTCTCATTGTTCACAGAAATCAATTCAACATCGATCAAAGACATTAATGTAAAATGTGAAACTTTAATTGTGATAGAAAGAAATACAAAAAAGTATTTCAAGAGATAGATGTAGGCAGGGACTCTCTGAACAGGTCTGTACTAGGACAAGAAATAACCCCAAAAATTGACAAGTAAGATTACATGAAATTAAAAAGCTTCTGCACAGCAAATGAGACAGTTAACTGAGTTAAGAGATGGCCATATGAATGAAAGAAAACCATTGCTAGCGCTGTGTGTTGGCAGAGGTGTGGGGTGGGGGGAGGGGCGGGTATGACAAAGACAGAGAGACAGAGAAACAGGATTAATATTTATCTATTATGGATAAAAATTGTTTAAGTAAATGTGAAAAGTTAACCAATTCAATCAAGAAATAGGCATAGGAGATATACAAATGATTCTCAAAAAAAAAAAAAAGAAATTCAAATGGTCAATAAACATTTGGAAGTTTGTTTAGCACATTTTGCCATCAGGTAAATGCAAATTAAAATTTCCATTTATTTAATGTAGTCCCATCTGTTGACACTTGGCCCTAGTTCCTGTGCTGTTCATGTCCTAGTCAGACAGTTCTTCCCAGAGTCTTGAGCAGTTTGTTTTCATCTAGAAGTTTCAAATTAAGGCTTTGGACTCTTTCAAATTAAATCTATACAAGGCAAAAGACACAGATCTAATTTATTCTTTTGCACATGGGTGCCTGGTTTTGCCAGCATTTGGTGCATAACTAATCCTTTGCCCAGTGTACGTTTTGTATCCTTTGTCAAAATTAAGGATATGCTTTTGTCAGGTTATTTATGGGTCACCTATTCTGTTTCATTGCCCTATGTATCTGCTTGGATGCTAGCAGCAAGCTTTTTTTTATCACTATATAGTTCTACAGTACAATTTAAAGTCAACTATTGTGATACATCTTACTCTTCGGGATGACTTGGGCTATTTGTGGTCTTTCTTGATTCCATAGAGTTCTTAAATTTCTTCTAGATCTATGAAATATGATCTATTAATTTTAATAGATATTACATTAAATCTGCACATAAATTTTGGTAGAATGACCATTTTCATAATGTTAATTCTGCCGATCCAGGAACATCTTTCCATAATCTAATATCTTCTTTGATTTTCTTTTCCAATGGCTTGAAACTTTCAATGTAAATGTCTCCTCTTTAATTAGGACAGCTTCTAATTCACCTTGTTCAGAAAATGTTCACTAAATGACTATCAGTACCGATAAAGATATGGGGGAAAGGAAATATTTATACAGTGCTAGTAAAACTGAAATTTTTCAGTCTTCATAGAAGGCAGTTCCTCAAATGTAGGTACAGGTATTGCTGAAGTCATCACAAGCTTTGCTGACTGGGCAAAAAGAAATCAAGCTGGGAATAAGCCTGAAGCCTTATCCATGCTCTTTTAGCTTACATAGTGCCATGTGGTACTATGAAAGCTTCTACAAGAGAGTTACCAACCATTGTATTTAACTGTGTGTTCTGCATGCTACACCATAGACCTGCAAGGCAAGGTGTATCTACTGGTAAAACAGTGACAAGCGTGTTATGGGAATAACCAATTGTTTCCTGATTGGACCTCCTCAACATGATGGGATCCGTATCTTATAAAAGTAATTTTATTCTCCTGGCTCGATTGTTATCTGGGAGGCTAACTGCCTCCTTCTGCTAGCCTAGGCCTATTCCTAGAAGTTTCTAGCCTCTCTACAAGCTAATCTAGGCCTGCTTAATAACTCGCCCTTACTTGTTCTTTCTGAGTTCTGGGATGGCTGGTTCAACACAGCTGTTCTGGCTCAAACTATTCTCCTAGCTGACTTACTTAGTCTCGCTTTTCTCTTGACCTGGAATTGCTCTGCTTGGCCTCAAAGTAACTCAGCAAACTGCTCTAATATTCTGCCTTCTTCTCATTTCTGGTCTGTTCCATCTTCACCTGAATTCTCTCTCTCTCTCTCTCTCTCTCTCTCTCTCTCTCTCTCTCTCTCTCTCTCTCTCTCTCTCTCTCTGTCTCTCTCTCTCTTTCTCTTTCTCTCTCTCCTTTTCCACTCTATTCTTGTCAGAGTTGGGCACATCCTATTCCGTCAAATCTTCTGTAATTTGTTACCTTTTTGCTGCCATTCAATTAGACAGTACTTTCAACCATGAGTGCTTCCTTCTACAAACTAACTCTACCTTTGTTTGGGATTAAAGGCATGTATCACCATGCCTGGGTCTACGCTTTTCTTTACCTGACACTTGCTCTATACCAAACAGAACTCAGATCTGCCTGCCTCAGTCTCCTGGATTAAAGGCATGTTTGTATTACAGCAAGATCACACAGACCTAGAAGATCTTTGGATCTCTTGCCACTGGATCACGTAGACCTAGAAAGTCTTTGAATGTGATCTCTTGCCAGAACAGCCATGTTCTGAATTAACATTCCTCTACAATATCTGATGCTTCAAACCAGACCAAAAGCCCAGAGCTACAGTGTGACTCTTTCAGAGAAACAAGTTGAGAGATAGATGAAAATTGAAAGCTAAAATTTTTCTATTTGCATAATATGATAATAGCTAATTACCTAATATGTATAGGTACCCTATGCATTATACCTTGTGTTAAACCCTTAGCATAAACTCCAGTTCAGTGTCTTATTCAACAGTCAGGAAAACTGGGGTACAAAAAGGGACGGTAACCTGGCTAAAGAGCATATATCACGCACACGTGTGTCCATATTACCTCATATACTAGGTAGGCATGAAAGTACACTGAGTCTAATGGCTGCCCTAGTACACATCAGCATGTGTATTCTTCTATACATTCCTTTATATCCCATGCATGTAGGTGTGACCTTAGCAATATGTATAAATATATGTCCAACTGTAGAATCCACGTAGGTATGTTGTACATATAGGTAGATGTTAAAAGATTAAAATCTAAAGCCCTAAATTCCTCCAATTCTTACATGTCATTTATTCTTCAAATGACTGTTATTCCCACACTGCATTTGCCATCATTAACTCTGATTATCTTCCAAGATCAGATGATACTGTGTATATTCAGAATGGTAAGGGTGTAGACCAAACAACAGTTTTTCTGAGATTGGTCGTTCCTCTATTAAAAGCAGTGCAATAATAATTATTATTTCTATCTTGCAAGGTATTTGAAAATGTTCAGTCTATTATCCCAAATAAAGTGCTAACTGTGACAGTTTTTAAAGGGTAATAGAATGACTATATGACCAAATTATAACATCCTAAGCATTCTAAATCAGCATGCCACAGAGATATTTACATCTATGTTGTCTGCACCACTAGTTGCAACCACCAAGTTATAAAATCAGCCTGCTCATCTATCAGTAGATAAATGGATAAACTAAATACGATGTGTATACACAGTGGAATTTTATTGAGTCATAAACAAGATGAAGTTATGTCATTTGTAATAAAATGGAATCAACTGGAGATACATAACAATACTTAAACAAAATTGACTTTGTGAAACTATTACTATGCCCAATTAAGTAGCTAAATAACTGGTTTATTCAAACGTTACTCACATGTACCATTTTAATAATGAAAATTGTAATGATTATTTTTGCTTTCTTGTTTATTTCTTCTGTATGGTTTTGGAGTTTTCAGGGCTTTGTGGATTTCTTTTTTGTTTGTGAACTCTCATTGTGTTACCAAATCCAGTCTGTACCTCCAAAGCTCAAATGCTTCCCAGGTCTCAATCTTTGGAAGAGTTAAATGCAAAGGCAGGTGCTACCATGCCCAGCTAAGGATGAATTGCTGTGCAAAGGGATAAAAGGTAATGCTAGCTTTGTTGATTTGGATCCTGTCAGTGTGTCTAGCATTTCCATACCACCATTCAGTTTATTAAATGCAAAACAGTGTCAGAGAGATACGTAAAATCCGTGAAACAGAAACTTTCATTTGCTTATTAACAAACTACACGCAGACATTACTCTTCACACATCCTCTAACGACATTGTGTCTTAAAGAACAGAAGAGATTCCATAAAGATATCCCTTATTCCACTAAAGGGCATTTCTGGGCCATTCTGACATCTTTAAATAGGGAAGGAAAACATCACTCATATGTCAAGCTGCCATTATATGCAACATTTGGCAGCTAGTTTTTTAAAAAAAAAAAAAAGCTAAAATAGTTATAGTTGCAATGGAAGCAACCTTAAGGCTCTGTAGAGATGCTGACCACAGCAGAAGGCATCCTCCTTTGTTTCACAACTGACTAGTGGGGTCAGTGCTTGGCGTTCTAGGGGGTGGGTTTATCTGCAGGCAAACTGCATTGTCTGTAGCGAGCAGAAGCTCTCCATGGCTGACTTTACTCCGAAATCTGTTTCATATGTATAACAATCTCTAGAAAACATTTAAAATTATTTTCTCTACATATGGTTGCCTCTAATACCCATGTTACAGGGTTTGCTTACCTCTGGATAATTACCAATCACATGAGTACATGATTTGTTACCAGCCTCACCTTCTTCTTTCTCTGAATATACCAATTTTTGCTCACTAGATCTTCCTTTGCTTGAAAAAGAATCAAAACTATGTTTACTCTTCTTCTGGGATGCTTGTTTTCACCATGATCAATTACTTTTCTACTATCAGTGAATATATTTAATGATAAATTGCAACACAGAAATACATCCTGGAAATTTCACCTCCTTCAAAGTGAATTCATCATAAACCACATTTTTCTCACCCTGGGAATCATGATCTTTTATATGATGTCTATCATTACATGCTTCCTAAAGCACAGATACAATTGAATGTCTCAAAACTCAAAACTCTTAACACGGACGTTCATATGAAATTTTTAATTTCTTTATTATTCTGCTTATCTTGCATGTCATAGGTATGTTCATAGAAACATTGAGCTTTTCCAGATCAGAAAGTAAACTTATATTTATTTGGGGTTTAATAATATTTGGGGTGTACCCTTGCTATCACTCATTTATCCTAATTCTATCAAACAGCCAGCTTCTTTGAGGGCATTGCAGCAATTAAAATGCTGCAGAGAAAAACAAGCATGTCAGAATAGCATGGCAGACTTAAAGAGAAATGAACGGACATAGGAAATAGCCTGGTGTGGAGATGTGTTGATGGCTGAAGATAGTTTTCACTCACACATTCTTGCATTGATTTTTTTAAAAGTCTTATTAGAACATCAAGAAAGTCTCTCTTTTTTCCTGAAAATCACAGAAATCTGCCTGCCTCTGCCTCCCCAGTGCTGGGATAAAAATATTTTTTTAATTTTTTATTATTAATTTATTCTTGCTACATCTCAATGGTTATCCCATCCCTTGTGTCCTCCCATTCTTTCCTCCCTCCCCTTTTCCCCTTATTCCCCTCCCCTATGACTGTTCCTGAGGGGGATTACCTCCCCCTGTATATGCTCATAGGGTATCCAGTCTCTTCTCAGTAACCTGCTGTCCTTCCTCCTAGTGCCACCAGGTCTCCCCCTCCAGGGGACATGGTCAAATGTGAGGCGCCAGAGTACGTGAGAAAGTCATATCCCACTCTCCACTCAAGTGTGGAGACTGTTCTTAGGGGATAAAAATATTTTGCAATTGTGTTTTCTTTTCTTTTTTGGTGAGGAGCTGAAGAGATGATTCAGCAGTTTAAAGTTCATACAGCTCTTTCGTTGTTGTTGTTGTTGTTGTTGTTGTTGTTGTTGCTGTTGCTTTTTCACGACAGGATTTCTCCATGTATCCTTGGCTGTTTTAGATCAGCCAGGACTCAAACTCAGAGATCCACCTGCCTCTGCCTCCTGAGTACTGGGATTAAAGGTGTACACCACCATGCCTAGTTACACAATTGTTTTGGGGATATTTATTTGTTTGTTTATTCTTGTCTCATATATTACATCTCTACCAGAGTTTCATCCCCTTCCTCCTCTCCTCCAAGTCCCTTCCCACCTTTCCCCTCTCCTGAGATCTCCTCCATTTCCCTTCAGAAAAGGGAAGGCCTCCCAAGGATATCAACCAAACATGGCATATCAAAGTGAATAAGACTAGGCACCTCTCCTCATATTAAGGCTGGGCAAAACAACCCAATAGGAATAAATGTGTCTCAAAAACAAGCAAAGGTGTCAGAGACAGGCCCCATTTCTATTGTTAGAAGTCCCACAAGAAGACCAAGCTGGAGTAGCATATAGGTTTTGCCTCTATATGTTTCTTAGGCAAAGTAAATACTTGTACAGTTTACAATGTGTACATTTTACACTAACACTTTAAAAAATTCCTTCCTCTTACCCTCAAAACAAGAACAAAAGAGGGGAAGAAAATATAGATAACACCAGGATGTATATGTGTGCCAAACCTCAGGAACCCACATGTGGTGGTTCATGCCTATAGCCCCATAATTCAAGAGGCAGAAAGACTGCTTTGATTCCAAGGTCCCCTTAAGCTATAGTAAGATGCTGTGACAATACACACTTAGACCACACACTCATTCACTCTCTGAGAATTAGAAACACATACTAAAATGCAAACACTATTTTTCTTATTTGCAACACTGACTTTAAAAGCCAAAACATGCAGGACAAATTAACATAACTCTCATACATCTGGTTTGGTTATGAGTAGTGGAGAAGGCTAAGATATACAAATCATGATTTAAAGCAAATCTATTTAGAGGCTCCAGCCTGTTTCTGGAGAGAGAGACAGAGACAGAGACAGAGACACAGAGACAGACACAGACACAGAGACAGAGAGACAGAGACAGAGACACAGACACAGACAGAGACACAGACAGAGACAGAGACAGAAACAGAGAGAAGGAGCCTTTGTATCATAAAAACGTGGAGAAGACATGCAAACAGCTAGTCTAAAACATGAAACTCTTTCCATTCTGATAGTGTCACAACATATAAATAAAGGTAAATATAAAAAGAAAGGAAAATTAGCATAAAAGCTGTAACATTAACAGGTGTTGAACACAAGATTAATAAATAGTGAAATCAAATCACAATGAAATACAAAAATGTCATAATTTACAAACTCATCCTAAACTGATGCCCATTACCAAGCATAATATACTAAGAATATTGAGACATATATAAATAATTATTTAATTTAGACATAATATTAGAGGGATGAATCATCTACAATAGGCTAAAATTGTGCTTTCACTTAGATTTTTTCATATAAGCACGTGTTAAAATAATCACTGGCAATTATTATTATGGCACAATTTTAACTTTTATATGAAAGTCTTTTCAGAAAATACAGATACTCTGGTTAGGAAAGGGGTTAGCCTAACATCAGATCTTCATCTCTTCCTCTTATCCTCCAAATCCAATTCCCCCAGACTTATCCAACACTGTAACAGACCACCTGCTGTGTGCTCCATTTACTCTCAGCCCCCACCTCCAGCAGATCACACAGCTCTTCTCCACACTTCCTTCCCCTTACTCTTTTCAATCTGAACCCAAATCCAGCAGGCATCCCTGGAAGCTCCCAGCTGCCTTTGACAGAAGCAAGTAGGCCCACGAAGCAAGTATGGTAGCTTCAGATCGGTCACTCTCCTTCTCTCCTCCATATCCAACCCCCCAGTTTCATCCCCATCCCTGTAGGAGACTACCTATTGTGACTTATCCTCACTCTCTACCCCTGTTGCCAGAGGACTAATCAGATCCTGGTATAATACCCTGCTTTCTCCCCACCTGTGGATGCACTTAGCATCTCCCTTCCTAACCCATCTCTATTCCTGTCAGCCTTCAATACCTAGAAACATATTTTACCAGGAACCCCCAGTGACCACCAATACTAGGATCCTAGAAGAATTTCCCACCAGGCAGCACACCAACCACCACATTCTCTTGAGAACCAGAGAAGTCAACAGAACCCAAGAAACAAAACACCCACCCAACAAGGGAAGATCAGAATTAAAATTTTTAAGTACCCAGATTCCTAGATGTCAATGCAAAAACACAATCAATAACAACCAGGACAATATGTTTCTACCACAGGATAGTACTGTCTTAGAAACATTCAAAGAGCAATAAAATCAAGTGCAGTAATAAATCTATGCATTTATCATCAACTGATTTCCAACAGAGGTGTCAACACAATGTGCAGAAATTGTAGACTTCAATAAATAGGTTTGAGGAAACTTTATGTCTGCACATGGTACAATGAACATCAATGCTTTATTACACAACATATGAAATTTAGCTAAATGGACCAAAACAAATGCAAAGTCTACAGTTCTAAACTGTGGAATAAAACAGTTGGGAAAGATAGAGTTACTCTGAGGGACAAAATGAATATGACCCAGCAAGTACAGGCAACAGATGCAAAAATAGACAAGTGGGACAGCATCAAACTAAAATTTCTATATAGCAAAGGAGATGATCAGCAGAGAGGAGAGATATCTGACATATCATAATAAGCAAAGGAGACAATCATCAGAGAGGAAAGATGACTCACGTATTTGTATTCGTCTGATAAAGATTAATATCCAAAGTGTAAGGAATGCAAGCAATTTGTATAAACTACTTGCTGTGGTCTTTGCAAATATATAAATCATGTCCTCTCAAAGGAAAACTGAGCACTTCATGAATGCTGTCAAAGAACAGAAATGGAAAAATAATCCATAATTTGAAGAATCCATCATACTCTACCTGAGCCTGTGAAAATAGGTCCATCACAGTGAAACCTGAAATCAAGTGCTCTGTCTGCAAACATAGTCAATACTAAAGAAATTTGAATAATCATAACAACTAGAGAACTCATAGTAAGGACACTGCAGAATGAAGACTTTGACTAATAACTGGGATGACTTAAATGAGAAGCAAAGAATATCTTCTGTTGACTGTATCCTTATCACTTATCTCCAGAGTGCATCTGATTGGTACAATGGTAGGTGCTAAGTGGCATTATGCTAGTCTTGTATCCAGAAACTTAACATCCAGTCATGGCATACACTCATAGTAGCCCCAGGTACTAAAATGTGTATTTTAGCACCATCATAATGGCTTTTATTTCCCCATAGTAGCCAATTCTCCTCATCCACCTTTTTCTGGCTGGAGTGGTAAATTGATAAAATAGCTCATTGGTCCCGTTGGGATAGTTTGCAATTTCCTCACTGGTCAGCCTTAAACTATCAACCTGTAACCTTGAAGCTACAGGAAGATATGTCACCAAAATGTTCATTCCTTGAATAAAAAAAGGGGGTGCAGGGTGGGAATACATCTAGCCATTAACTTTAAACTGTTTCTTGTACCATGGGTATTGGTTTTTTTTCCTTTCAATCATATTCCTATGGGGACATACTAAGCTGATGAAACCCAATATGACCTCAGCAAAGAAGCCTGTATAGTGTCATGAAAATTGTAACTTCACTTCCCTTTTCTTTATTTGTTGTGTTTCTTCTCTTTTGATGACCTTTAACTATTTCATGCCAGAATGAAAGTTAGTTCTAGTGTTTTGAGAAACTATAGCAATTCTCTATCTTTTGACTCACTCATTCATTTTAATTTTGGAAAATAATAAATTACAACAGGCATCTGTCAGTGTGCTGTTTGGTTTCTCTTGCAGTGACAAGCACCATGAACAAAAGTAGGTTGGGAAGAAAAGAGTTTAAATGTCTGACTTGTGTGTCATAGTCCATCACTAAGGGAAATCTGTGCAAGAACTAAAGAAGAAGTCGTAGAAGTCCATTGTTCCTGTCTTGCTTCCCTGGCTTATTCAACTAGTTTTCTAGGCCCAAATACTGACAGTCAATGACACTACCCACAGTGGAAAGCACTGTCCACAGTAGGCTGGCCTCCCTACATAGATCAGCAATCAAGAAAATACCCCCAGGAACATTCCCATGGGCTAGTCTGATGGCAGCAATCCTCACTTGAAATTTCTTCCCCCCAGCTGATTCTAATTTATGTAAAGATGATGAAAACTAACCAGAACTATTCAGACACTAACATATAGAAACACAGTCTGCATAATGTGAAGTATTCCTTTTATGAATGCGATTAATAGCATATCTCAATTTCTAATACAAAAATTTGTCTAGGGAGAGCAAGTTGAGCCCACAGCCAGGACAATAGAGCAAGACTCTGATTCAAAAACAAAACCAAATGGGGCTGGAGAGACAGCTCAGTGCTTCAGACAAAGTTCTACTCTTGCAGAGGACCAGTGTTCAATTCCCAGGACCCATACAGCAGATCACAAATTATACACATTTAAAATATAATTTTTTTCAAAAATATAAAATTTTCTAATGTGTCCATCTTTCCTTTTTATTTTACTCATTTTGAATATATATCTTCATGTAAGATCAGGACTTATTGTTAAACTAATGAATACATATATCCCTTGGGCATTTTTACTATCAAAACTGGCTCATTTTTTAATATTTTTACTAATATTTGAGAATTTCATGCAATATATTTTTATCATATTTACTCACAAATCCTCCCCTTAGTTATTTCCTATCCATCTCCAACTTCTTTTTTCAATTTAGTAACCAATAGACTCCAATTTACTCTTTCCATATAACACTTGGCATGGGACCATCCAAGGGAGTATAGTTGACCTAAACACAACTCATTTTTATATCCCCTGGTCTCTAAAAAGTTCTGTGAACATTGGTTTCTTCTTGTCTTCCCAATATAAATGTGGAGCACGAGTTGTCTAGTTCACTTCTTGGAAGATTTTTATTTTGCCTGTAGTAAACTGGTACACTTAGAAAATATCTGGGCAAGAATGCTGCCATAGGGATTGTGGGGACTTTATTAAAATATTACACAAGAATTATTCTATTAAAATATTATATAGTAAAGTACTTCTCAGTAATTCTAAACAAGAATTAGTCTGTATGTAAAGAATAAGAGTTGGGGATTGCTCCAGTAAATAGGAAATCAATATCGTACCCCTTCACCCAGGGCTCAGAGGATATCAAAGAAGAACAGCCATAAAGAGTGTAAAAGGAACTTTTATTCTCCTGATGTAATTGTCATCTTGGAGGCTTACTGCCTCCATCTGCTTATGTAGCAACAGTCCTGAAAGCCTCTATTCTCCATACAATCTTACCTAGGGCTAGAATGTTCTCAGCTGCTGAGACCTAGTGCTGAATAAGTTCATATTTTTTTGTTCTTTCTGAACCCTGGCTCCTTGGTTCAACTCAGCTATTCTGAGTTTTTGTTAGCTGTTCAAACTCCTCTCCTAGCTAACTGATTCAGGTTGTCTTCTCTCTTGGCTTCTCATGAATTACTCTGCTTGCCCTCAAACTAGCTTTAGCAATCTGTTCTAATCTTCTGGCTCTTTATTCTCTGGCTCATTCTGTCTTCACCTGTGTCTACCCTGTTATATTCTGTCCTTGCCTATGTTCTTCCTTCAACCTGTCTCTGTAAAACTGTCCTGGTAAAACCACCTCCTCTTTTTCTCTTTCTGTGCTGCTCTTTCTCTGGCCTCAACTGCCTCTTCTGATCTGCAATGAACTCATGAACGAATGCCACTGCACTGCCTCTCAACTCACTGACTCAACAGAACTGCCTGAACAGAACTCACTAGAATTCAGAGATCTGCATGCTTCTGTTTCCTGAGTTCTGGGATTAAGGGCTTATGCCACCACAACTGGACATAAACTTTTCTTTACCTGAAACTTGCTCTATCCCAAGCTGGCCTTGAACTCAGAGATCTGCTTGCCTCTCTCTCCTGGGATTAAAGGTGCATCTGTATTCCAGCCATATGAAACAAACCTAGAATGTGCTCTTTCAAGAGAAGCCTTGTTCAGTTCAATATTAAATTTTCTTTATATAAATGGTATATGCCAACAGTGAAACAGTGTGGTCCAGACACAATAGGGCAGCCATATATATGAACCCACAGTGGTTATGACAGCATGCACAATATTCATACAAGATCAAAGCAGACAAAATCTCAGCATGAAGACGAACATGAAGGCTGATATAGTCCCACCCCTAGATGAGGAGCTATTAACAATTGATAGCTACTGTGAGTGAGAAAATTAGTTTTCTTTTTTTTTTTTTTTTTTTTTTTTTTTTTTTTTTTTTTTTCGAGACAGGGTTTCTCTGTGTAGCCTTGGCCATCCTGGACTCACTTTGTAGACCAGGCTGGCCTCAAACTCACAGCGATCCGCCTGCCTCTGCCTCCCGAGTGCTGGGATTAAAGGCGTGCGCCACCACGCCCGGCTAAAATTAGTTTTCTTTAAGGTTGTGACCCTTGCTTGGTCAATCATTTTCTGGGGATTGGCCCCACACTCAGAAATATTTGAATAACACAAATTGGTCTTTTTAAAAAGAGGGCATGAAGTTGGAAATTGTATGGATCAGAGAATTGTGAGGAGGAAGTGAATGTGATCAAAACATTTTATAAAATTAATAAAAATTTTAAAAAGAGTCTATTCTGGTATGTAGACTTGAATTTTTCAAAACCTACTTTATTTAGGGTTCTTAAACACTTTGACCTCACTTTTAACCCACAGACCAGAGGAAGGGAGGAAAAATGTTCATAAGAAAAATGGGCTATGGACCTATTTAGACATAGTCCCTTGGGCCAATTTCTGTGTTCTCAGGATACATCAGTCCAGTCCAATAGCCAACACCAAACAGCACATGGATCTGTAGCAGTGGCCCAATCCAGCAGAACCAAAATGGCTCTGCCAAATCAGCATGAGTCCAGGGATGTGTTCAGAATCAGCCAGAGTACCACAAGAGGTTCTCTGGAACATTTATCTCTGCAAAATGAAGACCATCAAAGTCCAGCAAAGACCAGTGAAGTGTTTCATGGCATAGAAATGCAAAAAGCCTCTTCTCACTGTCAGTGGTTTTTTTTTTTTTTTACTCCTTCCCACCATCACATGTCCTCTCAACTGTCTGCTGCCAACAAAACATTACAGGCCCTCTCTTCCAGAAAAAAAAAGTATGTAACCTCTCACAAGAAAGTTTTCAGCAAAACACTAGGTAACACAACTGAGTCTTCAAAGAAACCAGAAACTTAATTATACTTCACATCATAAATTAATTAACCAATAAATGTGACTTTAGCAGTAAGATGATAGCTTAAGAAACATTATAAAATCAGCTATGGAAGTTCATGTCCATAATCTCAGCACTTGGTAAGATGATACAAAAAGATATCCATGATTTTGAAGCCATCTAGGGTTATTTAGTGAGTTCTAGGCCAACATAGGCTACAGAGTGATTCTTTACTTTGAGATTTCTTCTTATACCCATCAGAATGACCAAAATCAATAAAAACAAGTGCATCTCATGCCGATGAGTAAATGGAGTAAGGGGAACATTTATCTATTCCTGATAGAAGTGCAAACTTATGCAGCCACTATAGAAATTAGTGTGGTAGTTCCTCAGGAAGATGGGAATCAATCTACCTCAAAATCCAGCTGTATCACTCTTGGGCATATACCCAAAGGTTAATTTACCCTCCCAAAGAGACACTTGTTCAACCATGTTCACTGATGCTCCATTTGTAATAGCCAGAAACTGGAAACAACCTAGATAAGCCTCAACAGAAGAATAAAGAAAGAGAACGTGGTGCATTTACACAATTGAGTATTCCATTTAAAAATGAAATTTTCATGTAAAGGTATGGAACTAGAAAAAATGAACATAAGTGAGGTAACCCAGATCCAGAAAGATAAATGCTATCAGGGCCTTGCTTAGCCATCATCAAAGAATCCTCTTACAAAGGATGGAAACAAACACAAAGACCCACAGCTAGACATTCCACAGAAAGTGTAAGATCTTGACACCCTCAGTCTGAATGAGATCTCTCTACCAAATCCTTGCCCTTAGTGCTCAGTGAACTCTTGAAAAGAGCACTCAGAAGTAGTGTAAGGGCCAAAGGGCATGGAGGACACCAAGAAAACAACATTCTTTAAATCAGCATGACCAATGCAAATATGAATACACTGAGACTGAGGCGTCATGCACAGAGCCTGCACCAGTCAGCACCAGGTATTCTGTGTATATGTTATGACTTTCAGTTCACTGTTTTTATGGTATTCCTGGGATTGTGAATTAGTGGGTCTACTTTTGTGCTTTTTCTAGAGATTTTTTTTCTTCTCTCTGTTTTGTCCTATTCTGATGTATTGTTTTTATCTTATTTTTTAAATTTTTTATTATTTTTTTATTTTATATTTATTTATTTTTATTAATTTATTCTTGTTACATCTCAATGGTTATCCCATCCCTTGTATCCTCCCATTCTTCTCTCCCTCCCATTTTCCCCTTATTCCCCTCCCCTATGACTGTTCCTGAGGGGAGTTACTGCCCCCTGTATATGGTCATAGGGTATCAAGTCTCTTCTCGGTAACCTGCTGTCCTTCCTCTGAGTGCGACCTGGTCCCCCATACAGGGGACATGGTCAAATGTGAGGCACCAGAGTACGTGAGAAAGTCATATCCCACTCTCCACTCAACTGTGGAGAATGTTCTGACCATTGGCTAGATATGGGTAGGGGTTTAAAGTTTACCGCCTGTATTGTCCTTGGCTGGTGCCTTAGTTTGAGCGGGACCCCTGGGCCCAAATCTGCCTATCATAATGTTCTACTTGTAGGTTTCTAGGACCCTCTGGATCCTTCTACTTTGCTATTCTCCCATGCTTCTCTCATCTAGAGTCCCAATAGGATGTCCTCCCCCTTGTCCCAGTTTCCTGGTAAGTGAAGGCTTTCATGGGACATTCCCCTTGGGCTAGTATGCAGATATAAGTGAGTATATACTATTTGATTCTTTCTGCTTCTGAGTTAACTCACTCATTATGATCATTTCTAGCTCAATCCATTTATCCACAAATTTCAGGAATTCCTTGTTTTTAATAGCTGAGTAGTATTCCATAGTGTATATGTACCACAGTTTCTTTATCCATTCTTCTACTGATGGACACTTAGGCTGTTTCTATGTTCTGGCTATTATGAATAAGGCTGCTATGAACATGGTTGAGCAAATTTTCTTGTTGTGTGCTGGAGCATCTTCTGGGTATATTCCAAGGAGTGGAATAGCTGGGTCTTGAGGAAGCCCTATTCCCATTTTTCTGAGATAGCACCAGATAGATTTCCAAAGTGGCTGTACTAGTTTGCATTCCCACCAGCAATGAAGGAGTGTTCCTCTCCCCCAACATCCTCGCCAGCATGTGGTGTCGCTTGAGTTTTTGATTTTAGCCATTCTGATGAGTGTAAAATGGAATCTCAGAGTTGTTTTGATTTTCATTTCCCTGATGACTAAGGAGGTTGAGCATTTCTTTAAGTGTTTCTCAGCCATTTGATATTCCTCTGTTGAGAATTCTCTGTTTAGTTCTGAGCCCCGTTTCTCAATTGGGTTATTTGGTTTTGTGGTGTTTAATTTCTTGAGTTCTTTATATATTTTGGATATTAGACCTTTGTCAGATGTAGGGTTGGTGAAGATCTTTTCCCAGTCTGTAGGCTATCGCTTTGTTCTCTTGACAGTGTCTCCTGCCTTACAGAAGCTTCTCAGCCTCATGAGGTCCCATTTATCAATGGTTGACATTAAGGCCTGGGCCGTTGGTGTTCTGTTCAGGAAGTTGTCTCCTGTGCCGATATGTTCCAGGCTCTTCCCACTTTTTCTTCTAAGGATTTGAGGTCATTTTCTTGTATTTCCATTGTATTTGAGTTCTCTGGGTTGTTTTCTTTGGGATAGCTGGCAACTGGAGATGCCATGTTGTTTTGGGGTTTTTTGTGTATGCTTTTACGCTGTCCTTTAGCTATCTTGCCATCTTTGTTTTTGTTGGGTAGCTTCCAGAGTTGGATGGAGGGAGTCTGATGATAGAGTCATTTGTTTTCTCACAATTTCCCTAGGCTTGAAGCTCTAATGCTTCACCGATGTGGATGGTAGGAGGTTAGCCCTGTTGTTTTGGACTCTCACAGCCAGTGATCTTCAGCTCCTCTGTGCTGTGGGTCCTGCAATCATTCTGGGTCTCTGAATGAGCATTGGGTCAGGCCAAGTATCCACAGCCTTCTGTGTCCCATGCCAAGTCCAGCCAGGAACACAGGGCCCGAAGCACGGGCCGAACTCAGCTAGATTCTCAGGGAATGAACCATCTGCCGAGCTCAGCTAGGGATTCTGGGCCCAAAATGCACACAGGGTCCAGCCAGAATCTTTGGGCTGGGACTGCACACCAAGCTCAGCTAGGGGCTTTTGGCCCAAAGTGCGTGCTGTGGTCAGTTATTGACTCAGGGCCCGAACTGTCCGCCAAGCTCAGCCAGGAATTCTGGATTCAAACTGCACACTGTGTCCAACCAGAGTCTTAGAGCCGGGACTGTGCCTAAAGCTCAGCTAGAGTCACTGGGCCCAATCTGTCTGCCAAGCACAGTTAGGGACTCTGGCCCCAAACTGCACTCTGAGCTCCACCCGAGTCTCTGGGACAGAATTGTGCACCGAGCTCAGCCAGGGACTCTGGACTCACACTGCATGCTGAGTTCAGCCCGGGACTCCAGGCCTAAACTGCATGGATAGTCCAGCCAGAGTCTTAGGGCCGCTGAGCCTGTGCGCACAGCTCAGCTAGAGTCTCTGGGCCCAGTCTGCCCGGCAAGTCCAGCTAGGGCCTCTGGGCTGAACCTGTGTGCTGACCTCAGCTTGCGTTAGCACCCCAGAACTGCCCACTGAGCTGAGCTAGTGTCTCAGACAGAACTGCTTGCTAAGCCGAGCCAGCGCCTCCAGTGGAACCGAGTGCTCTGCCCAGCTTGCGCCACAGCAGGAGAACTGCGGCTGAGCTTAGCTAGGGCCTCCAGTGGAACTGAGTGCTCCACCCAGCCTGCGTCACAGCAGGGGAGCTGCCGCTGAGCTGAGCTGATGCATAGGGTGGAACTGAGCGCTCAGCCCAGCCTGCATCACAGCAAGGGAGCTGTGGCTGTGTTGAGTTAGTGCCTCAGGCAGAATTGCTTGCTGAGCTGAGCCAGCATCTCCAAGGCACTGAGCACTGAGCTGCACCCGGGACTCTGGGGCTGAACTGTCCACCAAGTCTAGTTTGGGTCTCAAGGCCTCACACGACCCAAATCCTGTTCAGAGTCCCCTCTCCTGCAGCAACTCCCACCGGCCACCACACCAATCACCTCCACTGGAAGGCTCTGAGCTGCAAACCTCAGCCACCACTGCTGCTGATGCTGGTGCCGCTGGTGCCGCTGGTGCCGCTGCTGCTGCTCTGATCTGAGAAAATCCGCGCTCCTCCCATGTGCAGGGGCATGCAGGTCCTCCGCACCCTGGTTCCTTCAAACTGTGGAGCACTCCTGCTGCCATGGAGTGGGGACCTTGGTGTTCCTGGCTCAGAAATCTGTGCAATTCCCTGATTTGTTCACTGGAGCCTCCAAACATGGTCCACACTGCTCGCTGCCATCTTGGATCTCCTAAATTTTTATTATTATCACTGAGATATCTACTTGTTTTCTGATAAGAGACAGAAAGGAAATGGATCTGGATGGGAAGGAAAGTGTGGAGGAACTGAAAAGAATAGAGGGGAGGAAACCATAATCAGGATATATTGTGTGAGAAAAGCAATGTATTTTCAATAAAAATAGAAAAAAATAATCTTATACCTCATATTGCTAAGAGTAGAAATATATTCCCTTGCAAGTAATTCTAAAATTGTGCTCTAATTAACTCATTTTATATTTTTTGGTATAATTAAAGTACAATTAAAATAGTTTGTTAAGTCTCCGTGGAGTATTATTTCTCATTAAAAACATTTTTCTCAAGAGATCAGCTGTGATTAATTTTAGAAGGGGTTAAAAGTTCAAACTATTGAGAGACTCACAAGTTTCTCACAGATTTTACTCCACTTATAAACATATTATGATGAATCTGCATTAGCCTTCTTAACTTAGTCACAGTAAAACTTAACTTTTCTTCCTCAAATGGGAACCAGGATGTGTGAGGTCTACCTAAGAAGAGTGTGTTGCTCCCTGCACACCTGTTCTTCTGTAAATGTTTTTATGCAGTTCCTGAAGAGAAAAGCTCCCAAGATGCCTACATAAGTCCTATAGTCTTTATTTAACCCTAATGAGGCTGTCCCAGGCAGAGTAGTGGGAAGCATCCATGATCTCTAATTTGTACATGTTTTCTTTTTGGTACAAGTTTTTAAAGGTTATCACTACACTGTGAACATCTGCAGTGAGCAAGTGTTAGTTACAGAAGCAGAAAGACAGCAGTTCAGTGGTCAAGCAGTTCTCATAAGCATTGGTCAGGGACACATTGTATAAGAATTTATGCATGGTCCAGAGATTCAGAGATTCATTTACTCTAAGAGTTTATGGTGAAATTATGGTTTGTCTAGAGACCAGAGACCAGTTTATCCAAGATAATTTTACCACTTGAAGCATTCTTAGGTGTTTTTCACAAGTAAGCATAATTATAGTTTGGTAGTCCACTACATTGTGAATGCTGTTGTCTGGTGACCGTTAGAGATCTTGGTTTAGTTTTCAGCTATGTCAGTGCTTTTAAGATTGATCAAAGTTGGATGAGTCAATCATTTCTTCCTTTTAAACGTCAATTGGTTTTTATAGAGATCATTTGTTCATGAACTGATAAATTATGTCCGGACAGTTTCCAAGGTTGAGAGTAATGATATACATCATAACCACCCAAATATCAATAGATTTTTAGATATACACATTGGCACTGGTGGATAAACTCCAGATTGGCCTGCCTAAGTCCCATGATTAGATTTTAAAGAAACGCCATCCTCACTGTCACCACTGTTTCTTTAGAAAGCATATTGCAGCGATCATATAAATGAGACACAGATAAAAAGCATCATAGTTCGGCTGTTGGCACTTGGCATTGCCGGAGCTTTGTACTTGCTTGCATTCACTGAAGCCAATCTGGCAGATGTGCCATTGGTCCCTTAGCAGAGTGCTACTTTGCTTATACAATGACTGATAACGGTGACAAGTAACGTTTCGTGTACCTATGTGATGTTCATATCTCTCTATGACAAAAAAAAAAAAAAACCTCACCAATAAAATGTTCAAATCTTTCATCTACTTAACAGAAATATTTTCTATTTACTGCATTTTCAGAATTCCTTAATATTCCACATGTGAGCCCTTTGTGATATATATTTTTGTAAGAATGTTTCTGTTCAGTCTACAGATTCTCTTTCTACTTTTATCACAGTGTGTTTAAAAACAGAAGTTTAAATTTTAATAATGTACAATATATCATTTAAGAAAAAGAAGAAAAGAAAGAGGATGAAAGAAGGCATTGTATCATTTAACTAGTGTTCTGTATAACACAAATAATGGGGCAGGGTTTAAGACAGGGTTCATCTGTGTAGCCTTGCCTGTCCTGGACTCACTATGTAGAGCAGGATGGCCTTGAACTCACAGTGATCTGCCTGCCTCTGCCACCCAAGTGCTGGGATTAAAGGTGTGCTCCACCATGACTGGCTCAAATAATGAACTTTAAAAAATTGGAGAGTTGACCCAAGCCATGTGGCCCATGCAGGGAGAACAAGCCAGAGATAACCCCCAGACAACAAGAAGCCCTGGGTGCCACTAAGATAAGCAAGCAAGTAGAGCAAAGATGGAAGAAAAAGAAAACAGTGTGTGTACAGTGAAGACAGGCAGAACAGGAGACTCAAGAGTAATTAGAAACAGCCTGCTATGAGTAGCTAGTGATGCTACCTTGGACCACAGTGAGGCCCTGGCCAGTGCTACCACTGAACACCATGTCTGGGTCCATGGCCCTGCAGCATCAGGGTCTTTCATCATCAAAGGCCATGACAGCAACTCCCCCACCACCACCACCACATTGCCTGGGCAACACAGTAGAACTGGTCCAGTGGCATGGGTACGGATGAGCTGGCCCTGATACTTGCCTGACATGTGGTGATATGGGTGAGGGAGAGATGCTTTTGCCCCACCCCTACCCCTTGCCACCTGTGGCAGACAGGAGAGCTGTCCCAGCCCCTCACAGGCTGCAGCACACAGAGCACTGTGCACCTCAGCACAGTAAAGCTGTTCCTGTTGGTATGGTCACAGGTGAGCCACTCCCAAGGGCATGAGAGTGGGAGAGCTGGCCCTGCCCCTTGACAGCAATGGCATTGGGTGAGCTAGCCAAGGCAGTGCCAGAGAACTCTCCCTGGTAATGTGGATGTAGGAGAGCTGATGGACTGACCAAGTCAGCTACCATCCAGGAAGAGATCCAGAGCCTTGACTTGGCCCATGCCAACATCTACCCCATCTATGAAGGGCTGGACCACGTGAAGGGACTGGTCCTGAAGATTCAAAGCTGCAGAATCCCTGTAACAGAGGAAAACACCACAATATCTTAGAGAAGTCCTGGTTAAGATCTAGTATTCATAGGGTAGCAGAAGCCAGAGGCCTCACACTGGACCAATGACTCGTTGCAATGACCATTTGCAAGTTCTGTGGGGAAAAAAAAAGGTATATTGTGGTACACACCATAACACAGTACATCTTCCACAGTAAGATGGGGTTTTGCTGTTGTTTTTCTTGGATTTAGTTTGGTTTCGGTGCTGGGAGGTGGTTGCAAGGCAGAGGGTGGATAAGACGGGATGGGGAGATGAATGGGATAGGGAGGCATGATATAAAATTCACAAAGAATCAATAAAAATTCTTAATGGAGAGTTAAATTATATGGACAGTTAGTTTGTTAAACTTCCTTAAGATGTCCATTTTTCAATGTGGAGTCAAGTTTTAACTTCTTTAATAATAAACAATATGATTATCCACCAAGACAGAAGTCTTCCATTAATTTCAGCCGCTTCCAATTTTTCTAATTGCTAGAAAGTTCTTGAGCATTGGGTTACCTAATGTAACATGAAACACCTAACTAAATTTAGCTTCAGTGCCTCCTAAAAGTCCTGATCTTTTTGTGCATTCTAAGTTCTAAAATGTTCTTTTTTAAAATGTTCATTGTTTATCTGAAATTGAAATGTAACTGGGTGACCTATATTTTTATTTATTCAATCTAGCGACTGTGTTAGAGTTACTAGTATGATGACTAGATCCCAAATTTGGAAAACTTAGCCTCAGATAAGTGGCATGGGACCATGGAAGAGGAATTGGGGTCAATTTGCATCTTAGCAAATAGTAGCTCAAGCCTAAATGAACTGTGCATGGAAAAGAATGACCTCCAGAGATTAACAGACACACAATACCCAGGCTAAGGATCATCAAACACACTGCTTATAAGACTAATTAAAGTTTAGATAAACTACCTACAGTCTTCATGTATAATTCCAGTCTTCATCACAAGACAGACTACAACTTAAAGAGGTAAAGACAAGGATAGCAAACTCTAAACAGCCAAGTGTAGAGATCAAACTACATCAAGTCAGCCAGAAACTAACTGGATACTACTCTACTTTTAAAAAAAAAATGACATTTAAAGTGGATACTACCTTAATGCTTGTAGCTGTTGGGGAGGCCTTGGTAGGGATCTTAGGAAATTCATTCATTGCATTGGTAAACTTCATGGGCTGGATCAAGAGTAAGAAGATTGCCGCTATTGATTTAATCCTCACCAGTCTGGCCATGTCCAGAATTTGTTTACAATGTATAATCCTGTTAGACTGTTTCATATTGGTGTGGTATCCAGACATCTACAACAAAGGTAAAGAAATGAGGACCATTGACTTCTTCTGGACACTCACCAACCATTTAAGTGTCTGGTTTGCCACCTGCCTCAGCATTTTCTATTTCTTCAAAATAGCAAACTTCTTCCACCCTCTTTTCCTCTGGATAAAGTGGAGAATCGACAAGCTAGTTCTCAGGACTCTGCTGGCTTGCTTGATCCTCTCCCTGTGTTGTAGCCTTCCAGTCACTGAGAATCTGAATGACGATTTCAGACGCTGTGTGAAGACAAAGGAGAGAGTAAACTCTACCCTGAGATGCAAAGTTAATAAAGCGGGACATGTTTCTGTCAAGGTAAATCTCAACCTGGTCATGCTGTTCCCTTTTGCTATGGCCCTGGTCTCATTCCTCCTCTTGCTCCTCTCCCTCTGGAGACACATCAGGAAGATGCAGCTCAGTGTAACAGGATACAAAGATCCCAGCACAAGAGCTCATGTGAAAGCCATGAAAGCAGTAATTTCCTTCCTTGTCCTGTTTATTGCGTACTGTCTGGCCTTTCTCATAGCCACCTCCAGCTACTTTATGCCAGAGAGTGAATTAGCTGTAATTTGGGGTGAGTTGATAGCTCTGCTTTATCCGGCAAGCCATTCCTTTATCCTAATCCTCGGGAACAGTAAACTAAAACAAGCATCTGTGAGGGTGCTTTGTACAGTGAAGACCGTGCTAAAGGGAAGAAAATATTAGCAGCATTGACATTTCAGAAGAAAAGCTATCACTTTCTAAGAGAAAAAAACACATGATTATTATCTTTCATTACTACATGAATATTTGCTTTCATCTGTTGGCATCCTTTTAACAAACTTAAAATTGAATCTTGGAAAATCATACGTACAACAACTTTGCATGTCTCTATCTCTGTTTCTTTCTCCCTCTCTACAGAGTTGACATTTAAAAAAAAATTTCAGAACAAATTATGGCAAATAGCCACAGAGGAAAGGTCATTTTCATAGTCAGTGCTGAATCATTCCTCCAAATGCAAACCTGCCTCGCAAATTCAAAATGACTGTAACAGCATCTCACTGTTGTTTGCATTCTCTTGAAAACCACCTGGTTTGTTCTTCTGGCTCTACTTGGAGTTTTCTTGCTAAGACATCGAACTATGCTCATGGTTGGAGAAGTCAAGCACCAAGTAACTATCTTTGTTTTGGGGACAGGTTTCATCGTGTGATTCTGGCTGGCCTGGAACTTGCTATGATCTGCCTGCCTCTTCCTCCAAGTGCTAGGATTAAAAGCATGTATCACCAAACCTGGCTGAAGCGACAGTTCTCAGCCAGTGCTTCAGAAATATATAATATACTAGAAATTAACATGAGTATATGCACATTTAGATGTAAATTGTAATTAAATGTTATATTAAATTTGAAATTATTTAGGATTATATATCAATGAATGAAAAACATTCTAGAGGTGAAGGAGTAAGATTGAGGTAAAAACATTCTGGGGAAAAAACTTATTGACTGCATATTGAAACAAATTTCTCCACAAAAAACACCTAATAAATTTGTTTCTGGATATCTGGACTGTAGCAGGCAGTGGTTATAATGACAGGATATGGCCTTTAATATTGAAAATAGAAAAAGTTATACCAAACCTGGGTACATACCTGAAAGAATATGTCATAGATACTTGCAAGACAATGCTTATTGCAACACTTTTTATAATAGCTAAGATATGGAACAAGAGTAGACATTCATTAGCATATAAATAAATAAATAAAATATACATATACACAATGAGGTTTTATTCAGCTATAAAGAAAAATGAAGTTGTGTCATTAGCAAAAACCTGAATAGAATTGGTGATCATTGTGATAACTGAAATGAGCCAGACATTGAAAAAAAACCTGTGTTGGTTTTTGTTTGTTTGTTTGTTTGTTTGTTTGTTTCTGAAATAGAGAATGTAGACTTGCATGGATGGATGGATGCTGATAGAGTATAAAAATAGAAAATAACTTTTAGGGACTATGAAGAAGCCCAAGGACGTAGAAGAGATATAGGAAACCATAATGGTGATAAAAAAAAAAGAAAAGACAAATTGTGAATTTCCCATTATATCTGGAACCTAGATTTAAAACTGTATGTGCATGTGTGTGTGTGTGCTAAGAAAGCAGGAATGGGACTACTTATAGAAAGAAAAGGACCAACATGAGGAGGAGGTGACCCGGAAGAACAAATAGTAGTGATATGAGCACAGTAGCATGATTTACACATGACTTTCTGTGCCTACTAAAATAAGAATAACATAAAAGAAAAGCATAACTGATGAAAGGGAAGGAAAGAAAACACAAGACCATGAAAGGGAAGAATGAAAACCATGATAGAAAAAGGGGAAACGCTGAGAAGTGAAGAGAAACAGGAAAAAAAGTGGAAGAAATGTGGCCAAGCATGAAGGAGCTCAGCTATGGAAATCGCAGTGTGGTGAGACATTTCTGTGATTCCTCCAGCACTTGACAGCCTGAGAGAGAGAGGGGTAATAGAGAAATAGTTCACAGCCAGTCTAAGCTACACAGACAGACCTATTTCAAAAGGTGAGAGGGATCAAAGAGGAGTGCACAGAAGGGCTTGGAGAGAGGAAAGAAACGAGGGAAATTATTTAAGTAGAGTATGATTTTTTTTAATTTTTATTTTATTAATTTATTCATATTACATCTCAGTGGTTATCCCCTCCCTTGTATCCTCCCATTCCTCCCTCCCTACCATTTTCCCCTTACCCCTCCCCATGACTGTGACTGAGAGGGACCTCCTTCCCCTGTATATGCTCATAGGGTATCAAGTCTCTCCTTGGTAGCCTGCTATCCTTCCTCTGAGTGCCACCAGGTCTCCCCATTCAGGGGACATGGTCAAATGTGAGGCAACAGAGTACGTGTTCGCACATACTCTAGAATATGATTTTAAACAATTAAGAAATTATTTTTTAAAGCAATGGGACAAGACAATGACCTAACAAGTTAAAGGTGCTTGGCTCACAAGCCTGGCAATGTGAGACCGTCCTTGCTAAGATGAAGTTGGCCTCACTCAGAAAAGCCTACTTCCTGCATGTATTAATTGTTGTAAATAACGTAGAAAAAAAGTTAAATGGTGGATTTGCACAGCTTCTTTTCCTGTGGCAATGATGACAGTTTTCAGGCTTTGTTTATGAGGATTCAATGAATGGACCACAGAAAGCACAGCTGAATTCTTTTCTGGTTCTGTTCCTTGTGTGCTCAGTACAATAGTCATTCATTCATACCTTGAATGTTCTAGGTACTGGAAATGCATATGCGATGTGATACAGCCTGTGGCCTTGTCATCTACAGTCACAAAAAAAATTATGGAAGACCAATAATAATCAAATAGACATGGTTATAAACCATAATTATACAAATGAGAGCAACTGAATCAGGATAGAGCTCTATCTAGAAAGTAAAACCAGAGCTGATTGTCAATTTGCTTGGGATTGGATTCAGCTAGTTGGCATTCCTCTGACATGTCTAGGTGGGTATTTCCTACATTAATTGAGGAGGGAAGACACTCCCCTACAGAATGAGCAACACTTGCTAGAAACCAGAAACAAAGAGGTTCTGCCTCCCCGTCTTCACTATTTTCTAGTGAGTTACTCCACTACTGCTGCTTCTACTGAGATCCTTTGGTGGCATTGGAACTTAAACATTTTCCCCATCCTTCCAAAGTTGTATTGAAGAAGAGCAAATTTTCAGGTCTCCTGCAGCCTTCAATGCCTGATTGAAACTGTGGAGGCATTCATTTTCAAAGACTGAGAAGGTACTGGGTTTTCTGCCTCACAGTGTGCCAGTAGAGATCATTAGGCAACCCAACCTACATCACATAAACCAAACCGAGAAATACTGATTTTACACTATATGCATTCTACCAGTTCTCTCACTAGATAACTCTGACTAACACAGGCTGTGGTACCAGAAATGGAGTCACTGCTTGTATAAACTGTGTGGTATATATACCTGTGGTTCTTAACTATTTGGAACTTGTTTGAAGAAGGAGTGTGGGAGAATTTGTAATTTTGAACTAGAAAGCACTCAAATGCTGCACACAGTGCTTAAAGGATCAACCTAGTGGAAGCTTGGAAGATAAAAATGCTGGAAGAAACAAAGACAGTAGAGGTTTGTCTCCTGGTATTATAGAGTGGAGCAAGAGTTGTCTTGGGACTGGGATAGAGGCCATTGATATGATATGCTGTTAAGAACCTGACTGTATTCTTCTAGTACCCTGCGACCTTGAGTAATATTAAAATTAATGGCAATATTTGACTCTGTTCCTCATAGGAAATTGCAAGACAGGCTGTGTCGTGGTTACAGATTACCATCCTGATGCAGGTCTATAGTGAAAGAGAGAAAAACATAAAGCAGAAAACTAGGGAAAAAATTGAAATTTGCCAAGAAAGGCATGTGTGCAATGTAAATATTCAGACAAGGAGAGTACAACAGATATTTCTCTTGATTGTACTATGTTTTGTGATTAAAACCAATAGGAAACTATAATACTCAATCCAGATAGAATGAAAAATGGCCCAAGCCCTTCAAGAGTGGATGTATTGGTCATCATTCCAGACAAAGAGTCAAAACCTGATTGGATAATTGATTAAGATAAAAGAAACACAAAATAAAGACAAAAAGAAAGTAGTTATAAATAACAGCTAAAGTCATATGACTACATAAATAAGAATTATAATTGACATATTTCTGTTATATTTTCTTAAGATTTCATATGTACACATACACACATACATTAAGCAAGTTTTTCCTCTCTCTGCCATGGTTGAGATAGTGCTGGAAGTTAAGAGTTTTAAATGTATATTGTCAATTTTTGAAAGATTAATCACTTCTCAAGAGATTTAACCATTTATTCTGGAGAATAAAGATTGTGTTTCTTTTATGGACAGTGGATAGTTATGCAATGTCGGTGAGAACTGTGACCTTGCTGTTGTCTTCACTTGGAAATTAAGCATGGCATTGGACATGGCATTGGATTGGATAGCAAGTTGTCAAAGGATGGGCTTGTGATGGCTATCTTGACTGTAAATGTTAATGGATATGAAATCAAATAAAAGAGATGCCTGAACTTGGAGCAGGGACTAGAAGGATAGACTCCTAGAAGGATTAACTGAGAAGGTTGTTTGAATAAGAACTCTCCCATAGGTTGACATATCTAAGTGCTTGGGAGGGGGCGTGGCACTATTTGAATGGATTAGGGAGTGAGGCCTTGTTGGAGGAACTGTGTCACAGAGGGTGAACTCTGATGTTTCTAAAACCCAGGCCAGGCCCAATGGTGCTCCTCTCCTTGCTGGCTATGGATCCAGATGTAGAACTCTCCGCTGCATCTCCACCATCATGTCTACTGCCGTGCATGCTTCTCACGGTGACACGTAAGCAAATCTCAATTGAATGCTTTCCTTTGTAAGAGTTCCCATGGTCATGGTGTCTCTTCACAACAATAATATACAAAGACAGAGGGTTAAGACCTTCCCCCACAATAGGCAGTGCCTTCTTCCACTGGCAGCCCAGAAACAAAGTTATCTGAGGGAAAAGTACAGCTGCCTGCCAGCTGTTGGCATCTGCTCAGAAGTACCCCTACTCTTGCTACCACCAGGCTTCAGTGGTATTACAATCGAGTTTTGGGAGCTTTTCTTGTTTTATTTTGTTTTGTTTTTTGGGATTTCCAATATGAACTCAAGACTAGGAACTCTTCAGTGTAAAGGAGTCCAGACTCACTGACTGAGCAGCTACCAGATTCCCAGACTGCCCAATGGGCCCAGCCTGTACCATGGAAGACAGAATAATAAATTCCCTTTGTGCTGTATATTCCTTCACATGGCTTAATCTTCTAGAGAACTCCAGCTAGCACAGACCAACATTTCAAAAATAATTCACATAAAATACTCTGAAGAAACAACTGCAAAAATGAAGACAGATTAAGTGCAAATACCTTCAGGAGGAAATTCTTGAGGTGTTCTATTTCCGAGGTGTATTTTCCCTAATACTTTGAGCTTTTTAAATTCATTTTCACTAAACTCAAATTTTCCCCACCTACAATGTGGCTACTGAGAAGCAATATGACTTTCTCTCTTTTTCATACCCTTTCCCTAGGGACCTGCAGTGATTTGGTTTGCCTGCCCTACAATTCCTCCTTTAAACTCTAATAAAATTATCTTCAAGCTTTTTCCTGAGTTCTTTCTTAAATTATTTTATGAAGAAGACTGAGAACCATTAGAGAGTACCCATTTCCTTAGTAACACATTGTACATAGGGTAGGATCCCCACGATTTTCAGTAACAGAAATTTGTATATATGTGGCTTTTTCTTAAGTCAGTTCTTGCCTAGTAAGAGCTAGATGGCTAGGTATTTAATCAATTTAATTGTTCTGTCCTTAGGCAGATATGGGCTATGGTTGTGTTATCTCTGCCTACTTTGTAAGCTACCACATGTTTTCATTTTATTAGACAAAACGTACAGAGATAACCAACTGTGAGTTTCACTCCAAGATGGTCATTTCTGTGGGTATGGGTTAATTCTATCTGAGATCAGGAAGATGATCAATTAGAATGATACAGTTAAGCTTCTATTACCAAACATATGCAGATAAACATAGTCTTTACTGTGTATCTTAAGGATTATTTTTATTTCATTAGTGTTTGTGTGTGTGTATTTGTGTGTGTGTGTGTGTGTGTGTGTGTGTGTGTGTGTGCGCGCGCGCGCGTGCGTGTGCTAATGAATGAAAGGGTCCATTGGGGGACATAAGATGATGTTTGGGCCACTAGAGTAATCCCTCTGATAGAGACCTGTTTTAAACACTGAGGATGAAAAGCATTGCCTTTAGGAACTCAGGACAAAATAGAAGATGCCGCTTGGACACAATCATGACAACTCTAATAAAGAGAGAGAAAGAAGATATTTTAGCTGTGTGTGGTGGGGCTTACCTATAACCCTAACACTTGAGAGGCAGGGGCAGGAAGCTCAGGAGTTCAAGGTCATCCTTGGCTACATATCGAATTCAGGACTGCCAGGGATGGATAAGACCATGTGTCAGAAAGAACATGTTATTAAGCTCAAAGCAGGAAAGATAAGGGGCAGTGACTGAGGTATAAAGAAATGTGCTCAAAGGGAACTTTAATGTGATCTGAACTGCGCAAGATCGGGAAAATCACAAACAAATGTATAGCGAATTCTACACATAAACATTTTGGTGTTTCAGTAGGGATGGAGAGACATGGACCACAAATGGAAATAGGTCCCATACTGGGAAAGATCTGTGAACACCAGATTAAATGGGAGTTTGTTGTTCCTTATATTAACAATGAGAAGACTTTTCAAGTAGTAATACGGTCAGATATTCCTTTGCCAGCATTTCAAACTAGCATATGAAGTTGGTGATACTGTAAAGTTGTACTTTAAAAAAATAGTATCTCTTAATCAAGAAATTTAATTTTAATGTGAACAAACTGCACGTTTCTCTGAGAGACTAAACAGCAGTTTGATGTGAAGGAAAAAAGAGATAGAAAATAGAACTCTCTGCAGAAGACAGAAGACTTTAAACAAACCAGACCACTAGTTGGTATCTTGTTGCAAAACAAAAAGACATGTGATGTAACTGGATTTGTTTGTGAATGTCCTTCCTAGTCCCGAGCCTTGTGTTATGTATGTGAACAGGTTTGTTTGTGAATGTCCTGCCTAGACTCCAGCCTTGCACTGTAGAAGACGTGGTTGATTAGGATATGACATTCACTAAGCAGTCCTCACTGTCCCACTGGATAGTAATTCAATACATAGTACGCTAGTTTCAGTTATTTTTCATGTCTGAGCTTATAACATTTTTTCATTTTTTTATTTATTCATTTATTTATTCATTCATTATTTTTATTTATACCATACCTTTTCCTAGGCCCTATATAAGTGTTTTTATGGAAAAGCGGTAAATATCACGGTAGAGGCTCCAAGCCTTTTTGCACCATAGGCAAACAACTTTTTCCTTTCAGTCCTCATCCCTCAGCTCCAAATGCTCCTGTACTCATTTATGAGTTTCACACATTTTGCATTGTGCAATTCCTTGCGGGCTATCTGAAGAACCAAGAGAGCTGATGGGGGAAAGGAAGGGAAATGGCCAGGTATGTAAGCTGCTCGGATCAGAGTCTAAATGGCCTTAACATTTTTATTAACACTAATGCTGAAACCAAGATACTTAGGACCTTGATGAGGGCCAGCAAGTTTTCATTTTTGATCTTCCATGCTCTGAACCACCTGGAATCTGCATTTTTTAAGTCAGGAAAATAAACAATCTAGGTAGAACATAGTCCCTATCTTGACTGTATTGAGCCCTCCAGATGCCAGAGATTTGTTTGCCTATAGCTCTCTCTCTCTCTCTCTCTCTCTCTCTCTCTCTCTCTCTCTCTCTCTCTCTCTCTCTCTCTCTCTCTCACACACACACACACACACACACACACACACACCCTTTCTCACTCCTTCCTTCTAGCTTCTGTTCTGCTGTCAATCTAAATCTCTCCCTCACTCCCTCCTTGCTATTCATTCTCTCTCTTTTACCCTCCTTCCCTCACTTCCTCCTGCCACACAGAAACTTGGGAGGCAGAGCACACATAAATACATAAGTCTCTCTCTCTCTCTCTCTCTCTCTCTGTGTGTGTGTGTGTGTGTGTGTGTGTGTGTGTGTGTGTGTGTGTGTGTGTTGGTATGTTTCTTCTATTCTTATTCAGAAAAATCATCTGGTGAGTAAACTTTCTCTCCTAACTTTTTCTAAGGTTCTATAAACAAGTTCCCCTAACTGGAGGGAAGAAGTAGTTGTGCCAACAACACAAATGTGTCATGGGTTTTCTGCTACACTTATGGATACTAGAATTGCAAAATATAAATAAGATTCATTCTTTCTGAAAGCCATAAGGAAGACTGATGTGGGCTTTCCCCCTTGCTTATGGTAGTCCTGGAGACTCTCTTAAACACAAAATACACAGACATGAGGGCTAGGGAATGACAAGGTAAGTTTCTTTTGAACCATAAAAGATTGCATATTGGTAACTTGGTCACTGATTTAAAGAGTATTGTCCTTTGCTTTCAAGCACATATTAAGCCAAAACCAAATCCCAAATGTCTAAGTGCTTGGAAAACTCCAGAGCATAATCCTAGAAGTAAAACAGGAGCCAAGGTGTGTATGCTGATGATTTTATTGAGGCTTTGAACTTGAGGAAAGGAAGGGCCAAGTGGGTTACTCCTCTAAGAATTCTTCCTCATTATCTGTAAAAAAAAAGAAAAGGACTTTAGAAGTCAAATAGTCTAAACATGACATGTGCATGATACCTTCACCACCAGGTAGTCTCATTAAAATATGTTATATTTCTGGACATAGCGGTCTGTGCCTGTGAAATAACTCAGGAGACTGAAATAGGCCAATGATGTGAGGCCAACTTGGGTTGCACAGTGGATTCCAGGCCACCCGGGGCTACACACTGAATCCCTGTCTCAAAACAAACAAATGTTTTAAACAAGAGAAAAAGAAGGTAGAAGAGAGAGAAGATGGAAAGAGAGAGGTTAAGAGAGGGGGAACGTAAGGAAGATGAAAAAGAAGGGGAGAAAACAAGAGATAGAAAGACAGCTGTGGGACATGTTAAACTAAAGTGATAATGCGAAATTGTCTGATAAGGCAGAGAAATACTTGCCGCTATGGGAAGAAAGAGAGGCTTTCTATGTGTAGATGTGTGGTGGGGGGAACAACGGCAAGAATACATCTGGGAAAGTGTGCTAGAGAGAAAAAGAAGATGTAAAACTCAGAAAAGTATGAAAAATGGGAATTTAAAGAAAAATTTTCTAAATGGTAGAAATTATAAAGTCTCTAGGGAATATTGGAAGACATCTTTAGCTGGTTCTCTTTTGGAGAGCTTTTGTACTGACCCTCCTGGTTTCTGTTGCGACCTTTTCCATGCTTCCTTCTCTGGCCATTCAGACCCTTTGGACCTTTCCGGCCTTTTCTGCCTTGTCGGCCACCACCTTCTTGTTGATTTCCATTCAGATGATCCTGGAGTCTTGAGATGACTCCACCAGATTCTCGATTACCACCTTGGCCTTTCATACTTTTTAGGAAATTCTTGGCCATATTACCATATCGAGCTATTTGTTCTTGATTATGGCTTATTAGTTCATTTATTCCTTCATGTAGATGATCAACTTTTTACAAAAAAAGAACACACATTCAGAAAAGATCAAAAATAGAAAAAAAAAGTCATATGAACTTCACAACATAATCATAGAATCTATCGAGGACTTGATTTAGTTAGAAGTTCTTCTTTTACTGGGATAGCTGGTGTTAGATTGTGATGAGGCCCGATATCTAGCTGACTAGGGCAGAGAGAGAGAGCTTGCCTAGGTATTACTACTTAGTCAGGACCCTCTTCCCTCTCTTTGGATCCATCTGCCATTATTATATGGGATCATGTATCCAAAACTTGAACTGGACATGATACATAGGAAAACATTCACATTCCATCATATTTCTCAATGCCTGGGAGAAATTTTAACAAAAATATGTTGTTAGATAACATGTCTGTTTCTTAAAGGATGGGTATATGTCTCAGACATGAGGATAAATCATGGAGGCTTTGCTTGACGGAGTTCCAGAGACCTCCAATTGTCCAGCATCATCACTAGACATCCAGAGCAGTGGCTGAGGCTTTGCTTGACTAAGTTCCAAAGATCTCCAGCTGATCACCACTCCCCCACAAATATTATGTATGATCCAGTTGTAATGTTGTTTAGAATTCTACTATTTCTCTCAAACTGGGTTTTCTCTTTATTTATCAGCCATAAGGAAATCCATACAGGGAAATCTTTTTCACACAGAGACTATTGAATGAGGGCATCTGGCCAAAGACTTGAGACAATGATAGAGTTTTTGGCTCTGACTGTAAGCACTGAAGCAGAAACTATGTGTAAGAAAGTTAAGACTTAGACATAACAGTACCTGGCTAGATGGTGTTACCTGTAGACACGTTTCCTTAGAATCTGCTTTAAGAGCAAGAGAAGGTAGTTTTGGAACATGATGCATTACAGATATTTTACAGTAGAGGACTCCTTGGCAGTTAGCCTAGGCTTGTATAGCACACTTGTTGGTCTGAGACTGGAAGTAGGTCAAGTTTTTCCTTTAGAGAACATTTAGCTCAAGCTATGTTGCTATGAGCATCTAGTAAACACATTGGCTTTAGCCTGGGGAAACTTATGATTAAACTTTCCTGTTTATTTTTAAGAAGTAATATGCAGGTCATGCTGCTCATTGAAAATTAATTAATAATTCGGAAATTAATTAATCTTTGCTGTATGCTTTGGTGTACATCAGAGAACTTTTTTTATATCCTTGCTACTCTGTTGATTTTTGATTGCCCTAGTGATTATAATGACAGAAAAAAAAATTATACTGTAATCTGTAATGAAAAAAATTAAACTTCATTTCAGTAAAATACTGGAGTTGACCAAGGAAAGTGGACAAGCAAGTAACAGACATGAGAGAGTAAGCTAAAGTGAGATGGGGAACAGCAAGGGAGATGGATAGATGGGGAGCAGCAAGAGAGATGGAGAGATGGGTAACAGCAAGCAAGAAAAAATTAGAAAGATGGGCAACAGCAAGCAAAGAGATAGAAAGATGGGTAACAGCAAGCAAGAAGATGCAGTTAGATAGATAGAAAGACAGCAACCAAGTAAGCAAGTATGCAAGTAGGGAACAAGGAGTCAGACAGACAGCAAGACCAACACAGATAATGAGCCAGAAGAGAAGTTCTCCAGGGCTTTAAGACCTTCAGCTTGTGCCTTCAGCTTGTGCCGCATATGCCTGAGTCTCAGAGTATTTCTTGTTCCTCCATTCCTCAACCTCTACTCAATAACTATTCCTCTGGCTAGTTGTTCAACCACCGGTTGGTTTCCTTTAACCAGCTGTTCACTGCCTGCTCAATCCTCCCTGCCGTGGATCCACCTCTCTTCCCTCCTCTTTGCCTTTCTTGCAGCTGGTTCTGGGGAGCATCAGGTAAAAAGTCAATTTAACATGTATAATACATTTTACACCCTGAAACTAATGAACATTTTAAACTCCTCATACTTACTTCAAGTATGTGCCTTTTTAACTCTCTAAGACTAATCAATGTATTCTAAACCATAAGGTAAGCAGATACTTGGCTGTGGGTTATGCCAACTTTTGTATGAGGTCTTTCCTTTCCTCTTGCACTCTGAGATCCATATTTTTTTCTATTTGCCTAAAAATGATCTTTGTTATTCCAAGTCTTCACCATCCAATAGATTATTGGTGCCTCAAGGATGCTAACACATACCTCAACTCTATCACCTTAAACAGCTATCTAGACCTAAAAACATCTGAACCCCTAAACAACTAAACTTAATTATAAGACTAAACTATCTGGTCTTCAACGCCGTAAGACACTTGAGAAGTGATAAAACTTAATTACTTGAGTGAACTGGAAATGCAGGTTAGCAGCTTCCAAAATGAAAAAAAAAAAAAAAAATGACACAGATGAGATATGGTAGATACTGATTTTCATTCAGAATTTTAGACTCATCAAGATAGGAAAGATGTTTTCTGAAAGGTTGCCAAAAACATTTAGCCAAAACACAATGAATGTAACATTGATATGAGTCTGCTTGGTTCATGGTTCTTCTTGCTGTGTGTAGTTTTTATTTATGTGTAATGATATAAATGTTGATGTCAAAAAAGTTTTAATCTTTTTTGAATGGATACAAGCCACGCTGCATTTAACTATTGCTAAATGTAAATTATGATAATGGTTTCTTCAGGAAACCATAAACAGGTATGTCATCACATGAACTGCCAAATCAAGGAGGAAAAAGCTATTTTATTATATTTTATCTTTTTTGTTGTTGTTGTTTTTATTGTTGTCTGTTTTTTTTTTTTTTTTTTGGAACCATTTACAATTTGGCCTAATAATTGAATAGAACAAGTGTGAGGAGAGCAGATTTTTAAAGCTTATGCATGGGGTTATTTAATCTAAAGTAGGAGAAATTTTATACAAGATTAGTAATCCAGAAGTTATTAGACATTATTAAGAATAATTCCCCCAAGATTAATTAAAGTTGAAATATCTCACGTGGTTCCTTCCAGGTTTCAACATCAAGGAGTTCTGTGATGTACAAAGAATTTTTAAATGGCTTTTAAAAATGAGTGTAAAGATCATTAACAAGTAGTGAAATATCCTTAAAACAATTCCTTATGTGCCTTAAAATGGTTTTGTTGTTTCTTTGCTGCCATGGATTGAACCTAGAATCCCATGCATAATGGGGAAGCATTCCACTGCTCATGCAAATCTCCCTAACTTTTCATTCTGAGACATGGTCTTGCTAAATTGTTTGGCCTGGATGTGAACTCATGTTATACCCTAGTCATGCATTAGGTATGTGAACCACCTACCTTCATCTTCTAAATAAAGCCTACAAACTTGTTCAATACTTGCTATCATTTCATTATGCAATGCCATTAGCAAAATATTTATGATTGAGTAAACATAATGTTTAAGTAAATTGTGTAATATGTTTGCCATTCAACTGAATTATATGTGCTTCTAGCTGGTGTTATGTCAACTTAACACAAGCTAGACTCTTCTGAGAGAAATGAACCTCACTTGAGAAATGCCTCATTAGGATCCTGCCATAGGCAGACCAGCATGCAGAGCATTGTCTTAACTAGTGATTGATGGGGGATGGGCAGCCCACTGTGGGTCCTGCACCCCTGGACATCTGGTCATGCTGTGTGCTAGGAGGCAGGCTGAGCCAGCCTTAAGGAGCAAGCCCATAAGTCATGCTCCTCCTTGGCCTCTGTATTGCATCCTTGCTCCAGGTTCTTGCCCTTCTTGAGTTCCTGCCCTGAATTCTATCTACAATCCACTATTACTTGGAAGCATTAGTGAAATAAACCCTTTCCTCTCCACTTGGATTTTGTTCAATGTAGTTTATCACAGCAATAGAACTCCTAATTATAATATATGTCAATCACATAAAACTGTGTAGAAGGAAGAGGTTTGTGTTACTCCAGACTTAACCATGATCTGTCAGACTCTTTAGAGAAAAGCTTTGTGTTCTGCTGATATCCAGGCACTATTTCACTGACACAGAGACATAATGAGAAAGGCCTGCTCACGTTTAACACCATGACTGAAGAATACTAAAACACTAGGGAATTGCTCATTCCTTTGTTTTTTGAGACATCCTAAATCCAACTTTTAGAACTTCTAGATGAAAAAATAAAAGCAAAACTCAAAGGATTTTTCATTATGAAGGAAGATGAAGCATACTCTTAAATGGAGACTGGCCTTCTTCTTGAGTGTTGTGATCATCTAGGATTTTAAAAGAGAAATACATAATAAATTTATTATTTCAGTCAGTAGATTCGAAATGAACCCATGTATAAGACAAGAAAATATAAATATAAAACACCTCAAAGACTGCTTGTGAAATTAAGGTATACATTATATGTAATATATAGGTAAATGTGGTTTGATACAATAAATCATCATTTCCCAAAGGAGAATCCTATTCCCCATCATGAACTGTGCAAGCAGTAAAGCAGAAGTCAAGCATTCAACTGAATTCCTTCTTTCAGAGTGCACCACAATGCTTGATGATGTGACTCCCTGAAAAGAGACAACTCAAGAATCAAACCACCTGTGGCCATGCCACTCACTGTCTATATTAGCAACACCTTCCTACCCACATAGATCCTTACCAGAAGATAGCCTTTTCAATCAATAATTACTTATTTCCAGGAGTTATCTAAACACATTTAGTCTAATAAGACCCCTTACAACACTCTGCTTGCAAAATTTTTTATTCTGCATGACACCTTTCATAGCCATCAACAGTCCTTATCATATATTAAGTTATATATTTTACCCAGTCTTAATAAAGATCTCATTCTACCAAACATACATCAGAGCTATATTGTTGGGAGACTCCAATTTTGCCTCTTGCTTGTACCCAATGTGTTAAGGTAAAGCAGTACTTTATTTCTCCATAGTAACAAAAACTCAGTTTTGTTCAGCAACAGGTTGTTTTGATTATCTTGAGGTACATAAATTGTATTAACATTTTAAGTTATATATTTCATACAGAAGTGCTCATAGTTCAGTAAATAAATGTTGTTCTAATTGGAGTGCTGTAAATTACTGAATGGTAATACTCTGCATGTAAAGTAAACGATTTTAGGAAACAATAGAACAATCAATTAATGAAACTTTTATCACACATGATGATTTTAGAAAAGTTCTCAATATTTCTAAATATACAAGTGTTTTCTGGAAAGGACACAAAATATCCAGGTGAAACAGTACATCTACAAACTATTCACACTGAGTGAAAGTGGGAAACATATGTAAGTTCAGATAGTAAATCTTACACTATGAAGATGCTGGTTTAGAGCATACTGCCAGATTTCCAGGCACATATTTTCCCATCAGTGAAACATATATAGAAACTAATATTTCCTCCATCTTCATTAGCCTACTCTGTGACTACTCTTTACCAGGAATTTCAACCTCATTTCCCTTCTTACCTGCATTGTCTCTCTGAGCTGAAGTCAGGGACAGCAGGGCTATGGAGAGCAGGATCAGGAACATCCTAGAGGCAGCCATGGTGTCTCTCTACCTTGATGCTAGAGGAACTTCAGACATAGCCTTTATAGGACCCAGTGAAACAGTGTCACCTGAAAGGCCATGGGCTGGGCACTTTCCATCCATACCTACTTTGTTGCTTAAGCCTCAGCCACACTCGTTGAACTAGATAAGGAATATGTTGTATTCTTCAAAGGGAAACAAGATTTTGTTCAGATTCTCAGAAACAATGGCTCATTCTCCTCATTTATTAATTCTAAGTGTTTGTCTTCTGCTCTTAATATTCCACCTATAACTGTGCTTCTCTGTTTGATTATAGGACTCAATACTGTTTTGATTTTTCATGGTGTCAGTGACTTCAAGATACTTTCCTATAGAATGAACCAACAGAATCACTAGGAAGGAGAATTTTTTTTGTAAAAAAAAATTAAAACTAAAACTAAAACTAAATCATAAGAAGAAAACCTGCATCAAATAAACTTACTCTACACTGTGAGACGGGGTCCTGTTGTCTGGGATGGAATTGAACTGACTCTTTAGCCCCGCACGCATTAGACCTGTGACCCACATACCTTCATTTTATAAATAAAGGCTGCAAACTTGTTCAATATTTGCTATCATTTCATTCTGCAATGCCATTAGTGAAATATTTATGTTTGAGTAAACATAATGTTTAAGTAAACTGCATAATACATTCACTATTCAACTGAGTTATATGTGCCTCTAGCTGGTCTTATGTCAACTTGACACAAGCTAGACTCCTCTGAGAGAAATGAACTTCACTTAAAAAAAGACTCATTAAGATCCTGCTATAGCAGGCCAGCATGCAGAGCATTGTCTTAACTAGTGATTAATGGGGGTGGACAGTCCTCTGTGGGTCCTGCACCCCTGGACATCTGGTCATGCTATGAGCTAGAAAGTAGGCTGAGCCAGCCTTAAGGAGCAAGACCATAAGCCATGCTCCTCCTTGGCCTCTTCATTGCATCCTGCCTCCAGGTTCTTGCCCTTCTTGAGTTCCTGCCCTGAATTCACTTTATAATGCAGTATTTTCTGGAAGCATTAGTGAAATAAACCCTTTTCTTTCCACTTGGATTTTGTTCAATGTAGTTTATCACAGCAATAGAACTCCTAATTATAATATATGTCGATCACATAAAACTGTGTAGATGGAAGAGGTTTGTGTTCCTCCAGACTTAACCATGGTCTGTCAGACTCTTTAGGGAGAAGCATGTGTTCTGTTGATAGCCAGACACTATCTTACTGACACCGAGACATCCAGAGAAAAGGCCTGCCCTTGTTTAACACCATGACTGAGGTCTACTAAAACACTGGGGGATTGTTCATCTCTCTTACTTTCTGAGACATCCTAAATCCAACTTTTAGAACTTCTAGATGAAAAAAATAAAAGTAAACAAAAATCAAAGGATTTCTCATTATGAAGGAAGACAAAACATAGGCTTAAATGGAGACTGACCTTCTCCTTGAGTGTTGTCATCATCTAGGATTTTAGAAGAAAAATATAGAATAAATTTATGATCTCAATCAATAGATTCGAACTGGGCACATGTTTAAGGCAAGAAAACATAAAGGTAAAAGCACCTCAAAGACTGGTTATGAAATTAAGATATATATTATACATAATACATATGTATATGTATTACATATCTACTTATACATTAGCAAGACACTAATACCCACTTAGCTTCTTCCCAGAAGACAAACTTTTCAAACAATGATTGCTTATTTCAGGAAGTTACCTAAACATGTTTAATCTAACAACCCTCTCCAACTTTCTAATGCCATAACTGTTTATTCTCCATGACTCCTTTCATAGCCATCCATAATCTCCATGATATCTCTAAGTTGTATATCTTATCCAGTCTTAATAAAGAGCTCATTCTACTAACCTGACCTCAGAGCTATATTGTTGGGAGAGTCCAAGTTTGCTTCCTGATTGTACCCAATGTGTTAAAGTAAACTAGCAGTTTATTTCTTCACATTAACAAGAAACTCAACTTCATTCAGCAACAGATTGTTTTGATTATCTTGAGGTACCTAAACTTTACTAAAATTCGAAAGTACATTTCTATCCAGAAGTTGCTCATATTTCAGTAAATAAATGTTCCAAATGGAATGTTGTACTTTATTTAATGGTAATAATCTGCATGGATAGCAAATCATTTTGTGAATCAGGAGAACAATCAATTAATAAAACTTATACTACAGATGATGATTTAAGAAAAGTTCTCAATATTTCTGTGTTCAAGTGTTTGTTGGAAACAGAAAAAGTATCCAGATGAAATAGTACATCTACACACTATTCACAGTGACTGAAAGTGAAAAATCTATGTATGTTCAAATAGTAAATCTTACACTATGAAGATGCTGGTTTAGAGTACACACCCAGATTTCCAGGCACATATTTTCTCATCAGTAAAACATATATAGAGTCTAACATTGCCTCCATTTTCATTGACCTACTCTCTGGATGAGAACTGGTTTCTTAAAAGGAGCAGCCTGACTACTCTTTACCAGGAATTTCAACCTCATTTTCCCTCTTTCCTGCATTGTCTCTCTGAGCTAAAGTCAGGGACAGCAGGGCTATGGAGAGCAGGATCAGGAACATCCTAGAGGCAGCCATGGTGTCTCTCTACCTTGATGCTAGAGAACTTCAGACACAGCCTTTATAGGACCCATGGAAACAGTGTCACCTGAGAGCCCACAGGCTGGACACTTTCCATCCATACCTATTTTTGTTACCTAATTCTCAGCCACACTCATTGAATTAGATTAAAGAACATGTATTCTTCAAAGGGAACAGAGAAATGCATCAGATTCTTCAAAACAATGGCTCCTTCTCCTCGCTTTTTAATTCTAAGTATTACTAATTGGCTTCAACTTTTAATATTCCACCTAGAACTGCTTCTCTGTTTGATTACGGGATCCAATACTGTTTTGATTTCTCACTGTGGCAGTGATGTCAAGACATTTTCCTATATAATGAGTCAACAGTATCACTAAGAAAATAGACTGGAAAAAAAACTAAAACTAAAACTAAATCATAAGAAGCAAACCTGCATTAAGAACACTTACTTTTCACTGTGAGACAGGGTTCTGTTGTCTGGGATGGACTTGAATGGACTCTGTAGCCCCTCATGCATTAGACCTGTGAACCACCTACCTTCATCTTCTAAAGAAAGCCTACAGACTTGATCAGTACTGGCTATTATTTGATTCTGCAATGCCACTAGCAAAATATTTATGATTGAGTAAACATATTGTTTAAGTAGATTGTATAAAATATTCCCTATTCAACTGAGTTATGTGTGCTTCTAGCTGGTGTTATGTCAACTTGACCCTAGCTAGACTCCTCTGGGAGAAATGAACCTCACTTGAAAAAAGACTCATTAAGATCCTGCTACAGGCAGGCAAGCATGCAGAGCATTGTCTTAACTAGTGATTGATGGGGGATGGGCAGTGCACTGTGGGTCCTGCACCCCTGGACATCTGGTCATGCTGTGTGCTAGGAAGCAGGCTGAGCCAGCCTTAAGGAGCAAGACCATAAGCCATGCTCCTCCTTGGCCTCTGCATTGCATCCGGCCTCCAGGTTCTTCTCCTTCTTGAGTTCCTGCTCTGAAATCACTTTATAATGCAGTATTTCCTGGAAGCATTAGTGAAATAAACCCTTTCCTCTCCACTTGGATTTTGCTCAATGTAGTTTATCACAGCAATAAAACTCCTAATTACAATATATGTCAATCACATAAAACTGTGTAAATGGAAGAGGTTTGTGTTCCTCCAGACTTAACCATGGTCTGTCAGACTCTTTAGGAAAAAGTATGTGTTCTGCTGATAACCAGACACTATCTTACTGACACAGAGACATCCAGAGAACAGGCCTGCTCTTGTTTAACACCATGACTGAGGAATACTAAAACACCGGAGGAATCGTTCATTCTTTTGCTTTCTGAGGCTCCCTAAATCCAACTTTTAGAACTTCTAGATGACAAAATAAAAGTATGCAAAACTCAAAAGTTTTTTCGTTCTGAGGAGAGATGAAGCATAGGCTTAAATGGAGACTGACCTTCTTGTTCTGTATTTTCATCATCTAGAATGAATGAATATATATATATATATATATATATATATATATATATAATTTATGATTTAAGCCAATAGATTTCAACTGTGCAGTTGTATAAGACAAGAAAATATAGATAAAAACACTTCAGAGACTGCTAAAGAAATATATATATCACAATACAATATGTGCTTTCAATACAATGAACCATTATTTCCCAAAAGACAATCCTGGTCCCCACCATGGACTCAACGGCATTCTTTCTTTAACAGTGCACAATCATGCTTGATGATGTGCCTCCCTGGATAGATACAACTTAAGACTCAAACCATCCATGCCCATGCCTCTCACTGTTTACATTAAAACCATCCATGCCCATGCCGCTCACTGTCTACATTAGCAATAGTTTACTGCTCACATAGCCTCTTTCCAGAAGACACCTTTTCAAACAATGATTGCTTATTTCAGGGAGTTATACAAAAAATTATTTTAATCTGATACAACTGTTTTCAACTCTCTGATGCCATAATTGTTTATTCTCCATGACTCCTGTCATAGCCATCCACAGCCTCCATTGTTTCTTGTGACATATTTTACCTCATCTTAATGAATGTCTCATTCTACCACCCATATCCCAGATCTTTATTTTTTTCATATAGTCCAATTTTGCCTCCTGCTTCTACCAAATGCATTAAAGGAAAGTGGTACTGTCTTACATCCCATTAATAAGAAACTCAATTTTGTTCAGGAACAGATGTTTTGAGTATCTTAAGGTACCCAAATGTTGCTAGTGTTCTAAGATATATTTTCATTCAGAGGTTGCTCATATTTGGGTAAAAAAAAACTTCTAAATAGAGTTCTATACTTTATTGAACAGTAATACTCTGCATGGAAGCAAATGATTTGGGGAATCAATGGAAGTATCAATTTTTTATCAGTGCTTTTATAATTTGTTCATAAAGCCATTGGCAGGGGATGGCAGAACAATGACCACGTCCCTCCAGGTTCACATAGCCTGGAGAACATCAGCCATATGCAGACACGTCTGGCCCTCCCTCATCTGAACTTCAAACTTTCTCACATCTGGAAAAGCTTCTGTCAAGTCCCAGGAATAGAAATATTACAATGCATGTATTTTCACTAAACACTTGCCGCATTCTCCATTGAGATAGCATACATTGCTGCTGTGACACAAACTGTTAGTGTCTTAAGTAATAACACTAGAAGCATCAATTAGTGAAACTTTTCTTATACATGATGATTTAATAAAAGTTCTCAATATCTCTAAATGTTATAGTGTTCATTAGAAAGGAAAAATATTCAGGTGAATTATAACATTCACAACCTGCTCACACAAAGACTTAGTTTTACAAAATCTATGTATATTCGAGTAGTAAATGCTACATTATGAAGATGCTGGGTTTAGAACATATATGGGGACTTTCAGACAAATATTGTTGTGACCAGTGAAACATAATATAGAAACTAATATTGCCTCCCCTTTCATTGACCTACTCTCTGTATATTAACTGGTTTGGTTTATTGTTATTTATTTATTTATTTATTCACTTTACATCCAAGTGGTCACCTTCACCCTCTTTTCCTCTCAGTCCCACCATTCTTCCCTTTTCCACATCCTCACTCCCCTACTCCTCAGGAAAGGAGAGCACTCCCTACCCACCCAGGCCAGCTCATCAACTAACATCAAGACTGAAATCTTAGTCTTTTCCCTCGGTCTTGTAAGACAATCCTTAAAGTGGGAAATGATAAAAATAAAAAAGCCATCAATCTCTATTCCTCTTAGGAAAGGACTGAAATCAGAGTTTCCTATAGCCTACATCTGTAGACTGAGCCTAGGTCTGGTCCACTCACTTATAAGTGGATTTTAGCCATCCTACAACACACAGACTCGAAGAAGATAAGTAACAAGGAGGACTAAAGGGAGTAAGCTTAAATGTTACTCAGAAGCAGAAATAGAAAAGAGAGAGGTAGTGATTGAGGAGAGGGAACTAGATGGGAGAAAGAACAGAGAGAAATATGGATGGAGATCAGACCTGGGGAGAGCAGGGCCAGGGGACAGAAGGCTTGATAGGAAAAGAAAAACAGGGTCACAGTTAGTCTAGAGATCTAAGTCGGGATAGACTTCTGGGAGGATATGAGTGAAACCCTAGCTGAGACTCTTAGTAGCAGGAGCATGGACACTGAAGAGGACATCTTCTAGCTACACAAGACTCCTAGTGGATGGAGAAGAACACCAACCCACCCACAAAGAAACTGTGAACAAAAATTTGCCCTGCCTACAAGATGTGCATGGATAAAGATAACCGGTTTCTTAAAAGAAAGATCCTGACTCGACTCTTTTCCATGCATTTCAACCTGATTTCCCTTCTTACCTTCATCAGCCCTCTGAGCTGAGCTCAGGACAAGCAAGGTCATAGAGAGAAGAATCACAAGCATCCTGGAGGGAGCCATGGTGTCTCTCTCCCTTGATTTTAGAGGAACTTCAGACTCAACCTTTATAAGACTGAGAAAAACAATGTAACCTGGAAGACCATAACATGTGCCCTTTCAACTCATATCTAATTTGTTATCTAATCCTCAGCCAGACAAGGTGAATTAAAGAGCATGTTGTATTCTTCAAAGGGAACAAAGAGTTTCTTCAGGTCAATGGAAACAATAGATCACTCTTCTCGTTTATTAATTCTATTACTAATTGTCTTCCGCTTTTAATATTCCACCTAGAACTGTGCTTCTCTGTTTTATTTCAGGATTCAATAGTGTCCCGATTTTCCACTGTGTGACTTCAAGGTACTTACCTATAGAATGAGCCAACATAATCACTAAGAACAGATGAAACAAAACAAAAACAAAATCATAGGAAAAAAATCTGGTTCAAGAAAGCCTATGATAAGTTATCTTACACAGCCTGGAAAAAAAATCAAGAATAGTTGCCAATAAAGAACAAGCCCAACTTGTGAAGATTTGAAAGACAATAGTTACTCAGAGTTGAGATCATGAGTTGAATGTACCACTAAATCATAACACAAAACAATCAAAATAATGGCTATGTTGGAAAACAACATCAGATATGTGTCACTAAATGAACGAAAGTTGTTCAGCTAGGAAAGAGATTACAATTAGGTACACCTATCACTCTTAGTTATCCAAAACAAAGAGCCATGTTGTTTGAGTCCTTCTGGAAGTTACAGCTATGGCATAAAGAAAGGAGGACGTTTCATTGGTAATATGAAAATAATCCTATAGCATTATTGAAATTATCTTACATTATCCTAATTCATTTTTAAATTGTCTTAAAATGTTTAAATGTCTTAGACTTCTATGAATAAATTTGTTAACATTTTTAATACTACAAATAATGAATTTTGTTTCTCAATTAAATTGTCCTATGGGTCCATTTCATGCACAGTCATGCCTGATAGGAATCATTATCATTTATCCAGTAATTTTGCCCTTTTTTGCTCTCCATAAAATGTGCTCTCATCTTGGCTCTTTCTCCTAAGAAAGATTTCAAAGCTTCTCCGTATACCCTTAAATATACTATATCAATTTTTCTTCTTTTTCAGAATACTTTGCTTTTTTTCATTTCACTTTCAAACTTAATTTTTACATCTCTGCTTCCTTCATTTTTATTATCGATATGAAGCACATAGTAGATAATAGAACAACAAATGGACTGATCTATATGTAGATAATTAAGAGATAGATGTGATGTAGATGGATAGTTGGAAAGAGAGATGATAAATAGAGAGATGTATAGATAGGTAGGTAGATAGAGAGATAGATAATAGACACAATTGCCACTTAAGTGGATACTAAATCCATTGTAATGTATACCATAAACTTAATGTGCACAAAGATTTTTTCTGTGTTTATCATGGGCAATTCTAATTCACTTGATCGTCACATATATTAACATTTAAAATACTTAATTTGTTTATTATATTTATATGAAATTTAATCTTATATATAAAGGAACTTGGTTTCCCTTTGTATTTACTCTTCAAAATTTGACTCTCAGAATTGAAAAGATTCCTCAAGGAAGTAAAGAAACCTAGGACCTGGTCATTGTAAGCAGCCTGGTACAGGTGCTGGGAACTAGAGCCGTGTCCTCTGGAAAAGCAACAAGCACCTTAAACTCTGAGCCATGTCTTCCTGACAGCAAAACTAATTCCTATTTCACCATGTCCAGTAGGACATCTTGTTGAAAAACAAAATCAATTGGGCAAAATGATGGCGTTAGAAATGTAGCAAATTCCATTCATTCCCCTGATCCATCAGTGTGTTCCAACCCTGACCCTGTTGATGAAAATCATTTCCATCAGTTCAGCTTTCGAATATACAGCAATCATTCGTGCAGCCAGCTGGTTCTCAAGAGCAATGCTTCAATGACTAGGTTTTGCAGAAGTAAGATTTGAAGCCATGGGCTCTCATTTCATAGGACCAATCACTAGACTGGCTTTTATGAGTTACATATGCCAGGGTTAGGTTCTCAAGCTGTTATGTAAAGGTCTAGTATTCCCCTATTGGCCAGTAGTTAGCCTTGAGTTCAGACTTCTGGAATAAAGATTTCAAAATGGTTTCTCTGTAGAACTCAGGAAGCTTCCTGTGATAGAAGAGATGGTTTCCCTCTGAGTAATGCCTTAGATAGCCATAACAGGCAGGAGCAGCCTTCTCCCTCTGTGACACAAATGGCAGGAAAATGCAAGAAAGAACAGAAAGGGACAGAGAAGACCAGTAGCAGACCTACATTCTCAAAGCTGGAGAGGCAGAGTAATGGAATTGGAAGAGAAAGGTCACTCTGGCCTACCTGATAAGGGGCTGCCTCAGTAAACAATACAGACAAGGAAACAAGACAGAATAGAATGGCGGAGAGAAGAGGGAAGTAGAAAAGAGAAAAAAGAAAGAAAAGCAGAAGAAAGGAGAGGAGAGGACAAGACAAGAAATAAAAGAGAAAGATGGAGAGCAAGGGAGAGGACAGAAGAGGACATCAGGTGAGGGAACAAACAAAGGATGATCTTTTCTAGTTCCATCCATTTGTCTGCAAACTTCAAGATTTCCTTGCTTTAAGAGTTGAGTAGTATTAAAAAAAAAAAGAGTTGAGCAGTATTGAGTACATTGTGTAAATGTACCACAGTTTCTTTATCCATTTTTCAGTTGAGGGACATTTAGGTTGTTTCGAGATTCTGGTTACCATGAGTAAACATGCTTTGAACATAGTCGAGCAAATATCCTTTTTGTATAGTGGAGCATCTTTCTGGTATATTCCCAGGGGAGGTATGGCTGGGACTTCAGGTTGAGCTTTTCCAAGTTTTCTGCAAAGGCACCAGATTGATTTCCAAAGTGGTTGTGCAAGTTTGCACTCCCACCAACAATGAAAAAATGTTCCCCTTTCTCTGCATCCTCACCAGCATGTACTATCACTTCAGTGTTTGGTCTTAGCCATTCTGACAGCCATAAGATAGAATCTCAGAGTCCTTTTGACTTGCGTTTTCCTGATGACTGGGGATCTTGAGTATTTCTTTAAATGTTTCTCAGCCATTCGATATTTTATGTGAAAAATCTATTTTTAGTTCTATACCCAAATTTTTATTGGATTATTTGGTTTGGTGATGTTTAATTTTTTGAGTTCTTTATATATTTTAGATACTAGCCCTTGGGCAGAGGTAGAGTTGGTGAAGATATTTGCCAGTTTGTAGACTGTCATTTGCTCTGATGACAGTGTCCTTTGGTTTACAGAAGCTTTTCAGTTTCATGAGGTCACATTTATAAACTGTTATTATTAGAGCCTGAGTATATCTTATATTTAAACAAACAGTAATAAACATTTAAGCCCTCATCAGTAAACTCTGACCCAGCCTCAACTTCTTCCTTAATCCTTTGCTTCTTCCAGCTTAGACCTTGCCCTTTAGAAATGCCCTTGAGGCTGGAGTTTGCTCCAGTCAACAATTGGCACATTCCTTTCCACTTTCCAATAATTATGTGTCTAAACCTTTAGTTCAATTTTTCCTCTGAGATTGTGCTCTGCACTATAATTCTGTATTTAAAGACCTTCCTTCTCAATATCATGCCCTCATACACAATTGGTTTGAATTAATGGAAGGTGTGGCCTTGTTTCACTGTTCCTATGCCTAATATTGAGAATGATAGTATTTTATAATTAACTTTCAAGACCCCTGTTCATATGGACAAAGTGTTGTATCCTTGAAGTTGTTCAATTACTAACCTAATTCAGAACATCTTGTAAAGCAGGTACCCTAATCACACTAATGTTTAAAGGAAATAATTTCAGGTGTAGATTATGTTTGAATAGGAACTTTTGAAGATTAGATTTTACTTGGTCCATTTTTATTAAGTTGATTTTTGTTTTCTGCTTATAGCAATTTTGCCTGCATGTGTGTCTATGGAACACATTCATGTAGTGTAGATGGAGCCCTGAAATTCCAAATGGATCATCTGTGCCACTGAATTCCCTGAAACTGGAGTGGCAGATGCTTAGCCACCATATGGGTGGTAGGGACTGAACGTGGATCAGCTGCAAAAATGAGAGGTTCTCATGGCCTCAGAACCATCTCTGCAGCTTCCTGTCTTGCCTCTCTTAGTCAGGCAAAATTTATGAGTTTGCCCCTTAAGGTATGCCATATACCATAATTCGCTTATCCTTATTTTGTTATTCTTTGCTTAATTTCTATTGTAGTCTTGATTAGCTTGTAAATTTCTCAGACAAGCTATCAATTTCTGATTATTGCTCTTGGAACACAGAACATATAAAGACTGGGCTATCTTTTCGTTGTATTTGCTATCTACTTTTGAATGCTCCGTTGTTCCTAGTTTTAAGCTTGTTAAAATTAATTGTTAGAAATATGAGTTTTCTTCTGTTCATAGAAAGTATTACCATAACCATCTAAAGCAAAAATCAGTCTACAATTGTCGCATGATGGGATATAGAAATCAGTGCCAACAGGAGGCAGCAAGCAAAAGACAAAACACATCTGGGTCTCAGATCGCATATTAATATCAGGTCAGCAGCCCCCTTATACTTCTAAAATTTTCTTAAATACATAATACTCCCAAATTATATTTCTTAAAGATTCATTCATTAGTCTAAGATTGCTTTTCTGACATAAAATTTTCTTAATACTTTAATTATTTTAGTGCATTAAATTCTCTGTGAAAAAAGAAATTGGAAGGTTGATTGAAGTATTAATAAGAAAAAGATCTTAGCACCTGCTGCCTATAAAAAATAAAATTACCCTCAGTCACAGTCATAGGGGAGGAGAATAAGGGGAAATGGGAGGAAGGGAGGAATGGGAGGATACAAGGGATGGGATAACAATTGAGATGTAATATGAATAAATTAATAAAATATATTTTAAAAATAAAATTAAATTAAATAAAACCAAGTTTGAAAGAAGAGAAATGGATGCATGGTTCATGCAAGTAGCAACCCAAAGAAACAGATGACATGTATGATATGAAACAAATCTTAAGAAATCTGAGAAGACAGATCTCTGCACTGCAATGTAGTAGAAGGAAAATGAGGATTTAATAGCCCACTTCTGGAGCTAACACCGATACTCTTCAAACTACTCCAAAAGATAGAACTGGATGGAACATTACCAAATTCATCCTATGAGACCACAGTCACGTTGACATCTAAACTCCAAAAACACTCAACAAAAAAGAGAATTTCAGACCAATTTCTCTTATGAACATTGATGCAAAAATACTCAATGAAATACTAGCAAAATGAATATAAGAATATATCAAAGATATTATTCACCAAGACCAGGTAGGCTTCATTCCAGACATGCAGAGATGGTTTAATATATGAAAAATCGATCAATGTAATCCACCACATAAACAAACTGAAAAAAAAAAACACATGATCATCTCCCTAGATTCTGAAAAAGCATTTGACAAAATCCAACACCTTTTCTTGTTTAAAGTTTTGGAGAGATTGGGAATACAAGGCATATAACTAAACATAATAAAGGCTATATACAGCAAGCCAAAAGCTAACATCAAATTAAATGGAGAGATACTCAAGGATGTTCTCTAAATTGGGGACCAGACAAGGCTGCCCACTTTCTCCATATATCTTCAATATAGTTCTTGAAGTTCTAGCCAGAGCAATAAGACAATAAAAAGTGATCAAGCGAATCCAAATGGGAAATGAGGAAGTCAAATTATCCTTATTTGCAGATGATATGATAGTGTACATAAGTGACCACCAAAATTCCACCAGATAACTCCCACAGCTGATAAACACATTCAGCAAATTGGCTGGATACAGAATTAACTCAAAAAAGTCAGTAGCCTTCCCATATACAAATGAAAATTAAACAGAGGAAGAAATTAAGAAAAACAATTAAGAAAATAACTACACCCTTCACGATAGCCACGAACAATATAAAATATCTAGGAGTAACTCTAACCAAACAAGTGAAGGACTTGTTTGAAAAAACTTTAAATCCCTGAAGAAAAAGATTGAAGAGGAGATCAGAAGATGGAAAGATCTCCCTTGTTCATGGATCAGGAGAATTAACGTAGTAAAAATGGTCATCTTACCAAAAGCAATTTACAGATTCAATACAATCCCTATTAAAATACCTATACAATTTCTTAAAGACATTGAAAGATCAATTCTCAACTTCATAGAGAATAACAAAAAACATAATAGCTGAAACAATCTTATATAATAAAAGATCCTCAGGAGGAATCTTCATTCCTGATCTCAAGCTGTACTATAGAGCAATAGTAATCAAAACAGCATGGTACTGGCACAGCAATAGGCTGAGTGATCAATGGAATCAAATCAAAGACCCAGAAAAGAACCCATACCCATATAGTCACTTGATTTTTGAGCAAGAAGCCAAGTCTATTAAATGGAAAAAGGATAGCATATACAACAAATTGGATGTCTACATGTAGAAAAATGCGATTAGACCCATATTTGTCATGATGCACAAAACTCAAGTTAGTGGATTAAAGACCTCAACATAAAATCAGAGACACTAAATCGGTTAGAAGAAAAAGTGAGGAAGAGCCTGGAACATATAGGCACAGGAGACAACTTCCTGAACAGAACACCAACAGCCAGGCCTTAAGGTCAACAATTAATAAATGGGACCTCATGAGTCTGAGAAACTTCTGTAAAGCAGGAGACACTGTCAACAGAACAGAGAGACAGCCTACAGACTGGGAAAAGATCTTCACCAACCCTTCATCTGACAAAGGTCTAATATCCAAAATATATAAAGAACTCAAGAAACTAAACACAACAACACCAAACAACCCAATTGGGAAATGGGGCTCAGAATTAAACAGAAAATTCTTAACAGAGAAATATTGAATGACTGAGAAATACTTAAAGAAATGTTCAGCACATCTTTAGTCATCAGAGAAATGCAAATCAAAACGACTCTGAGATTCTATCTTACACCCATCAGAATGGCTAAGATCAAAAATTCAAGGAACACCACATGCTGGCAAAGGTGTGGAGAAAGACGAACACTCCTTCATTGCTGGTGGGAATGCAAACTAGTACAACCACTTTGGAAATCTATCTGGTGCTATCTCAGAAAACTGGGAATAGGGCTTCCTCAAGACCCAGCTATTCCATTCCTTTGAATATACCCAGAAGATGCTCCAGCACACAACAGGGACATATGCTCATAGCAGCCTTATTCATAATAGCCAGATCATGGAAACAGCCTAAGTGTTCCTCAGTAGAAGAATGGATAAAGAAACTGTGGTACATTTACACTATGGAATACTACTCATCTATTAAAACCAAGGAATTCCTGAAGTTTGTGGACAAATGGATGGAACTAGAAAGGATCATAATGAGTGAGTTAACCCAGAAGCAGAAAGACTCAAATGGTATATACTCACTTATATCTGGACACTAGCCCAGGGGACATGTCCCATGAAAGTCTTCATTTATCAAGTAGAAGTGGGATAGAGGAGAGGACATTCTATTGTGACTCAAGGTGAGAGAAGTATGGGAGAATGGGGAAATAGAAGGATCCAGAGGGCCCTAGAAACCTACAAGAAGAACACTATGATGGGCAGACTTGAGCCCAGGGGTTCTGCTCAAACTACGACACCAGCCAAGAACAATACATGCAGTAAACTTTGAACCCCTACCCAGATCTAGCCAATGGACAGGACATTCTCCACAGTTGAGTGGAGAGTGGAGAGTGGGCACTGAATTTCGTAGGAACTCGGGTGCACCATATTTGACCATGTTCCCTGGATGGGGAGGCCTGGCAGCACTCAGAGGAAAGATAGCAGGCTACCAAGAAGAAACTTGAAACCTTTGAGCATATACAGGGGGAGGGGGTCCCCCCAGTCACAGTTATAGGAGAGGAGTAGGGAGTAAGTGGGCGGGAGGGAGAAATGGAAGTATACAAGGGATGGGATAACAATTGAGTTGTAATATGAATGAATTAATAATAATAAAAAATAACCCACTTCTGAACATCTGGATCAAAGATAGAATGTAGCAGCCTGATTCAGAAAAGGCATACAAAGAGAGTTTGTGATGAATACATAAATTTTATGAAGATGAAAGCATTATGGGTTTTTACAAGAAATAAATACTTGGATTAAGGTTTAAAGCATTGGAAAACCTTTATTAGCTGGTGGGTGACTATATTAGGTGCTCAGGGTCTGAGTTTAAACCCAAGCATTTCTTAGGGTAAGCTTTTAAGCACAAAAATCCATGTCTGGAGTCAATATTCTTCAGCTAACAAAAACAGTAAGTCAGACACTGAACTACAACTACAAAAGCAAGTTAGTACATTCAAAGACTTTCCAAGAACTATGGACACTGATTAATTAGGCCTTTGTTTTCATTTATGTGAGTGGTTCTGTCTGTGTGCTATGTGTCATAGCTTAATGATACTTCCAATTGGAGTCAGTTTTGCTAAGACCTGGGGATCTAAGGTCTACAACTCTGCTAGAGAAAGGATTTAACCTCTGTGTTGAAACATTGAGGGAGAAAATAGACAAAAATCCTAAATTCAAAAGACAATAAACTATCAAAACAAAAGGTCTTAAAACAGAAAAAGAGAAAACATAAACACAGTAGAAAACATAGTGAACGTAGAGTGTGCTTATTAAATAAAAATAAAATAGAGTTGAAAATCTTTACAAAGGTTAAAGAAAACTCTAGACGACAAGGATTTGTAGTTGATGCTACAAAAAGGAAAATTATGAGAGCCCACCAGTTTGCCAGAGGCTTGCCTATACTCAAATCTCTCTCTTGGTCTCTCTCTCACTCTCTCTTTGAATCACTCACTCTCTCTCTCTCACTCTCTGTCTCTCTCTCTCACTTTGTCTCTGTCTGTTCTTTCTCTTCTTCCTCTCTGTCCTCCTTTCTTTCTCCTTTCGTCTCTCTCTCTTGTGTCTCTCTTCTTTCTCTCTTCTCTCTGTTCTCTCTTTTCTGTCTCTCTTCTGTCGTTCTATCTCTTCTGTCTGTCTTCTCTCTCTGTCTCTCTGTGTCTCTCGTCTGCTCTGTCTCTGTCTCTCTCTCTGTCTCTGTCTCTCTCTCTCTCTATATATATATATATGTGTGTGTATATATATATATATATATACATATATATATATATATATATATATATATATATATATATCCCTATTAGTCTCTCCTGCCCTCTCCCTGTCTCTGGTGATCATTCTTACTTCTCCCTCACCCCTCCCTCCTCCTCCCTGTCACTCTTTCACCTTCCTTCCCTTGCTTCCAGTTTCCACTCAGAAGCTTGGAAGGTAGAATAGGAGGTAAAATAGTTTCTTTCCTCTATTCTTATTCATGAAAATCCTCTGGTGAGTGAATTTCCTCTCCTAACTTTTTCTAAGGTGCTATAAACAAGTTCCCCAAAGTGGAGCGGAGAAGTAGATGCTACAACCACAAAAAAAAAAAAATGCGTTATGTGCCCTCTGCTACATTTCTTCATTCTAGAATTACAAATTATAAACGGGACTCATTCTTTTTGAAAGCCATGAGGAAGAGTGTTGTAGGCCTTTCCTCCTGCTTGTGCTAATCCTGGAGACTATCTTAAACATAAGATAAACAGAAATACTTGGAGTGGATTGGGATGACACTGGAACACTGAAATATTGTCAGAGAAGCTTGTAAGGTAAGTTTCTGTTTGAACTAAAGAAAAGTTTGTGTATTGATAACTTGGTCATTCATTATAAAAATATTATCCTTTGCTTTCAAATACATATTAAGTCACCACCAAATCCATAATGTCAAGTGTTTTTGAAACGCCAGAGCACAGGTCAGGATGGAGAACATAATGCTAGAAGGAAAACAGGAGCCAAGGCATTTATGCTGATGATTTTATTGATGCTTTGGACTTGAGGAAGGAAGGGCCAAGTGGTTTACTCCTCTGAGAATCATTGCTCATTCTCTGAAACAAAGAGAACGTCTTTAGACATCAAATAGTTCAAACATGGCATGTGCCTGATACCTTCATGACACAGTAGTCTCTCTAAAATACATTATAATTCTGGACATGGTGGTCTGTGCCTGTGAAAGCACTGAAGAGGCTTAGGCAGAGAAAATCAATGAATGTGAGACCAACTTAGGTTGCATAGTGGATTCCAGGTCAGCCTGGGCTACAGAGAGAATCAATGTCTCAGAATAAAGAAACAAATACATTAAGCAAGAAAATAGGAAAGTAGAGAGAGAAGAAGGAAATAGAGAGGCTAAGGGAGACAGAAAAGAAGGGGATAGAATAAGAGAGAGACAAATGAGGAACATGATAAGCTAATCTAATAATGAAAAACTAATCTGACAAGACAGAACGAAAACTTGTTTCTATGTGTAGATCGTAGTGGGGAGAAGCATGGCATGAACACATCTGGGAAAGTATGCTAGAGATAAAGAGAATATGTAAACTCAGATAATTATACAGTAATGAGAATTCAAAGAGAAATTTGCTGAATGATAGAAATTATCATGTCTCTAGGGAATATTGGAGGCCATCTTATGCTGGTTTGCTTTTTCTTTGGTCACTGGGACTGCTGTTTTACTGACCTTCCAGCTCTTTCTTGCCACCTTTCCCACTCTTCACATTCTGGCCTTTCTTGTCCTTCTTGCCTTTTTTGGCTTTCTGGTATTTCTGGTCATTTAGACCTTTCCTGTCCTTCTTGCCTTTTTTGACTTCCTGGTCTTTCTGGTCATTGAGACTTCTCTTGCCTCTCTTGCCAACTTGGCCATGACCTCGTTGGCCATCTTGTCCTTTTTGATTTCCATGCTGATGACCCTGACCTCTCAGGATTTCACCACTAGAGCCTCTATTACCACTTAGGCCATTCTTTCCTTTCTTCGACATCATGGGAATATTATCATCCTCATTTAGGTCTTCTTGAACATGGTTATTATTGTCATCTTGCTCTGCATATAGATCACCAATGTTTTGGAGAGAGAACACAGGTCCAGAGGAAATCAAAAATAGAGAAAGATCACCATGAACTTCACAAGACAATCATAGAATCTATCATGGACTTCTTTAGTGAGAATTTGTTTTACTGGGACAGCTGGTATTAGATAGTGACCAGGCCCAATATAGAGGTGAGTAGGGCCGGAGAGATCTTGCCAAGGTGTGTATAATTAGTCTGGAACTTCTTACTTCTCTGTCCCAAATTTACCCTCATTTCCATTTCGATTCTACTCCCAAGATTATATAGGGCCATCTATCTAGAACTGGATTTGGCATGATTCATATGGAACCATTCATGATCCATTATCTCAGTGCCTAAGAGAAGTCATTATATTATATAAAGATGTGGTGACACAATATGTCTGTTGCTTAAAGAATGGGATAGAAAATCAATTTGTCATGCACAATATGTTTCACATCCTGATACTAACTCACATATTCAACTCCTCATACTTACTTCAGTATATGGCTTGTTAGCCGTCTAACACTAATGAATACATGTATAGATTATAACGAAAACATAGATTGACCTGTGGGTTGTCCCAACTGTTGCATGAGGTATTTCCTTTCTCCTCTGCTCTGAGGTTTATAAATATTTTTCCTACTTACCTAACAGTGATCTTGGTTATACCCAAGTTTCACCATCTATTAGATAGTCGGTACCTCAAGGATAATATGAACCAAATCTGAATAATCGGAATTTGCTTTCAGGAAACTCTAAATAGGTGTGTCATTACAAGGACAGCCAAGGCAAGCAAAAAACCAAACAAACAAACAAATAAAAATAATCACATTATTTCTTTGTCTTTCTCATTTTGTTCTTGTTATTATTGTAATTTGGTCTTCTTGATTTTTGAACCTCTTACAAAATGGTGCTAATAACTAATTATTAGAATAGAGGGGAGAGTAAAATTTTAAAACATAGGCACAATTTTTTTCAATCTAAAAATTAGAGGCATTTTATATTAGACCAGAAATCTGGAACTTGCTAGACATCAGTCATGATAATTTCCAATAAATTAACTGAAGCTGAAATATCTTACGTTGCTGGATCAAGTCTTGTGCTCCAAGGGATTCTGTGAAGAAAGATCAACACTCATGTACAAAGAATTTTAAAATGACATTATATATACACTATGGAATACTACTCAGCTATTAAAAACAAGGAATTCCCGAAATTTGTGGATAAATGGATTGAGCTAGAAATGATCATAATGAGTGAGTTAACCCAGAAGCAGAAAGAATCAAATGGTATATACTCACTTATATCTGCATACTAGTCCAAGGGGCATGTCCCACCAAAGCCTTCACTTACCAGGAAACTGGGACAGAGGGAAAGGCATCCTATTGGGACTCTAAATGAGAGATGCATGGGAGAATAGCAAAATAAAAGGATACAGAGGGTCCTAGAAATCTACAAGTAGAGCAATATGATAGGCAGATTTGGGCCCAGGGGTCCCGCTCAAACTAAGGCACCAGCCAAGGACAATACAGGAGGTAAACTTTAAACCCCTTCCCAGATCTAGCCAATGGTCAGAATATTCTCCACAGTTGAGTGGAGAGTGTGATATGACTTTCTCACGTACTCTGGTGCCTCACATTTGACCATGTCCCCTGGAGGGGGAGACCTGGTGGCACTCAGAGGAAGAACAGCAGGTAGCCATGAAGAGACTTGATACCCTATGAGAATATACAGGGGGAGGTAATCCCCCCCAGGAACAGTCATAGGGGAGGGGAATAATGGGAAAATGGGACGGGGGGAGGAATGGGAGGATACAAGGGATGGGATAAACATTGAGATGTAACAAGAATAAATTAATAAAAATAAATAAATAAAATTTAAAAAAATAAAATAAAATGACATTATCAACTGAGTGGAAAGATCATTAACAAATTGGGAAACATCCTTAATACAAATTCTTATGTGCCTTTCGATGGCTTTGTTTGCTTGTTTGCTGTCATGGATTGAACCTAGAGTCCCATGCACAATTCAGAAGTACTCTATCACTCATCCAAATCTCCTTTACTTTTCAGTTTGAGACAGGCTTTTGCTAAATTGTTTGGTCTGGACTTGAACTGACTCTGTGTCCCAATGATGCATTTGACCTGTGAACAAACTACCTTGACCTTCTAAGTAGGGCCTACAAACGTGTTCATTACTTGCTCTTATTTGATCCTACAATGTCATTTTTAGAATACTTTCTGATTAAATAAACATAATGTTTAAGTAAATTACATAATATATTCTCTATTCAAATTAGTTAAATGTTGTTCTAGCTGGTTTTATGTCTTGACACAAGCTAGGGAAGAAATGAACCTCAATTGAGAAAATACTCATTAAGATCCTGCTATAGGCAGGCAAGCATACAGGGCATTGTCTTCCCTAGTAATTGATGGAAGAAGATCAGTCCATTGTGGGTACTGCACTCCTGAACATCCAGTCTTGCTGTGTATGAGAAAATAGCCTGAGCAAGACTTAAGGAGCAAGAACATAGGCCATGCTCATCCTTGTCCTCTGCATTGCATCCAGCCTCTAGTTTCTTGTCCTTCTTGAGTTCCTCCCCTGAATTCACTTTATAATGCAGTATTTCCTGGAAGCATTAATGAAAGAAACCCTTTCCTCTCCAATTGGATTTTGGTCAACGTAGCTTATCACAGCAATAGAACTCCTAACTACAATATATGTCAATCAAATAAAACCATGCAAATGAAAGAGTTTGTGTCACTCCATATTTAACCATGGTTTATCAGACACTTTATAGAAAAGCATTGTGTTCTGCTGATATCCAGACACTATCTCACTTACACAGAAGCATCCTGGGAAAAGGCTGGCTCATGATTAACAGCATGACTGAGAAATACTAAAACACTGGGGAATTGTTCACTCCTTTGCTCTTTGAAGCATCCTAAATCAAACTTTTATAACTTCTAGATGACAGAAGTAAACCAAAAGCAAAGAATTTTTTATTTTGAAGGAAGATGAGGAATATGCTTAAATGTAGACTGACCTTCTTCTTGAGTGTCATCATCATCTAGGATTTTAAAAGAAAAATACATAATGAATCTATGATTTCAGTAAATAGAGTCCAACTGGGCACTTGTATGAGGCAAAAAGTAGAAATATAGAAACACGTCAAAGATGGCTTGTGAAATTGAGACATATAATATATGCAATACAAATGTATATGTGGTTTTGAAGCAATGAACCATCCTTTCCTAGATGAGAATCATACTCCCCATCATGAACTGAAACAGAAGTAAGTAAGTAGAAGTCAAGCATTCAACTGAATTCCTTCTTTCAGAGTGCACCACCAGATTTGATGATGTGACTCCCTGAAAAGAGCCAACCTAAAAATCACAACATCCATGGCCATGGCACTCAAATCTATATTAGCAAGACTTTAATACACATGTAACTTCTTTCCAGAAGACAACTGACTTCATTCTACCAACCAGACCTCAGAGCTATATTGTTGGGATAGTCCAATTTTGCCTCCTGCTTGTACCCAATGTGTTAAAATAAAGTTGTATTTTATTTCTCCATATTAACAAGAAACTCAGTTTTGTTCAGCAATGAACCCCTTTGATTATCTTGAGGCACCTAAACTTTACTAACATTCTAAGATATATTTTTCAGATTTCAGTAAACAAATATTCCAATTGGAGCTCTGTACTTTACTGAACATTAATATTCTGCATAGAAAGCAAATAATTTCAGGAATCCAGAGATGAATCAATTAATGAAACTTCCATTACACATGATGATTTCAGAAATGTTCTCAATATTTCTAAATGTTCAAGTGCCTGTTGGAAAGGAAACAAAATATCCAGCTGAAATAGAACATCTACACACTGTTCACACTGACTGAAAGTGGGAAACATATGTATGCTTGAATAATAAATGTTATACTATGAAGAAGCTAGATTAGAGCAAATACCCAGACTTCCAGGCAAATATTTTCCCATCAGTGATACATATATAGAAACTAACATGGCCTCCCTTTCATTGGCCTACTCTCTGGATAAGAACTGATTTCTTAAAAGGAGCAGCCTGACTACTCTTTACCAGGAATTTCAACCTCATTTCCTTTCTTACCTGCATTGTCTCTCTGAGCTGAAGTCAGGGACAGTAAGGCTATGGAGAGCAGGATCAGGAACATCCTAGAGGCAGCCATGGTGTCTCTCTACCTTGATGCTAGAGAACTTCAGACACAGCCTTTATAGGCCCCGGGAAACTGTGTCGCCTCAAAGACCATGGGCTGGACACTTTCCATCCATACCTACTTTGTTGCCGAAGCCTCAGCCACACTAGTTGAATTAGATAAAGAATATGTTGTATTCTTCAAACAGAAACAAGATTTTCTTCAGATTCTTAGAAACAATGGCTCATTCTCTTCATTTATTAATTCCAAGTGTTTGTCTTCCACTTTTAATATTCCACCTAGAACTGTGCTTCTCTGATTATAGGACCCAATACTGTTTTGATTTTTCACGGTGTCAGTGACTTCAAGATATTTTTTTTATAGTGTGAGCCAACACTAGGGAAACAGACTAAAAAAAATAACTAAAACAAAAACAAAATCATAAGAAGAAACCTCCATCAAGGAAACCTAGCATAAGTTATCTTAAAGAGATTAGAAACATAAATAAGAATAGTTGGCAATAAGGAGCAAACCCAACTTGTGAAAACTTGAAAGACAATAGTTACTTAGAGTTGAGATCATGAGTTGAATGTACCATCAAATCATAACACAAAATGATCAGAATAATGGCTATGTTGGAAAACAACATCCTGTATGTGTCACTAAATGAACTAAAGGTGTTCTGCTTGGAAAGAGATTACAATTAGGTACACCTGTCACACTTAGTGATCTAAAACAAAGAGCTATGTTGTTTGAGTCCTTCTGGAAGTAACAGCTATTGCATAAGGAAAGAAGGATGTTTCATTGGTAATATAAAAATAATTCCATAGCACTTTCAAAATTATCTTACACTATCTTAATTCTTTTTCAAAATGTCTTAAAATGTTTAAATGTCTTAGACTACTATAAATAAATTTATTAACTTTATTAATAATTCAAATAATGAATTTGACTTCTCAATTTAAATATCCTATAGGTCCATTTCATGCATAGTCATGCCTAATAGGTATCATTACCATTTACCCAGAAATTTTTTCTTTCCTCTCAATAAATTGTGCTCTCTACCTGGCTCTATCTCTGAAGAAAGATATCAAGGCCTCTCCACATGCCCTTAATATACTATTTCAATCTTGCTTCTTTTTAATAAAACTTTACATTTTTCTTTCATTTCACTTCCAAACTTAATTTTACCAACTATGCTTCCTTCTTTTGTTTTTATTCTCCATATAGAGCACTCAATATATGATAGATACAGCAAAAAATGGACTGATCTAGATGTAGCTATATAAGAGATAGATGTCATAGAGGTAGATAAAGAGAGAGATGATACATAGATAGATAGATAGATAGATAGATAGATAGATAGATAGATAATAGATAGATAGATGGATAGATATTAGATGATAGATATTACACAACCAGATGGACATATTATAGATGGGTAGATGAGAGATAGGAGAGATGAGGGAGGGAGGGAGGGAGGGAGGGAGAGAGAGAGAGAGAGAGAGAGAGAGAGAGAGAGAGAGAGAGAGAGAGAGAATACATATTGGATAGATTGATGAAAGAGAGATGATACATAAATAGAAAGATAGATAGACAGACAGACAGACAGATGTTAGATGATAGATATTGCACAACTGGATAGTCATATTATAGATAGCTAGATAGAGATGAAAGAGAAATGATAGATATTGGATAGTTTTATGATAGATAGATAGATAGATAGATAGATAGATAGATAGATAGGTTGTTAGATTCTAGAGATAATAGGCAGATAAGTGGATATTAAATACATTGTAATGTACATGATACACTTAATGTGTACAAAGACATTTTTCTGTTTATTTTGTTCAGGTCGAATTCACTTGATCTTTACATGCTTTAAAATACTTAATGTGTTTATTATATTTATATGAAATTTAATCTTATACATAAAGAAACTTGGTTTGCCTTTGTATTTACTCTTCAAAATTTGATTCTCAGAATTGAAAAGAGTCCTCAAGGAAGTAAAGAAACCTAAGACCTGGTCATTGTAAGCAGCCTGGTGCTGGTGCTGGGAACTTGAATCATGTCCTCTGGAAAAGCAATAAACACCTTCAACTCTGAGCCATCTCTTCCTGACAGCAAAACTAATTCCTTTTTCACCATGTCCAGTAGGACATCTTGTTGAAAAACAAAATCAATTGGGCAAAACGATGGTGTTAGAAATGTAGCAAATTCCGTCTTTGTTTTTATATCTGCATACTAGCCCAAGGGGCATGTCCCACGAAAGCCTTCACTTACCAGGAAACTGGGACAGAGGGGAAGGCATCCTATTGGGACTCTAAATGAGAGACGCATGGGAGAACAGCAAAATAAAAGGATCCAGAGGGTCCTAGAAATCTACAAGTAGAACAATATGATAGGCAGATTTGGGCCCAGGGGTCCCACTCAAACTAAGGCTCCAGCCAAGGAGACAATACAGGAGGTAAACTTTAAAACCCCTTCCCAGATCTAGCCAATGGTCAGAATATTCTCCACAGTTGAGTGGAGAGTGTGACACGACTTTCTCACGTACTCTGATGCCTCACATTTGACCATGCCCCCTGGAGGGGGAGACCTGGTGGCACTCAGAGGATGGACAGCAAGTAGCCAAGAAGAGACTTGATACCCTATGAGAATATATAGGGGGAGGTAATCCCCCTCAGGAACAGTCATAGGGGAGGGGAATAATGGGAGAATGGGGGGGGGAGGAATGGGAGGATACAAGGGATGGGATAAACATTGAGATGTAACAAGAATAAATTAATAAAAAAAAAAAAAAGAAAGAAATGTAGCAAATTCCATTCATTCCCCTGATCCACCAGTGTGTTCCAACTTTGACCCTGCTGATGAAAATCATTTCCATCAGTTCAGCTCTCGAATATGCAGCAGTCATTTGTGCAGACAGCTGGTTCTCAAGAGTAATAGAAAACTTCATAGGAGCTGCTTCAATGGCTAGGTTTTGCAGAAGTAAGATTTGGATCCATGGGCTCTCATTTCATAAGACCAATCACTAGACTGGGTTTTTTTGAGTTACATATGCTAGAGTTAGGTTCCCAAGCTGTTATGAAAAGATCTAGTGTTACCCCATTGGCACCATTTGTTGAAGATGCTATCTTTTTCCCACATATGGATTAGGCTCCTTTGTCAGATTTCAAGTGTCCACAGGTATGTGGGTTTATTTCTGAATCTTAGATTCAATAACACTGATCAATCAGCCTATTTCTATGCCAGTAGCATGCTGTTTCTATTGCTCTTGTTCTATAGTAGAGCTTGAGAACCGGGATGGGGTTTCCTCCAGAAGATATTTTATTGTACAGGATTGTTTTCAATATTCTGTGTTTTTTGTTTCTCTATATAAAGTTGATAATTGAATTTTCATGGTCAGTAAAGAATTGTATGGGCATTTTGATGGGAATTGCATTGAATCTGTATGTCGTTTTTGTAAGATGGCCATTTTTTTACTATGTTGATTCTCCCAATCCATGAACATGGGAGATCTGTCCATCTTCTGCTCTTCTTCAAATTTTTTCTTCAGATATTTGAAGTTTTTTTCATACATGTCTTCACTTTCTTGCTTAGTTACATCAATATATTTTATATTACTTGTGAAGGGTCTAGTTTCACTAACTTCTTTCCCAAAATGTTTGTCATTTGTATACAGAATGACTACTGGTTTTTTGAGCTGATTTTGTACCCAGCCACTTTGCTGAAGGTGTTTATACTCTGTAGGAGTTCCTTGGTAGAATGTTTGGCGTCATTTATGTATACTATCATATCATCCATGAATGGTGATACTTTGATTTCTTCCTTTCCAATTTGTATTTCTTTGATCTCCATTTGTTGTCTTATTGCTCTAGCTAGGATTTCAAGTACTATATTGAAGAGCTATGGAGGCAATGGACAGCCTTGTCTTGTCCCTGATTTCAGTGGAATGCATTTAAGCTTTCCTCCATTTAGTTTGATGTTGGCTATAGGCTTGATGTATATTGCTTTCATTGTGTTTAGGTATGTGCCTTGTGCCCCTGCTCTCTCCAGTACTTTTAAAATGAATGGGTGTTGTATTTTGTCAAGTGCTTTTTCAGCATCTAAAAAGATAATCATGTTTTTTTTCTTTCAGTTTGTCTTTATGATGAATTGCATTGATGGATTTCCATATATTGAACCATCCCTGCATGTCTGGGATGAGGCCTATTTGGTCATGGTGAGTGATAGTTTTGATGTGTTCTTGAATTCAGTTCGTAAGTATTTTTTTTTTTTTTTTGGAATTTTTTGTATCAATGTTCATAGGAGAAATTGGTCTGAAATTCTCTTTCTTTGTTGCATCTTTCTGTGGTTTAGGTATCTAGGTGACTGTGGCCTAATAGAATGAGTTTGGTAATGTTCCTTCTGATTTTATTTTGCAGAACAATTTGAAGAGAATTGGTTTTAATGCTCCTCTGAAGGTCTGGTAGAATTCTGAGCTGAATCTATCTTATCCAGGGGTAGGAGTTGTTGGAGAGTTTTGAGGACTGCCTCTATCTCCTTAGGTGTTATAGGACTATTCAATTTGTGTACATGATCTTTATTTAATTTTGGTTGTTGATAGCTATCAAGAAAACTGTCCACTTCTTTTAGGTTTTTAAATTTTGTGGCATATAGACTTTTGAAGTAGGACCTAATGATTCTTTGGATTTCCTCAGTGTCTGTCATTATTTCTCCCTTTTTCATTTCTGATTTTATTTATTTAAATAATCTCCCTCTGCCTTTTAGTTAGTTTGGCTAAGGGTTTGTCTAATCTTGTTGATATTCTCAAAGAATCAGCTCTTTGGTTGATTGTTAGAATGGTTTTTTTGTTTCTAATTTATTAATTTCAGCCCTGAGCTTGATGATTTCCAGCCATCTTCTCCTATTGTGTGTCAGCTTCTTTTTTTCGACAGCTTTCAGGTGTGCTGATAAGTTGCTATTATGGGATCACTCCAGTTTCTTTATAAAGGCACTTAGCACTATGAACTTTCCTCTTAGCACTGCTTTTATTGTGTCTAATAAGATTGGGTATATTGTATCTTCACTTGCATTGAATTCTAGGGAGTTTTTAATTTCTTTTTTTTTATTTCATTCCTTACCCAGATATCATTGAGTAGGGAGTTGTTCAGTTTCCATGACTTTGTGAGCTTTCAGTTGTTTCTTTAGTTGTTGAGTCCCAACTTTAATTCATGGTGGTCTGATAACATACAAGAGATTATTTCAATAATCTTGTAACTGTTGAGGTTTGCTTTGTAATGCAGTACATGATCAATGTTTGAGAAGGTCCCATGAGGTGCTGAAAAGGTGTGGGTGTTTTGTTTTATTTTGTTTTGTTTTGTTTTGTTTTGTTTTTGGGTTAAAGGTTTGTAGATAATATTTAGGTCCATTTGTTTCATCTGTTATTTTCCTTTTTCTCCACTTAGTTTCTGTCTTGAAGTTCTGTCTATTGGGAAGAAAGGGGTCTTGAAATCTCCCACAATTAATTTGTGTGGTTGGATGTGTGATTTAATATTTAGTAATGTTTCTTTTACAAATCAGGGTGCTCCTGAATTTAGGGCATAGATGTTCAATATTAAGACATCATCTTGGCAGATTTTTTCCTTTGATGAGGATTAAGTGACCATCCTATCTCTTTTGATTAGTTTTGGTTGAGAGTCTATTTTATTAGATACTAGAATAGCTACTCCAACTTGCTTTGTGTGTCTATTTGCTTGGAATACAGTTTTCCAAACCTTTACTATGAGGTAATATCTATCTTTATTGCTAAGGTGTGTTTCTTGCATGCAGCAGAATAATTGATGCTGTTTTCATATCCATTCAGTCAGTCTGTGTCTATTTACTGGGGAGTTGAGACCATTGATGTTAAGAGATATTAATGACCAGTGGTTGTCAGTTTCCTTTATTTTGATGGTGGTAGTGGTAGAGTGTGAGTATGTTTCTGTGTTTTGGATTTGTAGATATGAGCTTACTTCTTTCCTGTCTTTTCTTGGGTGTAGTAAGCCTCCTAGAGTTGGAGTTTTCCATCTAGAACCTTCTATAGGGCTGTATTTGTAGTTACATACCAATTAATCTTGGTTTTGTCATAGAATATGTTGTTTTCTCTATCTGTGATGATTGAAATATTTGGCTGGGTATTGTAGTCTGGATTGGTATCTGCAGTCTCTTAGTGTTTACGTGGCATCTGTCCAAGCCCTTGTAGCTTTCAGTCTCTGTTAGGATGTCAGGTGTAATTTTGATTGGCTTGCCTTTATATGTGACTTGACCTTTTTCTCTTGAAGCTGTTAATAGTTACTTTGTTCTGTACATTTAATGTTGTGATTATTATGTGGCAGTAGAATTTTCTTTTCTGGTTCAATCTATTTGGAGTTCTGTAGGCTCCTTGTATGTTTATGGGCATTTTTTCCTTTCAATTGGAGAAGTTTTCTCCTATGATTTTGTTGAAAATGTTTTCTAGGCCTTGGAGCTTGGAGTCATCTCCATCTTCTATCCCTATTATTCTTAGGTTTTGGTCTTTTTATAGTGTCCCAAATTTCTTGGGTGCTTTGTGTCAGGTACTTTTTAATTTTAATATCTTATTTGATTAATGTAACAATAACTTTGACTGTATTTTCCACACTTGAGAATTTCTCTTTTGTCTACTGTATTTGGTGGTGTTAATTGTGTCCATGGTTCCCGTTCTCTTCCCTATGCTTTCCAACTCTAAGATTTCCTCAGCTTGTGTTTTCTTTGTTGCTTCTAATTCCCTCTTTAGGTCTTGAATAGTCTTATTCATTTCCTTCTCCCATTTGATTGAATATTCCTGTAATTCTTTAAAGGATTTATTCAATTCCTTCATCTCTTTGAATGTAGTTTCCTGTGTTTTGTTAAGTAATTTATTTTGCTCTTTCAAGGTTGCTCTCATTTTCATCAGATTTAAAGACTTCTCCTTGCACTTCATGGGTGTTCATATCTCCAGGACTTGCTGTGGTAGGATACCTGGTTTCTTGTAGTGTTACATGGCTCTGAGTTTTGTTGCTAGTCTTTTTGCACTCTCCTCTAGGCATCTGGTTGTCTCTGGTGTTAGCAAGCCTAGAGATTTCTCCAATTAGATCATTGTCTATGTCTCACATGGGCTAGCCATGATGGGAGCAAATAAAGAGAACTCCAAGCCAAAGATTGTTTTTTAGGCCTCTCCAGAGGCCTCCTCAGGATAGTGTACAGTGGATGTTAGAGCCTGCAGCCAGCTCATCTCAGCTGGGTTCCTTGTCTTTACCCCAGTTGGGTCAGGCAGGAGAGGAGTAGCCTGGTAGATTTCTAGGCCCAAAGCTGCTCAAGGGGCCTACAGTCCTTTTCAAGATTCCAGGGCTCTGCCTATCTGCCCTGTGTTCCAGATGGGCTAGGCCCTCAGATGCAAGGGCATGGGGCTGCAAGAGATTCAAGTTGTAGCTGCTCCAGTGCCCCATAGACCTTCTTGAGATGGCTGCAAATGTGAGTCTTGGCCCAAGCCAGACTCAGCTCTGCCTATCTACTATATATTTCAGAAGTGATGGGCTAGTATGCAGCTGGGGAGCTGAGGGAGACAAGAGCCCAAAGCTGCTTGGGTATTCCACAGGCCTTCCTGAAATGACAGGGCTCTCTGCCTATCTTCTCTGTTCCCCAGTTGGGCAAGGCCAGTAAGCAGCTGGCCAGTGGAGAGAGATTAGAGCCCAAAGCTGCTCACAGAATGGCAGCTAATGTGAGGTGTGGCCCGTGCAGGTCTCTGCTCTGCTGGTCCATTCTGTGACCTAGATGGATCAGTACAGTAAGCTGCAGGTAGCCAGGGAGAGATCAGAGTTAGAAGCTGCTAGCAGGATGGCAGCTAATGTGGATTGTGCCCAGTGCCAAGACTCAACTCCACCAATCTCCTCTTTGACTCAGATCAGGTAAGCAGCAGACAGACAGTTGAGAGCTCAAAGCTGCAAGGATGTCCCACACACGAACTCAAGATGACAGCTAGTGTGGGCTATCACCCAGGATTTTTCTATGGGTTTGCTGAGTGGCCAGGGCTCAGACACACCATTGTTTCACTGTGTGGATTCCTCTCACCTGGGAATCGGTAGCACTGGTATTTTGTAGCTCTCAGTCTATAGGTCACTGCGTAGTCCCGGTTGTCCAGCCCATCAGAAACAGTATGAGATCAGTGCTGCCATCTGGGATCTCCCCCACTGAACTCTATTAAATTCTTGGAAACTGGGCCATCCTCCCTTGAATAGCTATTTTAGCTAATATCAAGAACATGGAATTTTTCACATCCATCCCTTGATAATCAACTCTGAGTCACCCCTTCATCACAAAAGCAGATGGTTAAGTAATCTGAAGCATCAACACAACAGTACACAATTTAGTCATCAGATATAATTCAGTGTTGCATGAATTATTAATTAAAAACAAACACCATCCTCTGAGTGCCACCAGGTCTCCCCGAGCTGGTAGCCAAGAAGAGACTTGATACTCTATGAGAATATACAGGGGGAGGTAATCCCCCTCAGGAACAGTCAGAGGGGAAGGGAATAATGGGAAAATGGGGGGGGGGAGGAATGGGAGGATACAAGGGATGGGATAAACATTGAGATGTAACAAGAATAAATTAATAAAAATGCAAAAAAAAAACAAGCAAACACCATCATTATCCCACTTCTAGATGAAGAAAATCTTTTCATCTATCTATTGATCTATTTGTCTGTCTTTCTGCCTGTTTGTCCAGTTAGATTCTTTCATTATCTCCTTATGAGTGTACTTTTTCAAGGGTGTGTGTGTGTGTGTGTGTGTGTGTGTGTGTGTGTGTGTGTGTATTAACCTATATCAGATAGGTAAAACTATAAATTATTATTTATTTGTTTCTTTTTATAAATGAGATTAGAGAGATCAATACATTCTTTTCAGTTTATTCTTCTACATTCTCATCATTTTTATAATGATTATTTTTTACTTTTTACTTTTTTCTTTTTTAAATATTTTATATATACATTTATATTATTACACATATATAAAATAAACTACATGTAGCAAGAAGAACCATAAACAATTAGAAATTATATAAACATTACATTCACAGTAGTCTGGCTATTTGTATTTGGAAACCTTGAAGAAAACATTTTCCTACCTTAATGAGTCTAAAATTCTGAATGAAAATTATATCTATTATATCTCATCTATATCAACTTAAAACAACTATCTAGACCTAAAAACATCTTAACCCATAAAAAAAAACTAAGCTTAATTGTGAAACTAAACTACTAAACTTTTTGAGCTTCAATCCTTTCAGAGAGTTGAGAAGAAATAAAATTAATTACCTGAGTAAAGAGGAAGTGCAAGTTAGCAGCTTCCAAAGTGAAAAAAAAAAGGCAAAGACAGTTTACTGCCTGAACAGTTTATTTTTACTTTTTCCACTTTACATACAGATTGTAGCACTTCCCTCTTTGCCTCCCAATCCCACACACCCTCACCTAGTTCTCAGAAAGGGGAGACTTCCTCCCCTAACATCTGACCTCAGCCTATGAAGTCTCATCAACAGAATGGAAGAACCTATATCCTGTTCCTCTGTGGCTCGGTAAGAACACCCCTCCAGGGGGAGATAATCAACATAGGGAGGCCAGAGTCAATGTCAGAAGTAGTCTTTACTCACTATATTATGGGAAAGACAAGGAAACTGTGCTGCCTGCCTATCTACTACATCAGAGCAGAGGGTCTAGGTCCACATCATACATGGTACTTGGTTCATGCATCAGTCTCTGTATTGTAGTATGGTTATCATCTGTTATGTGGCTAATATCCACTTATGAATGAGTATATACCATGCATGTCTTCCTGGGTCTGAGTTTCCTCACTCAGGATGATCTTTTCTAGTTCCATCTATTTGCCTGCAAATTTCTTTATTTTATTTATTTTTACATTTTTACATACACATTTATATTATTACACATATATATAATAAACTACCTACAGCAAAAAAGACCTACAAAACAATCAGGGATTATATAAATGTTACATTCATAGTGTTTGGGCTATTTGTATTTGGCAAGCTGCCTGCATATTTCAAGATTTTCTTGTTTTTAATAGCTGAGTAGTGTTCCATTGTGTAAGTGTACCACACTTTCGTTATCCATTTTTCAGTTGAGGGATATCTAGGTGGTTTCCAGATTCTGGCTATTATGAATAAAGCTGCTATGGATGTAGTTGGGAAATGTCTTTGTTGTATGGTGGAGCATCTTTCTGGTATATGCCCAGGAGTGGTATGGCTGGGTCTCAAGGTAGGATTATTCTCAATTTTCTGTGAAAGCACAAGATAGATTGTTGAACAGGTTTGCACCCCTACCAACGACAGATAAGTGTTTCCCTTTCCCCACATTCTCAGCAGCATATGCTATCACTTGAGTGTTTGATCTTAGCTATTCTCAGAGGTGTAAGATGGAATATCAGAGTGCATTTGATTTGTATTTCCCTGATGACTAGTGACCTTGAGCATTTCTTCATTTTTTTTTTTTTTTGGCCAGTCAATATTTTATGTTGAAAATTCTGTTTAGTTCTGTACCCAAATTTTTAATTGAATTACTTGGTTTGGTGCTGTTTAATTTCTTGAGTTCTTTATATATTTTGGATATTAGCCCTTGGACAGAGGTAGGGTTGGTGAAGATTTTCTCCCAGTCATTTTGTTCTGATGACAGTGTCCTTTGCTTTACAGAAGCTTTTCAGTTTCAGAAGGTCCTATTTATTAATTGTTGTTCTTAGAGCCTGAGTATTTCTTATATATAAACAAACAACAATAAGCAGTTAAGGCCTCATCAGTAAACTTTGACCCAGCTCAACTCTCTCCTTTAAATCTTGCCCTTTAAGCATGCCCTTGAGCCTGGAGCTTGCTCCAGTAGACAATTCACACATTCCTTCCCATTATACAATAATTAATGTGCCTAAACCTTTAGTTCAATTTTTCCTATAAGTTTATGTCCTGCACTATAATTCTTTAATTACAGGCCTTCCTTCCAAATATTATGCTTTCATAAACAATTGGTTTGTTTGGAATTAGTGGAAGTTGTGGCCTTGCTTCAGTGTTCTTATGCCCAACATTCAGAATGATCATATTTTATAATTAACCCTCAGGACCCCTGTTTATATGGACAAAGTACTGTGTCTTCGGAGTTATTCAATTACTGACCTAACTCTGAAAATCTTGCAAAGCAGGTACCTTTATCACACTAATGTTTAAAGAAAATAATTTAAGGTGTAGATTATATTTCCATGGGAAGTTTTGAAGATTAGATTTCAGTTGGTCCATTTTTATTAAGTTGATTTCTGCCTATGGGAATTTTGCCGGCATGTGTGTCTGTGTGCCATATCCATGTCAGTGGAGCCCTGGAATTCCAACAGGATCATCAGTGTCATTGAATGCCTAGAACTGGAGTTACAAATGGTTAGCCACTGGAAAACGAAACTGGGTCCTCTGCAAAAACAAGAAATTCTCACAAACTCTGACCCATCTCTGCAGTTTAGTGTCTTGGTTCTCTCTCTCTCTCTCTCTCTCTCTCTCTCTCTCTCTCTCTCTCTCTCTCTCTCTCTCTCTCCATTTTCTTTTCTTGTAATTTTCGTTAAATATTTTACATATACATTTATATTGTTATACATATAGACAATAAACTACCTACAGCAAGAAGAACCACAAAACAATGAGGAATTGTATAAATGTTACATTCTTAGTGTTTTCGCTATTTGTATTTGGCAGCCTTGAGGAAAACATCTTTCTGATATTGTTCTTCTACATTTCTGAAAGTAAATCAATATCTATCATTATCAACATAAAACCTCTATCTAGACCTAAAAAGATCTTAATCCCTAAACAAGTAAGCTTAATTGAAAAACTAAACTATCTGGTCTTCAACCCCATCAGAGACTTGAGAAAAAATAGTCAATTGCCCAACTATACAGGGGGTGCAGGTTAGCAGCTTCTCAAATGAGAAGATGACAGAGAGAGTTTGCTGCCTGAACGTCACACAAATCTCTCTATAACCCTGTAACATCATCTTCAGCCTTCTGGCCCAATATATCAGACAGATGTGTTGGGGAGACAGGAACTATTGAGGACTTGCTTACCCTGTCTTGGCAGAGTTTGGCCATTGACTCTGGCTGCATCCAAGCTAGCCCTTTCCTAGGAAGAATTCTGTCTGTGGGAGAAAAGAGGACATTATGCCCAGTGGCTTGTTTGCAACCTTTGATGTCATCTTCCTAGGGAGGTTTTTGATGTTCATCATCCTCTTTGAGGTGGGCTGGGTGTTGCCAGGAGTTAAGCTGCCTCCCTATCAACGCATCTTTAAATAATTTTAAAAAAACACTTTTAAATGCCATATTCTGTTGTCTCTGAGGTTTTTGAAGTCCTTGTCTAACTATTTTACCTTATCTTTCTATAGAAACATATCTATCTGTTGAACTTAAGATGTATATTCTTGTGATAAAAATACACTAGCAATTGATATGACCATGATTTGACCAACTAACAATTAACTTGTATAAGTTATTTATTCTAAAAAGCCTGGAATAGCACATTCAAAGTATTTGATGTAAACCTTGTATAATAATTGAGTTACGTTGGTACAATACCTCATATTAGAATAGAAATATATATAATGTGTGTGAAGAATAATCTTACATTTGAATTCTTTACCACTGTACCTAAAATGAAACTTATTTTGTATCTATCTACAGAATTCTATACCAGTGAATTAAAAATAACCTTGTGAGTGACAAATAAAGCATTAAGTTAAGGAGTAGATTCACTAATCTACTTTTTGTTCTGTCTTCCCTATATATTTCTATATTCCTTCTTCTTTCTTCTCAACCCCTATCTCCAACTGAGAATGGAAGAATAAGGAAAAGAGAGACAGCCCTGGGTCAAACCTTGATTTCTCTCTAAATAAGAACAATAACTTACAACCAACTCACATTAAAAATAACCCTCTATAGCCCAAGAAAGCAACCAAAAAACCTACCAATCTCTTTTAACATAAATGCTGCATCTTTCTCTTAAGGTTTCTTCTGGATGATTTGGAACAAATAATACCTTTTTAGGGGCCCAAATAAAATTGTGGAAAAGGTTAAGCAACCTAAAAATAGCATTTGTAATCCCATTATATGGGAAAAGCACTGAGAGTGGCTGAAACATGGATGGCTAGGCATACACAATGCATCTTGTTGGCTACAGAATCCCTATGAATTATTATTACATGCCATCCTTCATATGGCATGAATGAAGATTTACAAATGTCTTTTTTCTGCTCATACAAAGAGCAGAGAACCAGCCTGAATTGTTCTGTGTAGCATGCACATCTTATACATTTATAGATTTAGGACTGTATAATGCTTGTGAGAAACTATAGGTTTTCAGAACAAAAGAACTGGACACTGACATTGGATCAGACCTGACAGGATTCATTCCTCCAGGCATGCTGGACACTGACATCTTCTATCATCCTTCAAGTTCCAGCATCAAGTGCTTCATTACTGTTCCTCATCCGAACAAGACAGCTGTCAGGACACCTTTGAAGAAAGCTTCTAATCCCAATTTGTCGAGCATTTCAGATTATTCCACATAGGACTCTAATTAAAACTGGAATTTCTCAACATTTAGAAACTGTCTTGGTTCACTTATTCAGGAAAAATTTGTGAGTTTACTCCTTAAGTTATGCCATATATCATTATTTGCATATCCTTATATTGTTATAAATTGTCTTAATTTGTACGTTAGTCTTGATTAGCATGTAAATTTCTCAAATGAACTATCAATTTTTGATCCCTCCTCTTAGAACACAGAATATATAAAGAAGGGGTTCTCTTTTCCTTCTATTTTCTATCTACTTTTGAATCCTCAATTGTTTCTGGCTTTAAGCTTGTTAAAAATAATTTAAGGTATATGAGTATTCTAATGCTCAGAGAAAGAATTACTGTAACCATACCCCACTCTCCACTCAACTGTGGAGAATGTTCTGCCCATTGGCTAGATCTGGGTAGGGGTTTAAAGTTTATCACCTGTATTGTCCTTGCCTGGTGCCTTAGTTTGAGCGGGACCTCTGGGCCCAAATCTGCCTCTCATAATGTTCTACTTGTAGGTTTCTAGGACCCTCTGGATCCTTCTACTTTGCTATTCTCCCATGCTTCTCCCATCTAGAGTCCCAATAGGATGTCCTCCCCTCTGTCCCAGTTTCCTGGTAAGTGAAGGCTTTCGTGGGACATGCCCCTTGGGCTATTTGTCCATGTCCCCTGGAGGGGGAAACCTGGTGGCACTCAATGGAAGGATAGCAGGTTACCAAGAAGAGACTTGATACCCTATGAGCATATACAGGGGGAGGAAATCCCCCTCAGGAACAGTCATAGGGGAGGGGAATAAGGGAAAAATGGGAGGGACAGAGGAATGGAAGGATACAAGGGATGGGATAACCATTGAGATGTAACAAGAATAAATTAATAAAAAATTTTAAAAAAAAAGAATTACTGTAACCATCTAAAGTAAAAACTCAGTTCATAAATGCAGCTTGGAGGGATACTCAGGGCAATTGAAAGCAGTGACAAAGGGAGGCAGCAAAAAGCAAAAGTCAAAACACATCTAGGCCTTAAATCACATGTTTATATCAGGTTAGAAGGACCCACGGAGCTCTAAGATTTTCTTAAACACATAATATTCCCAAATTATATTTCTTAAAGATTCATTCACTTGTCTATGCTGGCTTTTCAGACATAAAATTTTCTTAATTATTTAAGTATATTAAATTCTCTGTGAAAAAATGAATTAGAAGACTAAATGAATTATTAAAAACAATCAGATCTTAGCATTTGCTGGCTATAAAAAATAAAGTTAAATAAAATATATTTAGATTTATGGACACACCAAGTTTGAAAGATAGAAAAAATGGACACATGTTTCATGCAAGTGGAAACCAAAAGAAACAGATGCCATGTTATGACATGAAACAAATCTTAACAAATCTGAGAAGACTGATTTCTGCATAGCGGTGAGGCATTAGTAACCCACTTCTGAATGAGGTGGATCAGAGATAGAATATAGCATCTTGATTCAGAAAAGGAATACAAAGTGAGCTTTGTGATAAATATATAAATTTTATGAAAGAAAGTGTTATGGGGTTTTTACAAGAGAAGACTACTTGGATACAGGTTTAAGGCAATAGAAAGCCTTTATGAGCTGGTGGGTGACTATATTAAGTGCACAGGGTCTGCGTGAAAACCCAAGCATTTCTCAGGGTAAGCTTTTAAGAACAAAAATCTATGTCTGGAGTTGATATTCTTCCGTTAACAAAAACAGTAAGCCAGACACTGAACTACAACTACAAAAGCAAGTTCAAGGACTTTCCAAGAACTATAGACACTGATGGATTAGGCCTTTCTTTTTATTTTTGCAGGTGGTTCAGTCCATGTGCTGTTTCATAGCCACAGTGGTTCTTCCACTATGGAGTCATTTTTGCTAAGGGGTTCTAAGGTCTACAGCTCCCTTAGAGAAAGGATTTAACCTCTGTACTAAAACATTTAGAGAGAAAATAGACAAAAATCCTAAATTCAAAATACAAAACACTATCAAAGCAAAAAGTCTTAAAATAGAAAATGAGAAAACATAAACACAGTAGAAAATACAATGAAACTGAGAGTTTGCTTTTATCAACAAAAATAAAATGGAGTTGAAATTTTTTACTAAGTTTGAAGAAAACCCTATAAGACAAGATTGTGCAATTGAAGCCACTGAAATGAAAATTATGAGAGCCCACCAGTTTGCCAGAAGTCAAATATCTCTCTGTCTCTCTCTCTCTCTGTCTTGTCTGTCTGTATGTCTGACTCTCTCTCTCTCTCTGTCTCTCTCTGTCTCTCTCTCTCTCTCTCTCTCTCTCTGTGTGTGTGTGTGTGTGTGTGTGTGTGTGTGTGTGTGTGTATTTGTCTCTCCTGCTCTCTGCCTGTCTTGGCTCTCATTCTCAATCTCCCCCTCCTGCATCTCTCCTTCTCTCTCTCTCTCTCTCTCTCTCTCTCTCTCTCTCTCTCTCTCTCTCTCTCTCTCTCTCTCTCTCCCTCTCTCTCCCCTCTCTCTCACCTTCCTTCCTTCTCTTCCTTCTTCCACTCAAAATCTTGGGAAGTAGAATGGGAGATAAAATGTTTTCTTCCCCCTCTTCTAATTCATTAAAATCCTCTTGCAAGTGAATTTCCTCTCCTAAATTTTTCTAAAGTGCTTTGTTTATAGCATTCAAAATGAAGGGGAGAAGTAGATGTTTCCACAACAAAAAATATGCTATGTGTTTTCTGCTATAGTTCTGTGTTCTAGAATTATGAATTGTTAAGTAGGGTTTATTCTTTCTGAAAGCCATAAGGAAAACTGATGTGGGCTTTTCCACTTGCTTATGCTGTTCATGGAGACTCTTAAACACAAGATACACAGTAATATAGGAGGTGGGTTGGGATGACAATTGAGCATTAAATATTGTCAGAGAAGCTTACAAGGTAAATTTCTGTTTGAACCATGGAAAAGCTTGTATATTGATAACTTGGTTACTGATTAAAAGAACATTATCCTTTGCTTTCAAATACATGTTAAGTCAACACCAAATCCGTGATGTCTAAGTGTGTTTGAAATGCCAGAGCACAGGTCAGGATGGAGAAAACATAATGCTAGAAAGAAAACAGGAGCCAAGGTGTTTATGCTGATGATTTTATTGGTGCTTCGGACTTGAGAAAGGAAGGACCATGTGGTTTACTCCTCTGAGAATCATTGCTCATTCTCTGAAACAAAAAGAAGGACTTTAGACATCAAATGGTTCAAACATGACACGTGCCTGATACCCTCATGACACAGTAGTCTCACTAAAATACATTATATTTTTGGACTTGGTGGCCTGTGCCTGTGAAAGCATTGAAGAGGCTGAGGCAGATAAGATCAATGAATGTGAGGCCAACTTGGGTTGCATAGTGGATTCCAGGTCAGCCTGGGCTACAGAGAGAATCAATGTCTCAGAGTAAAGAAACAAATACATTAAAACAGGAAGGTAGAAGAGAGAGAAGAAGAAAAGAGAGAGGTTAAGAGAGACTGAAGAGAAGGAGAAGAATAATAATGGGAGAGTGAATAAGAGGACAACTGAGGAACATGATAAACTAATCTAAAAATGAGAGAAATTCTAGCAGGACAGAAAGCACACTTGCTTCTATGTGTAGATGTGTTGTAGAGAAAATCGTGGCATGCACACACCTGGGAAAGTGTGCTAGAGAGAAAGAGAAGATGTGAAACTCAGTTAACTACACAGTAATGAGAATTTAAAGAGAATTTTGCTAAATGACAGAAATTACTGTGTCTCTAGGGAATATTGGAGGCCATCTTATGCTGGTTTCCTTTTTCTTTGGTCACTGGGACTGCTGTTTTACTGTCCTTCCTGCTGTTTCTGGACACCTTCTCCAGGCTTCGTTTTCTGGCCATTCTGGCCTTTTTTTTTTTTTTTTTTTTTTTTTTTTTTTAATTTTTTTTATTAATTTATTCTTGTTACATCTCAATGGTTATCCCATCCCTTGTATCCTCCCATTCTTCCCTCCCTCCCATTTTCCCCTTATTGCCCTCCCCTCTGACTGTTCCTGAGGGGGATTTCCTCCCCCTGTATATGCTCATAGGGTGTCAAGTCCCTTCTCAGTACCCTGCTGTCCTTCCTCTGAGTGCCACCAGGTCTCCCCCTCCAGGGGACATAGTCAAATGTGAGGCACCAGAGTACGTGAGAGAGTCATATCCCACTCTCCACTCAACTGTGGAGAATGTTCTGCCCATTGGCTAGATCTGGGTAGGGGTTTTAAAGTTTATCGCCTATATTGTCCTTGCCTGGTGCCTTAGTTTGAGCAGGACCCCTGGGCCCAAATCTGCCTATCATAATGTTCTACTTGTAGGTTTCTAGGACCCTCTGGATCCTTCTACTTTGCTATTCTCCCATGCTTCTCTCATCTAGAGTCCCAATAGGATGTCCTCCCCTCTGTCCCTGTTTCCTGGTAAGTGAAGGCTTTTGTGGGACATGCCCCTTGGACTAGTATGCAGATATAATTGAGTATATACCATTTGAGTCTTTCTGCTTCTGAGTTAACTCACTCATTATGATAATTTCTAGCTCAATCTATTTGTCCACAAATTTTGGGAATTCCTTGTTTTTAATAGCTGAGTAGTATTCCATAGTGTATATGTACCACAGTTTATACCACATGCTGGCGAGGATGTGGGGAGAGAGGAACACTTCTTCATTGCTGGTGGGAATGCAAACTACTACAGCCACTTTGGAAATCTATCTGGTGCTATCTCAGAAAAATGGGAATAGGGCTTCCTTAAGACCCAGCTATTCCACTCCTTGGAATATACCCAGAAGATGCTCCAGCACACAACAAGAAAATTTGCTCAACCATGTTCATAGCAGCCTTATTCATAATAGCCAGAATATGGAAAAATTCTGGCCTTTCTTATCATGCTTGCCTATTTTGACTTTCTGGTGTTTCTGGTCATGTAGACCTCTCTTACCTCTCTGGCCTCCTTGGCCACCTTTTCTTTGGCCCCGACCTCCTTGGCCACCTTTTCTTTGGCCCCGACCTCCTTGGCCACCTTTTTCTTGGCCCCGACCTCCTTGGCCACCTTTTCCTTGGCCACGACTTGCTTGTTGATTTCCACTCTGAGGACCCTGGCCTCTCAGGATTTCACCACCAGGTCCTCTATTACCACTTTGACCGTTATTTCCTTTCCTTGACATCATGGGCATATTACCATTCTGACTTAGTTCTTCTCTGATATGGTTCTTAATACCATCTTTCTCTGCATATAGGTCACCAATGTTTTGGGAAAGAGAACACAGGTCCAGAAGAGATCAAAAATGGAGAAAGGTCACCATGAACTTAACAAGACAATCATAGAATCTACCACGGACTTGATCTAGTGAGAGGTTGTTTTATTGGGACAGATGGTATTAGATAGTGACCAGGCCCAATATAGAGGTGAGTAGGGCCAGAGAGACCTTGCCTAAGTGTGAACAATTACTTAGTCAGGAGCTTCTTACTTCTCTGTCCCAAATTTACTCTCCCCTCTCTTTTGAATCACCTGCCAATAATATATAAGGCCACGCCAGAACTTGACGTGGCATGATCCATATGAAACCATTCATGTTCCATTATCTAAGTGCCTGATAGAAGTCATAATATAAAGATGTTGTGACATAATATGTCTGTTGCTTAAAGAATGGGTAGAAAATCAATATGTTATGGACAATATGTTTCACACCCTGATACTAACTCACATATTCAACTCCTCACACTTACTTCAGTATAATGAATAAATGTATAGATTATAACAGAAACATAGATTGACCTATGGGTTGTACCATCTCTTGCATGAGGTGTTTCCTTTCTCCTGTGCTCTGAGGTCTATAAATATTTTTCCTATTTACCTAACAGTGATCTTGGTTATACCCAAGTTTCACCATGTATTGGATTGTCAGTACCTCAAGGGTAATATGAACCAAATCTGAATAATCGGAATTTGCTTTCAGGAAACTCTAAAAAGGTGTGTCATTACAAGGACAGCCAAGGCAAGCAAAAAACCAAACAAACAAATAAAAATAATCATATTATTTCTTTGTCTTTCTCATTTTGTTCTTGTTATTATTGTAATTTGGTCTTCTTGATTTTTGAACCTCTTACAAAGTGGTGCTAGTAACTAAATATTAGAATAGAGGGGAGAGTAAATTTTTAAAACATAGGCATAATTTTTTTCAATCTAAAAATTAGAGACATTTTAAACTAGACCAGAAATCTGGAACTTGCTAGACATCAGTCATGATAATTTCCAATAAATTAACTGAAGCTGAAATATCTTACGTTGCTGGATCAAGTCTTGTACTCCAAGGGATTCTGTGAAGAAAGATCAACACTCATGTACAAAAAATTTTAAAATGACATTACCAATTGAGTGGAAAGATCATTAACAAATTGGAAAACATCCTTAATACAAATTCTTATGTGCCTTTCGATGGCTTTGTTTGCTTGTTTGCTGTCATGGATTGAACCTAGAGTCCCATGCACAATTCAGAAGTACTCTATCACTCATCCAAATCTCCTTTACTTTGAGACAGGCTCTTGCTAAGTTGTTTGGCCTGGACTTGAACTGACGCTGTAGTCCAGTGATGCATTAGTCCTCTGAACAAACTACCTTGACCTTCTAATTAAGGACTACAAACTTGTTCATTACTTATTTGATTCCACAATGTCATTTTTAGAATAGTTACTGATAGCATAAACATAATGTTTAAGTAAATTATATATTATGTTCACTATTCACTGATTTATATGTTGTTTAGCTGGTGTTATGTCAACTTGGCACAAGCTAGACTCCTCTGAGAGAAATGAACCTCACTTGAGAAATGCCTCATTAAGATCCTGCTATAGGCAGGCAAGCATGCAGGGCATTGCCTTAACTAGTAATTAATGGGGGATGGGCAGCCCACTGTGCGTACTGCACTCCTGGACATCTGGTCATGCTGTGTATAAGAAAATAGGCTGAGAAGCCTTAAGAAGGAAGCCCATAAGCCATGCTCAACCTTGTCCTCTGCATTACCTCCTCCCTCTCAGTTCTTCTCCTTCTTGAGGTCCTACCCTGAATTCATTTTATAACGCAGTATTTCCTGGAAGTATTAGTTAAATAAACCCTTTCCTCTCCATATTGCTTTCAGTCAATGTAGTTTATCACAGTAATAGACAGTGACAGAAGGACTACTAAAACACTTGGGGAGTATTCACTTCTTTGATTTTTGAAACATCCAAAATCCAAGTTTTAGAACTTCTAGATTAAGAAAGTAAAAATAAGCAAAAATCAATGTATTTTCATTCTGAAGGAGGATGAGGCATATGCTTAAATGGAGACTGACCTTCTTGTTGAGTGTTATCATCATCTAGGATTTTAAAAGAAAAACACATAGTAAATTTATTATTTCAGTCAATACTTTCCAACTACCCACATGTGTAAGGTGTGTGTGTATATATATATATGCTTGTGAATTATATATATATTATATTATGTATAATATATATTACATAATACATATGTAAATGTGGTTTTGACACAATGAACCATCATTTCCAAAAGGAGAATCCTATTCCCCATCATGAACTGAGCGTGGAGTAAAGTGGAAGTCAAGCATTCAGCTGAATTTCTTCCTTTAGAGTGCACCACCATGCTTGACGATTTGACTCCCTGAAAAGAGGCAACTTGAGAATCAAACAATCCATGGCCATGCCACTTGCTGTCTACATTAGTGAGACATTTCTACCCACATAGCTTCCTCCCAGAAGACAACATTTTCAAACAATGACTGCTTATTTCAGGGAGTTATCTAAATCCTTTTGATCTAATACAATCAACACCAATTCTCTGATGCAAAAAAAAATTGTTTATTCTCCATGAGTCCATTTGTAGCCATCCACAGTCGCCATCCTATCTTGTCATGCATTTACCCCATCTTAAAAAAAAAAAATAAAGATCTCATTCTACCAATCAGAACTCAGAGCCATATTACTGGACTACTCCAATTTTGCCTCCTGCTTGTACCCAGTATGTTAAAGTAAAGTAGTACTTTATTTCTTCACATTAATAAGAAACTCAGTTTTTTTTTCAGCAACAGATTGTTTTGATCATCTTGCAGTACTTAAACTTTACTAACATTCTAAAATATATTTCACTCAGAAGTTGGCCAGATTTCAGTAAGTAAATATTCCAATGGCAGCTCTGTACTTCACTGAATGTAACGCTCTGCATGGAATGCAAATGATTTCAGGAATCCGGAGAAGAATTAATTAATGAAACTTTTATTACACATGATTTAAGAAAAATTCTCAATATTTCTAAATGTTCAGGTGCTCGTGGGAAAGGAAACAAAGTATCCAGGTGAAATAGTGCAACTACGCACTGTTCACACTGAGTGAAAGTGGAAAATCTATGTATGTTCGAATAGTAAATCTTACACTATAAAGATGCTGGTTTAGATCATACACCCATATTTGCAGACACATATTTTCCCATTGGTGATACATATATAGAAACTAACATGGCCTCCATTTTCATTGACCTACTCTCTGGATAAGAACTGGTTTCTTAAAAGGAACAGCCTGACTATTCTTTACCAGGAATTTCAACCTCATTTTCCCCTCTTACCTGCACTGTCTCTCTGAGCTGAAGTCAGGGACAGCAGGGCTATGGAGAGCAGGATCAGGAACATCCTCGAGGCAGGCATGGTGTCTCTCTTCCTTGATGCTTGAGAACTTCAGACACAACCTTTATAGGACCCAGGGAAACAGTGTCACCTGAAAGACCATGGGCTGGACACTTTCCATCCATAGCTAATTTGCTGCCCAAGCCTCAGCCACACTAGTTGAATTAGATAAAGAATATGTTATATTCTTCAAAGGGAAACAAGATTTTCTTCAGATTCTTAGAAACAATGGCTCATTCTCCTCGTTTATTAATTTTAAGTGTTTGTCTTCCACTCTTAATATTCCGCCTAGAACTGTGCTTCTCTGTTCGATTACAGGACCCAATACTGTTTTGATTTTTCACGGTGTCAGTGACTTCAAGATACTTTCCTATAGAATGAGCCAACAGATCCACTAGGGAAACAGACTAAAAAACATAACTAAAACAAAAACAAAATCATAAGAATAAAATGTGCATCAAGAAAACCTAGCATAAGTTATCTTAAAGAGATTAGAAAAAATAAATAAGAATAGTTGGCAATAAGAGCAGACCCAACTTGTGAAGATTTGAAAGACAATAGTTACTCAGAGTTGAGATCATGAGTTGAGGTGTTCAGCTTGGAAAGAGATTACAATTAGGGACACCTGTCACTCTTAGTGATCTAGAACAAAGAGCCATGTTGTTTGAGTCCTTCTGGAAGTTACAGCTATGGCATAAGTAAAGGAGTACATTTCATTGGTAATATAAAAATAATTCCATAACATTACCAAAATTATCTTACACTATCTTAATTCATTTTTAAATTGTCTTAAAATGTTTAAATGTTATAGACTACTATAAATAAATAAATTTATTAACTTTATTAATACGTCAAATATTGAATTTGACCTCTTAATTAAAATGTCCTATGGGTCTGGTTCATGCATAGTCATGCCTAATAAGTATCATTACCACTTATCCAGCAATTTTGTCCTTCTTTCCTCTCAATAAAATATGCTCTCTTCTTGGCTCTTTCTCTGAAGAAATATATCAAGGCCTCTTCACATACCCTTAATATACTATTTCAATATTGTTTCTTTTTCAGAAAAGTTTACATTTTTTCTACAATTTCACTTCCAAACTTAATTTTTACATCTGAGCTTCCTTCTTTTATTTTTATTCTCCTTATAAAGCTATAATAGATGATAGATAGAACAACAAATGGATTAATTGATATGTAGATAAGTAAGAGATAGATATGGAGATGAATAGAGAGAAATGATAGATCATAGATAGAAATATAGATGATAGATAGATAGATAGATAGATAGATAGATAGATAGATAGATAATTATTAGGAGGCGGAAGAAGAGAGAGATAGCAGATAAATAGATACATAGATAAATGATATATAGATAGATAATGTTAGATAGATAGAAAGATAGAAGATAGATAGATAGATAGATAGATAGATAGATAGATAGATAGATACAGATAGGCAGGTGATAGATGATGATGTTGATGATGAAGAAGAAGAAAGATAGATGGATAGATAGATAGATGATAAATGGATGTTACACAGCCAGATAGACATATTGACAGATGATAGATTATGAAGAAGAAAGAGGAGGAGGAGATAAATAGGTAGATGGATAGATAGACAGACAGACAAATAGATAGATAGATAGATAAATAGATAGATAGATAGATCAATGTTATAAATAATAGGCAGATAAGTAGTTACCAAATACATTGTAACATAAACAATACACTTAATGTACACCAATATTTTTTGTTTATCATATACAGGTTCTAACTCACTTGATCTTTATATACTTTAACTTTAACATATTTATTATATTTGTGTAAATTTTAATATATATAAAGGAACTTGGTTTGCATTTGCATTTACTCTTCAAAATTTGGTCCTCAGACAGAACATTCTCCACAGTTAAGTGGAGACTGGGGACTGACTTTCACAGGATCTCTGGTGCCCCATATTTGGCCATGTCCTTTTGTTGGGGAGGCCCAATGGCACTCGGAGGAAGGATAGAGGACTACCAAGAAGAGACTTGATACCCTAGCACCATATTCAGGGGGAGGAGGTCCCCCTTGGTCACAGTCATAGGGAAGGGGGATTGGGGTGAAAGTGGGAGGGAGGGAGGAATGGGAGGATGTATGGGATGGGATAGAAAATGAGATGTAATATGAATTATTTTATCTTTCAATAAAAATGTGTTAAAAAAAAATTTGGTCCTCAGGATTGGTAAAGTACCTCAGGTAACTAAAAGCACGTAAAAATAGTGGTCCTAAGCAGCCTGGTGTTGGTGCTGGGAACTAAACTCATGGCCTCTGGAAAAGCAAAAACCACAGCTAAACTTTGAGCCATCTCTTTCTGATAGCAGAACTAATTCCTATTCCAACCTGTCTAGTAAGACATTTTGTTGATAAAAAATAATGATTGGGTAAAATGATGGCATCAAAAATGTGGCAAAATTCATTGCACTGATCCATCAATGTTCCAACTTTAACCCTGTTGGTGCCAATCATTTCCATCAGTTCAGCTGTAAAATCTACAGTGATCGTTTTGGCAGCTGGCTCTCAAGAGTAATGTAAACCTTCATGCCAGCTGCTTCAATGACTAGGTGCTGCACAAGTAAAACTTGGAGCCATAGCCTTCATTTCATAAAGCCTATCACTTGACCAGGTTTTTTTTTAGATAGATATGGAAGAGTTAGGTTCCTAAGCTGTTGTATACATGTCTAGTATTTCTCCATTGGCCAATAGTTAGCCTTGAGTTCAGAATTCTGGAATTATGATTTCAAAATAGTTTCTGTGTAGATCTCAGGGAGCCTCCTGTGACATAGAAAAGTGGATGGTTTCTCCCTGAGTTATGCCTTAGAGAATCACAGCAGGAGGGACCATCCTTCTCCCTATGTGAAAAAATGGCAGGAAAGGCAAGAAAGAACAGAAAGGGACAGAGCAGACCAGTAGCATTGACTTAGGCCTACAATCTCAATGGTTAGAGGGGCAGAGTCAGGGGGGTTGGAAGTGTAAGCTCACCTTGGGCTACCTGAAAAGGAACTGCCTTAGAAAAAAACAGAATGAATGAGAAAAGAGAGAAAATACATTGTACGAGAGAAAAGAGAATAGTACAGCACAGGACAGGACAAGACAGGACAGGAAGAAGCAGAGGAAGGAAACTCTCTGAAGTCGGCTACGGAAGTTAGAGAGAGATGCTGAAGACAACAATCTATAGAGACTCATACTAAACTCATACTTAGGTCTAGATTTGTGTTTAATTATGAACTTCACCTATGAACCAACTGTTTTGACATTTGCAGAGTCAAGGTGACACTGAACTCTCTATATTACATTCTTGGAAAATGGGCCATCCCCCCATTAAATAACTACTTTGGCTAACATCAAAAGATTCGAAATTCATTGTTCATTTTTCACATCCCTTGGTAATAAAAGCTAAGTTTCCCCTTCTTCACAAAAGCTGCTGTTTAACTAATCTAAAGCATCAATACAACAAAACATAATTCAGTGATCTGATATAACTCAGTACTTCATGAATATGGAAGGTATCCAAAATAAGTATTAACTAAAAACAAGAACCACCATTATCCCACTTCTGTATGAAGAAAATCTTTCCATCTGTCTACCTATCCACCTGTCTGTCCATCTGTCCATCTGTCTGTCTGTCTATCCATCTGTCTGTCTTCCTACATAACTACTTTCATATCTCTTTTTTTCTTCATGGAATTTTTTTCATTTTTATTATATTTCTTTTTAACATATACATTTATATCATTAAACATAAAGAAAACTACATACATCAGGAAGAACCATGAAACAATTAGGAATTATATAAATGTTATATTCATAGTGATTTGGCTATTTGTATTTGGCAAACTTGAAGTAAACATCTTTCCTATCTTGTTGAGTCTAAAATTTTGAATGAAAAAAGTGACTGGACAGTTTACTGCCTGAAGAGTCACCCAAAACTCTCTGTAGGACTGAAGCATCATCTTCAGCCTTCTAGCCCAACATATCTGACAGACATGGTTTTGAAGTAGAAACTATTGAAGACTTGCTTACCATGTCTTGTCAGAGTTTGGCTGTTGACTCTGCCTGCATCCAACCTTGCCCATTTTTTGGCTGAATTCTGTCTGTGGCAGAAATGAGGACATTTTGCCCAACGGCTTGTTTGCCACATTTGAAGCCATTCCCTTAAGGAGGTTCTCTGATTTTCATTACCCCCTTTGAGGTAGGCTTGGTGTTGCCAGGAGCTAACTTGTCTTGTTGTCAAAAGTATCTATAGAATAATAAAAGCATCTTTGAATGCCATATTCTGTTGGTCTCTGAGAATTTTGAAGACCTTATATAACTATTTTACCTTATGTCTATAGAATAATATCTATCTATTAGACCTTGGATATATATTCATATGATAAAAATAGACTAATAATTGGCATGGCCATGATTTGCTCAACCAACAATTAACTTGTATTACTTAATTATCCTAAATAGCCTGCAGTACCACTTTCAAGGTATTGGAAGTAACCCTGGTATTATAATTAAGTTATATGGGTACAATACCTCATATGAGAGTAGAAATATATGTAATGTGTGTGAAGAATAATCTGAAATTCGAATTCTATACCAATGTATCAAGATTACACTTATTTTGCATCAATATACAAAAGTTTATACCAATGAATTAAAAGTAATCGTATTTGTGAGTAACAGTTAAGGCCTTAAGTTGGGGAATGGATTCAATAATCTACTTTTTGTTCTATCATCCCTATATATTTCTATATTGCCCTTTTTCTTTTCAGGTCCTGTCTTCTTACATATGAAAAAAAAGATAAAGGAAAAGAGAGATATCCCTGAGTCTAACCTCATTTTCTTTCTGTATAAGACCAACAATAACAGGGTTTCTCTGTGTAGCCTTAGCTGTCCTAGATTCACTTTGTAGACCAGGCTGGCCTTGAACTCACAGTGATCTGCCTGCCTCTGCCTCCTCAGTGCTGGAATTAAAGGTGTGCGCCACCATGCCCAGCTTAAGACTGATAATAACCTAACAAACTCCCAATGAAAATAAGAGTATCTGTAGCCCAAGAGAGCAAATAAAAACCTACCTAACCTGTCCCCCAGAGGAAATGGGACATTGTTCTCCTAAGGTTTCTTCACACTGATTTAGGGCAAATAATACCTTTGAAGAGGCCCAGATAAAATTGATGAAAATGGTTTAACAAGCCAGGGATGACAACACATGCTGGCAAGGGTGCAGAGAAAGGGGGACACTCCCCCATTGCTGGTGGAAGTGCAAATTTGTACAACTTTGGAAATCAATCTAATTCTATATCAGGAAATTGGGAATAAGTCTACCTCAAGACCCAGCCATACCACTCCTGGTCACATACCCTATAAAGATGGACCACTATACAACAAAGACATTTGCTCAACTATGTTCATAGCAGCCTTGTTTGTAATAGCCAGAATCTGGAAATAACATAGATGTCCTTCAACTGAAGAATGAATAAACTATGTTTCATTTACACAATGGAATACTATTCAGCTATCAAAAACAAATAAATCTTGAAATTTGCAGGCAAATGGATGAAACAAGTAACTCAGACCCAGAAAGGCACTCATGGATAACTTCATTGCAATACAGAGACTGATGTGCCAACCAAGGTCCATGTAGGATGTGGACCTAGATTCTCTCCTCAGAAGGCAGTATAGTCTTCTTGTGGGTCCCACCATATGGGGGGTAGGGACTACTTCTGACATGGCTTCCTAATGTTGATCACTTCCCCCCTGGTAGGGTCTCCTTACCAGACTACAGAGGACGAGGTCACAGGTAGTACGGATGAAACTAGATAGGCTGAGGTCAGATGTTAGGGGAGGCATGCTCCCCTTTCTAACAACTAGGAGAGGGGGTAAAGGGAATGAGGGAGGGGTGGAACCAGGAGGTGATGAGGGAAGCGGCTACAATTAGGATGTAAAGAATTCAAACTTCAGAACAAGCAGATAATGAGAACGTCTCTGAGACTGGCTGAAATATGAAAATCTATGCATAGACAGGGCTTCCTGTTGGTCATAGATTCCCTGTAACTTATTATTAGATGCCATTCTTCATATGGCGTGAATGAAGTTTTGCAGATGTCTTACTTCTGTGCATACAAAGAGCAGAGAACCAGCCTTAATTGTTCTGTGCATCACGCACACTTCATACAATTATAATTTTAGAACTGTATAATGCTTGTGAGAAATTATGTTTTCCAAACTAAATAACCAGACACTGAAGCTGGATCAGAACTGACAGGATTCATTCCTCTCAGCATTCTGGACACTGACATCCTGCATCCTTCATGTCCCAGCCCCAGGAGCTTCAATTGCCCATCAGAACAGGACTGTGTCATAGAAAGCTTCCAATCCCAATTGGTGCAGCACTTCAGACTGTCCCACACAGGACTCCTATTAAGCCTGAAGTTTCTTTTTTCTTTTTTTTTTGTTTTTCTTTTTTTTTTTTTTTTAGTTTTTTTTATTAATTTATTCATATTACATCTCGATTGTTAGCCCTTCCCCTGTTTCCTCCTTTCTTCCCTCCCTCCCATTTCTCCCCTTCTCCCCTCCCCTATGTCTGTGACTGAGGGAGACCTCCTTCCCCTATATATGCTCTCAGAATATCAAGTCTCTTCTTGGTAACTAGCTATCCTTCCTCTGAGTGCCACCAGGTCTCCCCATCCGGGGGACATGGTCAGAAAAGGAAGCCTGGAGTTTCTTAACATTTAGAAACTGGACCAAAAATGCTTTCATTATCTCTTTATAAGTCTATTTATTTCATGGATATATGTATGTGTGTTTGTGTGAATATATATTTATATATCAGACGCTAAAGTTATAAAATATATACAATATATAAATATATATAAAATCATATACAAATTATTATCTATGGGGGTTTTGTAAGTGATATTATGGAGGTTAGTGGTCAGTTAGACTTTTTTCAATTTATCCTTCTATGCTCTTTAAATTTTTATAAAGATTTCTTACATTTTAAAATACCAATAAAAACGAAGCTCTTCATTTGCAAACTCTGACCTGACACACTCAGAAGACCATGCTACAGTTTTACCCAAGCCTCAGCCTCCTCCTTCACCCTTTGCTTCTTCCAGCTTAGACTTTGGCATTTAACCATGACCTTGAATCTGGAGCTTGCTCCAGTCAACGATTGGCAAACTCTTTTCCATTATCCATTAATTAGTGTGTCTAAATCCTTAATTCGATTTTTCCTATGAGGTTATGCCCTGCACTATAATTCCTTAATTACAGATCTTCCTTCCAAATATTATACTTTCACCCACAATTGTTTTGAATTAATGAAGGTGTGGCCTTATTTCAGTGTTCTTATGCCCAACATTGAGAATGATAGCATTTTATAACTAACTCTTCAGGACCCCTATTTATATGTACCAAGTATTATGTCTTTGGAGTAACTCAACTATTAATCTAACTCTGAAAATCGTGCAAAGCAGGTACCCTTATCACACTAATGTTTAAGGAAAATAATTTAAGGAGTAGATTATATTTCCATGGGAAGTTTTGAAGATTAGATTTTACTTAGTCTGTTTTTATTAAGTTGATTTTTGTTTTCTAAATATGAGAACTTTTGCCTCCACGTGTGTCTGTTCACCATATTCATGTACTGTAGGTGGAGCACTAACATTGCCACTGGATCATCAGTGCCATTGGAGCCCCTGGAACTGGAGTTACAGATGGTTAGCCACCATATGGGTACTGGGGACTGGACCTAAATCCTTTGCAAAAACAACAAGTTCTCATAACCTCTGACCCACCTCTCCAGATTCCTGTCCCAATCCTTTTATTCAGGCAAAATTTGTGAGTTTACCCCTTAAATTATTCCATATGCGATTATTCATTTATCCTTATTTTGTTATACTTTGTTTTAATTTCTGTTATAGTCTTGATGTGCTTGTGAATTTCTCAAATGAGATGGCAAGTTCTGATCATTGTTCTGGGAACACAAAACATAAATAAGGGGTTGTCTTTTCCTTGTGTTTGTTAACAACTTTTGAATCCTCCATTGTTTCTAGTTTTTAAGCTTGGAAAAAAATACTTTTTAAGAAAGACTAGTTTTCTGCTGCTCGGGGTAAGTGTCGCTATAGCAATGTAAAGTCAAATAGCAGTTGTTCATAAGTGCAGCTTGATGGGAAATGCTGTGCAACGGAAATCAGTGCCAATGGGAGGCAACAAAAAGCAAAATGCAAATCTAGATTCAAAGCAGATGTTTATGTCAAGTCAGCAGCCCTCTGACCCAAGATTTTCTTAAATACATATTACTCTCAAATTTTATTTTTTTAAAGAATCACTCACTGGTCTATGCTTGCTTTTCTGACATAAAATTTTCTTAATAATTTAATCATTTTAGTAGATTAAATTCTCTGTGAGAAAAAGACGTTGGATGGCTGAATGAATAATGAAAGGAAAAAGCATGTGTGGGCTACAAAAATAAAATTAATACGTGTTTAGACTTATGGACACAACAAGTTTGAAAAATGAGAAATGGAGACATGTTTCATGCAAACAGCAACCCAAAGAGACAGATGACTGATTTCTGCACAGATATGAGGCAGACAGAAAATAGGAAGGTTTACAAATACATGGACACTTAATAACCTGCTTCTCAACAAGGTGGGTCAGAAATACCATGTAGCATCTTGATTCAGGAAAGGCATACAAATAGGACTTTGTGATAAATAATTAAACTTTATAGTGAAGAACATGTTATGGGGTATTCACCAGAGAAGACTAGTTGGGAACAGGTTTAAGCCAATAGAAAGTCTTTATTAGCCAACAGGTGACTACACTAAGTGTTCGGGATATTAGCATAGCCACAAGTGTTTCTCAGGATGAGCTTTTAAGCACAAAATCTATGTCTGGAGTAGATATGCTTCAGCTAACAAGAACAGTTAGCCAAGACACTGAACTATAACTACAAAAGCCAAAAAGCAAGGTTAGTACATTCAAAGACATTCCAAGAACTATGAACTTCAATGGATTAGGCCTTTGTTTCATTTTGGCAGGTGGTGCTCTCTATGTACTGAGTTTTATAGCCTGAATGGTACTTCCATGTTGGGTAAATTGTACTAAGACCTGGGGGCCTACTAAGGTCTGGAGGCCTGCTACATAAAGGACTTAACCTCTGTACTATTCAAACATCCAGGGGAAAAAAAAAGACAAAAAGTCCTAAATACAAAAGACAAGAAACTATTAAAACAAAAGGTCTTAAAAACAGAAAATGAGAGATTATAAACCCAGTAAATAATACAGTGAAACTGAGTTTGCTTTTTTCAAAGATAATAATAATAATAAAATAAAGTTGACAGACTTTACTAAAACTAAGTAAAACCTGAGAAGACAGGAAAACAAGATTTTTTAAATTGATGGTACAGAAATAAAAATTATGGGATATAATTATAAAGATTTACACACCAACAGACTGAAGAACAGGAAACAGTTTTTAAACTTGTAGCATATATATGGGCCTGGAGTAATAACTCAGTGGTATAGCACTGATGCAGCATACCCAAGGCCCTGGGTAAAAGCAGGCTGGACCACATGACAGAGAAGGACTGCCACTCAGACTGCATCACCAAGCACCAAGTTGGGGACAAGCCCTTTTATGGCTGGCTGACCGTAAGATGCACATTCCCTGTCTGAAAGTCAGTGTGATGGAGGCCAACAATTTCATTACTGTCAGAAGTTTTTGAGTGTACTTAGGCCATTATCAAGATGCCCAATCTGCCTGAGCTCATGCACAAAGGACTGTAGCAGAAAGTACTTGGATGAGAGATTGAGATCAATTGCAACTGATACCCACACATATGTTGTTGTTATTATACACACTGCCACACACACACATCCTGATCCCAACAACCCCCTTACTGCTTACTATACACCAAATAAACTACTACAGGTGACTGTAAGTGCAGATCTGGACCCCTTTCCTGGGACAGTTGTGATGTGCTCTGCAAAACTCTCACTCAAAATAAGAATAAAATAAGAGATGGCTCAGTAGATTTAAAAAAAAATGCTTACTGTACAAGCATGAAGACTAGAGTTCAGATCCCCAAAACCCACATAAAACGGTGTGGCAACTACCTGTATTTACAGTAGTCAGGAGACAGAGCGAGGGGATCTCCCAAGGCAGAAATGCTAACAAAACCAGACAGAATTGTCAAGCTACGGATTCATCAAAGTGCTCTGCTTCCATAAATAAACTGGAAAGCGATCAAGAAAGACGTTTGACACATAACTTCAGGCTTCAAAAACACACTTGTACACACAAGTGAAAACAAACTAAATTAATAAATATATAAACAAATAAATGCATGCCATGAACATCTCCATAGAGCAGTTGCCTAGCATGTATCAAGCTCTGGAATCAAATCCAGTACCAGAGAAAGAGGTGATGAGGAAAGAGTTCTTCCTCTTCAGCCTCTGTTGATGGACCCTCTGCTGAGGAACACTGGTGGCATAGAAGATGACTGGACAGGAGATACAGCCCATATAATCACCACTTGATTGGTCTCTTATAGTTGATCCATTATCTGAGAAGAGCCCATGGTTCATGTTGGCATTAAGCAAGAAATAACCTTGCCTGGCATCTGTTCACATCAAGTGGCTGGAACTCCCAGTACATAGGCAGAATCCTCACAGCAAATGTGGACTATCTATATAACTGGACTTGATTTGATACAAAAAAAATTTAAAGAAACATTTTAATATGGAGAGAAGATTCATTATAGGATGGAATTCTGAATATCTTTAAGACAAATTATCAGTTCAAAAAAATCATGAATAGAACACTATAAATCTCTTCTGCACATGAAGTATTCATGTGCTCAAAGAGGACACAAACAATAACCCTGTAAGTCAAGTATAGAACACTTCCCATCATGCATCCAGGGATGCTATGGACCCATCTCTTCAGGAATCCTCTGACAAGCTGAGTTCTGACATGGATCATGTACACCAGTGCCCACAGAATCCCTCCTGTTGAGTCAGCAGTGTCACGTGTCTAGCCAATGGGCAGCCCAAGATTCAAAGCTGGCTGTTTAGAAGTAAGGGGATGGGAGTCATCCTAAAGAGCTCCATTTCAGATTTTCCAATTGTCTTTTCAGGAGTATGCCTAGACAAGTAGGCCAGAGGTGTGTGGCGATGCCCTTTGACTAAGAGAGGACATTTGTTTCTGTTTGGGGTCTTTTTTGGTTTTGTTGGAGAAAAGTAAATATTGATGGGGCTCTTTGGCCACACCAGTGGTAGCAAGGCTGAACATTATGGTACTTTCAGTATTCCCTGTCTGTCACATCATACACACACACACAAAAAAAAAAAAAACCCCACATACACACACAATACATATACACATACAAAAAACACATATGTATATACTCGCACACATACACACACCACACATACATACCATATACACACACATGCATGTACAGCATGCAAACACACACAAAACACATACCACACACACACAACACATACACACACTCATTCACATACACATCACATAACACACATACATGTCACACATATGCACATAAACACATACACCACATATATACATACATAGCACACATATACATGCTCACTTACGTATACATCACATACCACACAATACATGTATAAACACACACACATACACATGACATACATACATCCATAGTACACGTACACACTACATCACACAAACAACGCACACATACATACACTCACTCATATAGACCTAACACACACACACACACACACACACACACACACACCTGGTCACCAGGGCTCAGGATAGTGTTTGTTGACAGCTGACCTTCCTACTGTAGCTTTACTTTGAATTGAGCCCCTACACTGGCAAGCAGAGACTGTTCAATCATGGTTTCTGAAACTGCTCAGGTCCTAGATATTTGGAACAACACTAGGCACTTTTCTCCTCAGCTGGCCATAGCTGTAAAGAGGATTCCTGGATACCAAGCTTGCAAATCAACCTTCCTCTCTGCCTCCCCTCAACAAGTCAAAGCCTAACAGAAGAGGGCACCCAGCTACTGCACAAGAGCCAGCTTGCTTTCTCAGACTCCAGAACACCAACTGAGGGAGCCTGAGGTCACTGAATGTTTGTGTGACCCAACTGCAGAAACTATTTGGGAAGAAAAAAGTGAAAGTCTTTCAGCAATATGTGTGGTATGTCTATATGTGTGCGTTACGTGTGTGTGTGTGTGTGTGTGTGTGTGTGTGTGTGTGTAGTATGTGGTGAGTATGGTCTTCATGTGGTGTGTGTGTGTATATGTGCTCTGTATCTGTGTTTTGTGCATGCATGTGCTCTGTGTGTGTATGTGAGGTATGTGCTATGTGTGTTGTGTGCACATTTTATGTGTGCATGTGTTCTGTGTGTGTGTTGTGTGTGTTTGTGGGGTGGTGTATGAGTGGCGTATGGTGTATATGTGAGTGTGTATATGTATTTCAGTGCCACAGCACAAGATGTCTGCCTGGTTTGACCCTTGAGTCTGATGCCGGAAGCTGAGCATATCCAAGGAACTGGAACAGGTCACAGGCTCATACACAGAAAGGAGCTCTCCAGCTTAACATAAACCTTTTTCCTTCCAAATAAGATGCTTGTCCCAGCTTCCTGTCCAGAATACCAGCAGGTTTGGGGCATGGGAAGGAGAAATAGACAGGATTGAAGCCATCTGGACCAGAGAGAACCCTTTATGAATGTTGCATTTACTGAATATGAAAAGTGCTCAATGAAGCCAATAAGGCTGAGTGGGGGGAGAAGGAGGGTCAGGGCATGTGCTTCAGAGACTGATGCACCAACCAAGGACCATGCATGGTGAGGATCTAGGCCCCCTGCTCAGAGGTAGTCGACAGGCAGGACAGTCTCCATGTGAGGCCCCTAATATGGGGAGTAGCGGCTGCCTCTGGCATGGACTCTGGTCACTGCATATTAATCACTTCCCCCTGGCAGGGTGGACATGCCAGGCCACAGAAGAAGAGGACACAGGCAGTCCAGATGAGACTTGATAGGCTGGGGTCAGGTGATAGGGGTGGAGAGCTCCCTCTTTCTGAGGACTAGGGTAGGTGGGGAAAGGGGTGATGGAGGGAGGGTAGGACTAGAAGGAGATGAGGAAGGGGTCTACAATTGTGATGTAAAGTGAACAAATTTAAAATTTTTAAAGCAAGAAAGAAAAGTGCTATAGGCTAGATAGTCTCCCTCCATCAAACACTTTTTGGAACTTGTGTTCTCTATTTTGGGAGAATGTCTTCCTGCTTAAGAAAAGAAAACAGAGTTTGAGGTCAGCCAGATCTTCATAGTGAGTTCCATTCCATCCAGGGATAAATAGTGAGACCTGTCTCATAAAGAGAGTTGGGGGGAAAGAAGGAAGGAAGGAAGGAAGGAAGGAAGGAAGGAAGGAAGGAAGGAAGGGTGAACCCAAGTGCTTCTGGGCATGCTCAGTTCAGTATTTTAATGAGCCAAGTTTATTCTGCATGCCTAAAAGCCTTGCTTGTTTCCTCAAAAGTTCAGTAGAATATTTCAACATAAGAAGAAAAAAAAAAGCCGGTTAAGAAGAAAGTACATTCCTTTTTTTTTTTTATTAATTCATTCATATTACATCTCAGTTGTTATCCCATCCCTTGTATCCTCCCATTCCTCATTCCTCCCTCCCTCCTATTTTCCCCCTACTCCCCTCCCCTATGACTGTGACTGAGAGGGACCTCCTTCCCCTGTATATGCTCATAGGGTATCAAGTCTCTTAATGGTAGCCCGCTATCCTTCCTCTGAGTGCCACCAGGCCTCCCCATCCAGGGGACGTGGTCAGATATGGGGCACCAGAGATCATGTGAAAGTCAGTCCCCACTCTCCACTCAATTGTGGAGAATGTCCTGTCCATCAGCTAGATCTGGGTAGGAGTTCAGTGTTTACTGCATGTATTGTCTTTGGCTGGTGCCATAGTTTAAGCAGGACCCCTGGGCCCAAATCCGCCTGTCATAATGTTCTTCTTGTAGGTTTCTAGGACACTCTGGATCCTTCTATTTCCCCATTCTCCCATGCTTCTCTCACCTAAAATCCCAACAGGATGTCCTCCCCTCTGTCCCTCTTTCCTGGTAAGTGAAAACTTTCATGGGACATGCCCCTTGGGCTAGTGTCCAGATATAAGTGAGTATATACCATTTGAGTCTTTCTGCTTCTGGGTTAGCTCACTCATTATGATCATTTCTAGTTCCATCCATTTGTCCACAAATTTTGGGAATTCCTTGTTTTTAAAGCTGAGTAGTATTCCACAGTGTAAATGTACCACAGTTTCTTTATCCATTCTTCTACTGATGGACACTTAGGCTGTTTCCATGTTCTGGCTATTATGAATAAGGCTGCTATGAACAACTCTTCATCTGACAAAGGTCTAATATCCAAAATATATAAAGAACTCAAGAAATTAAACACCACCAAACCAAATAACCCAATTGAGAATTGGGGCTCAGAACTAAACAGAGAATTCTCAACAGAGGAATATCCAATGGTGGAGAAACACAAAAATGTTCAACATCTTTAGTCATCAGGGAAATGCAAATCAAAGCGACTCTGAGATTCCATCTTACACCCATCAGAATGGCTAAGATCAAAAACTCAAGTGACACCACATGCTGGCAAGGATGTGGAAAGAGAGGGAATTGTTGGTGGGAATGCAGACTAGTGCAGCCACTTTGGAAATCTATCTGGCACTATCTCAGAAAACTGGGAATAGGGCTTCCTCAAGATCCAGCTATTCCACTCCTTGGAATATACCCAGAAGATGCTCCAGCACACAACAGGGAGATATGCTCAACCGTGTTCATAGCGGCCTTATTCATAATAGCCAGAAAGTACATTCCTAACCACAGCAGGGGTTGAGGGGCGGTGCCAGTACTGTGAGCAATACAAATGGACAGCAAGGGGTTGCCCTGAACTGCTCTGAGATTCATCTAAGAGTCGCCTAGATTTTTTAAGTGTGTGTGTGTGTGTGTGTGTGTGTGTGTGTGCGCATTCTGTGTGTGCATTTTTGTTATGTGCGTGTATGTTTATGTGTGTTGTGTGTGTATGTGTGGTCTGTGTGCAGTATGTGAGTATGTATGTGTGTTATACGTGTGTATGTGTGTGTGTTTGGGAGTGGGTACGGGTGTGTGTGATACGTGTGTATGTATGTGTGTGTGCATGTGTGTGGTGTGTTTGTGTGTATATGTGTGTGTGTGGTACATGTGTCTGTCTGTGTATCCTATGTGTCTTATGTATGTGTGTATGTTATGTGTGTGTTGCTTGGGGGTATGCATGTGTGTGAGTGTTATGTGTGTATGTAGTGTACATGTATGTGTGTATATGTATGTGGAGTGTATATATGTGTGTGTGTGTGTGTGTGTGTGTGTGTGTGTGTGTGCCCTTGCCTGATGTAAAGACTAGCGATTGATGTCCAAATGGTTTTCGCTATTGTTCCCAATGTATTTTTTTTGATACAGGGTCTCTCCACAAATTGGCAGCTTTCCATTTTGGCTAAGTTTGCTAGGAAGCAAATCATCAGAATCTGCCTGTCTTAGCCATGGCTCTCAGGTTAGAGTTGAATGTTAGCATGGAATCCAAGCTCCTCCTGGCAGCAGTTTCCTGCATACACCACACCTGTGTAGCCGGTTGTCCAGAAATTATTTGGACACTGGCTTCCCGTGCTCCTTAAATCCAAAGACAGTATATCGAATTCACTGGAAGGAAGTGTGACGGCATTTTCACCTCTGCCCCTCCCCCCATTCCTAAAATGTTCTGTTGAGTCACAGCCTCGGCATAGATAGGGGGACTGGTTTGAAATGGATTTTCAGACTCTCGTTTTGTAGATCCTTTCAGGGCATCTAGAGTTTGAGACTCTAAGGGGAACTAATTCTGATCATCTTGGGTACCACATAAAACTGTAATTACATTTTAACATGTTCTACAGAATGCATATGTGTAATTCATCTCTGTGGACTTAACAGTGAAAGTCTCTAGGAGAACTCTGAATTCTTGACAGACCCTAACATGCAGTGTCATGGTAACCTCCACTCATGTCTTCCACCCTAAATTCTAGTGAATTTTTGGAACTATACTAGCATGAAGCATCACTCATTATCTGATTGAAAATTTTCTGGGTATTACTGTGGACTGAATGGTGTGGGCTTTGGCAAACACGAGGCTGGGCCTTAAGCCATCAAACTCAGAGATAAACAATATTATAATCTGAGCCTTACCAGATATTTGGAAGCTGCAAGCTTCCAAAACATTGTAAGGTAAGGTTAGGGGCAAGGAAATCAGTCTGAGACCTGAGTTTAGAGACTAAAGGCTGTCTTTATGGGCAAGTCCTTGCCGTAGGAAGCCTGTTTTGAAAAGATTGGTCAACCCAAGACAGAGTAAAATGAAGGAGCTTGTTTTGTTGTCCTTTATTTTAAGTAAAGTTATTTGGGCTTGTTTACTTCCCTACCATAGCATTACTAAATCTAAATTTATAGTTTTATTCATATAATTATGATCATTTCTATAGTTCATTTTCTCTCAGTCTTGTTCTTCAGCCTGGCCAGGCCACTGCTGTGCCACCTCACAGTGACAAAGTACAGTCTCCTCCACTGTCCTCGTCTTCTGTTGCTTGCTTTGTGTTTGCCTGCTTGTGCTTGCAATGTGCCTCGCATTGGAATGAGGAGTATGACCAATGAGACTTAGGAAACACACTCGAGAGACCTTAAAGCAGTATTGCTACTGAAACGTCAGTTTGGATTTTCTGTGTGTGTGTGTGTGTGTGTGTGTGTGTGTGTGTGTGTGTGTGCGCGCGCGCACATGCATCCCTATTTGAGGATGTGGGCACCTGTATGTGATACATAGCCCTAGTTTGGCCATCAGGACAACCTCAGGTCTCCACCTTCCAACGTGTTCGCAACAGGGTCACTTTGTTCTCGCCTGAGAACTTCCAGGGATTCTCCCAGCTCTGTGTCTGATCAACTCACAGGAGCATAGAGTGTCCAGGCACAGGCACTTAGGCCTGGTATATGCTTTCTGAGGATTTGAACTCATGTCCAAACTTGCAGAGGGGGAGCTTGTAAACCACAAATATATCACCCCAGCACTGTGTTTTCTTTTTTGATGTTAGTTTTCAACACAATTAGTTTTAAATGATGCTGGCTGCTTTCCAATGTCAAAATTATGTGAAGGGATTTGAGCCAGACACAGTTCACACTGTAATCCATGCGCTTAATGCCATAGCTTACAGTGAATGAAACCATAGATCTGAGAAAGCCTAGAGGTAGAGATAGATGCACGCTGCTCTTATTCTTCGTGAAACCATGAGCAAGAACACTTGTTTCTAATGCTCAGCTGGTTTAATGATGTTGCTTATTTTGTTTGCTGCATCAGTTCATGAACGGTAGTGATGTAACCACAAATGCATGGTAAGATTGGGACTGGAGAAATGGCTCAGATAGCATGAGGACCTGAGCCAGGATCTCCAGTACTCATGTAAAAAGTTAAGCATAGTAGGCACAGCTGTGCACATTCCCAATACTGGGGAGATGGAGACAGGAGAACACCCCGGGCCTTGCTGGCTAGTCTGTCTAGACAGTAACTGAGCTCTAATTTCAGTGACAGTTCCTGTCACTGAATAAATGTGAAGAAGTGATTGACATCAACCTCAGCCTTGTGCATATGTGCACTCAAATGTACATGCACCTACATTTAAAACCACATTCAACAAAATAAAAGGTAGTAAATATGTTTTAGGCTGAGTAATATTGTATTACATTTATTTATTGTATGTGTGTGCGTATGTGCACATTGCACGTGCACTTCCAAGTGTGAGCATGGCACAGGACCATATATTCCTTTCTCTTGGTTCCCTGGAAAGCATCTTTTGAGTCTGTTAGACCTCACACATGTTCCTCACACACAGCACCACAATGAATGGATTAAGTCATTGGCTCCAACTCATCCCATCTGTCCCAGACAGGAAACAGTACTACAAACATCATTAACTCTCAATCAATATCTATAAGTGAATACTCATTTTGGATGGTTTTTCCAACCTCTGTATTGGCTCCTTTCAGCAGATGCTTACTAGAATATCCATGCGTTACTCTGGGTCAGGAGCATGGGCGTACATAATTTAAGATGGCAACTATGGTTTAGCTTAGCTTGTAACAGCTGACTACATCTTGATTGTTAAACTGTTCTCCTAAAGACAGGCTAAACAAAAAAACGCTGAGGACACATAGGATTGCGAGGTTAAGTCTTACGTGGCCTCAAGGTATATTGTTAACTCTGGCTGTAAGGACCAGCAAAAGTTCCATTCTCTTAGAGTGTAGAAGGTATTTTCATAATATTTTGTTGCTACACTTAACCACTTATATAAGATAACCTACATTAATGTGGGTATACAGTCTAAGAGTACATCTCAGTAACAGAATGATGAACTAGCTTACATGGGTGCCTGAATCTAGCAACATGCTGCCAATTTAAAAATCAAAACTACCTAGAGTCCCAATAGGATGTCCTCCCCTGTGTCCCACTTTCCTGGTAAGTGAAGACTTTCATGGGACATGCCCCTTGGGCTAGTGTCCAGATATAAATGAGTATATACCATTTGAGTCTTTCTGCTTCTGGGTTAACTCACTCATTATGATCATTTCTACTTCAATCCATTTGTCCACAAATTTTGGGAATTCCTTGTTTTTAATAGCTGTACTCAGCCATAGTATAAATGTACCACAGTTTCTTTCTCCATTCTTCTACTGAGGGACACTTAAGCTGTTTCCATGTTCTGGCTATTATGAATAAGGCTGCTATGAACATGGTTGAGCAAATGTTCTTGTGTGCTGGAGCATCTTCTGGGTATATTCCAAGGAGTGGAATAGCTGGGTCTTGAGGAAGCCTTATTCCAAGTTTTCTGAGATAGTGCCAGATAGATTTCCAAAGTGGTTGTACTAGTTTGCATTCCCACCAGCAATGAAGGAGTGTTCCTCTCTCTCCACATCCTCATCAGCATGTGGTGTCACTTGAATTTTTGATCTTAGCCATTCTGATGGGTGTAAGATGGAATCTCAGAGTTGTTTTTATTTGCATTTCCCTGATGACTAAGGAGGTTGAGCATTTCTTTAAGTGTTTCTCATCCATTCGATATTTCTCTGTTGAGAATTCTCTGTTTAGTTCTGAGCCCCATTTCTCAATTGGGTTATTTGGTTTGGTGGTGTTTAATTTCTTGAGTTCTTTATATATTTTGGATATTAGACCTTTGTCAGATGTAGGGTTGGTGAAGATATTTTCCCAGTCTGTAGGCTGTTGCTTTGTTCTGTTGACAGTGTCCCCTGCCTTATAGAGAATGGGGAAATAGAAGGATCCAGAGGGTCCCAGAAACCTACAAAAAGAACATTATGATGGGCAGATTTGGGGCCAGGGGTCTTGCTAAAATTAGGCACCAGCCAAGGACAATAATTGCAGTAAACTTCGAACTCCTACCCAGATCTAGCCAATGCACAGGACATTCTGCACAGTTGAGTGGAGAATGGGGTCTGACTTTCACACGAACTGTGGTGCCACATATTTGACCATGTCCCCTGGATAGGGAGGCCTGGTGGCACTCAGAAGAAGGATAGCAGGCTACCAAGAAGAGACTTGATACCCTATTAGCATATACAGGGGGAGGAGGTCCCCCTCAGTAACAGTCATAGGGGAGGGGAGTAAGGGGAAATGGGAGGGAGGGAGGAATTGGAGGATACAAGGGATGAGATAACAATTGAGATGTATTATGAATCAATTAATAAAATATATTTTAAAAAAGAAATTACAGAACCCCCCCAAAAAAATAAAATAAAATAAAATAAAAATAAAAACAAAATCAAGCAAACAACTAACAAAAAAACAACTCTCACCTCAGAAGAGATGATAGTTTATATATTCTAATTTATCCTGGAGCCAAATATGATTACCTCAAATCCCATTTTGCAGTGTGGTAATCATTTCACGAAGTTTTTAAAACAGTGTAGCAAAGAAAATCAGCATTTATATGCTCTTCAGATTCATTGGGGGAAGCATCAGGTGGGCAGATTATAGTAACGTGGGGAAACCTCTGCCACAATCCCCATGTGTTGTATGATAACAGTGGTAGCTTTTGGGTACAAGGAATCTCATGGTCTGTTAATACATCCCAAAGGTCTCATGTGATAGTCACAAAAGATACCAGGTCACCCACAGAGGTAGGTGATGAGTGGATTTTAATGGGGCTAAATATAGGTCAAGATAATTTATTCTGAATCTGCACCATTCCAACTTCTTGAGAGTCACTGAAGAGAAACTGAAGGAATGTAAACGGTCTCCAATAGAGAAATATTGCAGTCATTTTTCATATTTCTGTAATATGAAATTAAAAAACAACACTTAAATATGAGGCAGCTATTATGAATTGGCACGGAAATATCTCTAAGTTGTACCATTAAGTAAGAAACTGAAAATGAAAAGCAGTGTATGATTAAATAAGCATATAAAACAGTATTGTGTATTTATAAATACTCCTACCCGTATATGCACACAAAAGGTCTGCTTTGGTAACAAATCAAATAAACTACAGTGGTACTCATAGAGAAGTTTTATATCTAAAATATTTTAAGATGTGTTTAGGGCCTGGAGGATGGCTCAGCAGTTAAAAGCATAATCTTGTTGTTGCAAAGGACCTGAGTTAAATTCCCAGCATCTATGTCTGGTGCCTCAAAATCATCCATAACTCCAGGTCCAAGTGATATGATGCCCTCTCCTGGCCACTATTCCACTTGTACTTATGCAGTGCACGCACGCACACACACACACACACACACACACACACACACACACACACACGCACACACACGCACACACACGAATGTAATTAAAATAAATATTTAAATAATATCAGAAAAACTTAAAATATGTTCATACTAAGAGTTATTTTGTTTTCATTGAATGAAAAAAATAATTTTAATTAATAATTAAATCAAATAAGTCAACGTAATGGAAAGTAGTCTAATTTAATGAACAGCAAAAATTATAAAAATCAAGCCTTTCCTCGTATATCTCTAAGACCGCCTCATGTGTAAGGCTAATTGGAAACAAGTCTGCCTGTCGCACTATGTAGCTGCAAGCTCCTCTCTCCTGTGCTTTCGGAACACACTTGAAATGGACTCAGTAAAGTAAGACCAGAACTGTAGCTTTGGAGAAAAGGCAGGATGGCTTCAGACCTTGACCACAGCACAATACTGAGCTGTAGACAAAGGCTGGCCACTAAAATCTAGTAATCACAGTTTTATTTTTTTAATTTTTTTTCTTTTGTTTTATCAAGAAAAATGGAACTTAATCATCATATGATTTTAAAATTCTAAGAAGTTTTCTTGGAAAATTATTTAAAAAAAAAACACGTGCATAGATATCTGGCTGTAATTTCTGTTTTGAGTTCTTTTTTCCTAACATGAGAACAAATTAGAATGTCTTCCAAGACATTAAAGTGTTCCTACCAGCTTCTGCTGGAAATCAAATAACTTATCCACGTGATTCATACACCCTCAGGGAACTACAAGTGAGACTTAATTAAATAATTCATAAAACTGATGAGTTTCAAAGTACACAAAGGGGAATAATTCACACTGAAGGTGACATCAGTGGCTCCCAGTGTTCTCACTAATTCATTACTTGCTTTAATTTGGACGGATTAGTAAATGTCAGTGACTTGGATGTTTTTCCATTTAGTTACCCAGAAATAAATATTAAAAGATTAAATCAACACAAAATGAAAGATTAAAATAACACTGACGTTATGTCAAGACAGGGAGCCTTCACAGCATGTGACCTCTTAGAATTCCATGCACACACTCCAAGATCACAGAAACATGTCCCTTGGAAATGTCCCTGCATCCCCTAAACTCCGTATCTTAAATAAATTCCAGGGACCCCTTGTGGTCTCAAAGAATCCTTTCAGGAGACCAGAGACCATGTGCTTTACAAGCTCAGCTGTTTCCAGAACCCTGCTGACTTTATCAGAAGCCCTGGGTGGAGTGAGGTGTTATGGCTACCTCTCAGGGCCTGGTAGGGGCAGAACTGATCCCAGCGTCCCGCTACCAGGTGCTTACTGTGCCATAGATTGTAAATGTGGATCGAGCGAGATAAATTCACCCAAATCAAGCTCTGTTCACTTCTGGCCACTGCTGGAAATGCCACGGCCTTTCACAGCACGTTGCAGTCATTGTCGTGTGTCCGAGTCTCTTCAGAGCAACACCTAGTAAAACACAGATGCTTGTCTGTGTGTCAGGATTGGGTTGACGTGGGTCTTGACGGCCACTTGCGACTATACCTCAAGATATACTTTAAATCCAGGATACACACCCAGCCTTGCCTCGCCCATTTAAAAAAAAAAAATAGTCCCAAACCCAGGACTTTGCATATGCCAAGTAAGTGGTCTGCCGCTGAGCTATATCCCCAGACCTTGAATGGGGCCTTTTAGGGTGAGTTGGTACTAGGAAAAAGACAACATTCATGTAGCCATAGCAATAATCAAGGGTTAGTCTTTGCACTTTATATTTGCTGTTAGACCCTTCACCTCGAGACAGCAACAGCAAACACTAGAGACTTCTGCCCTGACCACTTGCACTGGCTAGCCCACCTCCTGATTGCGTTTTTGTTGCTGGCCAGTCACAACCTGCCTCCTCCTGCCAGTGTGAGGGAGTCTCTGACTTGACACGACAAAGGCCTGCCCTCTTCCTTCATGGAACTAAATCTGAGAAGCAATTGGTACTCCAGGCCTTCCTTTGAGGGGCTGGATCAAGCAGGTCTCCCTGTGATGCCACTTTCTGCCTCTCCTTTGTTCCTTACTCTATCCTGCTCCCTGAGCGCCATGCCTAGGGAAAATCCAAAGGATCACTTTGGGGAAATATATGTCTGCAGGATTGGCAACATGAAAAGTAGTTAAAACTGCTGACACATACCAGGTTTATGATTAATTAAACACACATACTATGAATAAAGGAAGTTTGCAAACTTAAAAAAAATTGCAAGCTCATTTTTACACTAAGTGAGCTCACTGGAAACCTTGAAAGCTGGTTTCAGTAGAGAAAGAATTGGAAACCAGGGCCAGGTAGCCTTTAATTCTAGAGCTCACAAGGCAAAGACAGACAGATCTTTGTGAGTTCAAGGACAGTGTATTTGATTAAGCCTAATGATTAAACTGTAGTCTCTTGTGATGACTGAGGAAATGGTTTACAATACTTTGAGCTCATTGGCATTTTCCACTGAGGCAGATGGGTCTTTAGTGTCATACACAATGACTAGATACCACCTTGTGGTGGTTCTAAGTACAACATCTTTTAAATTTTCTTTCTTTTTTTTTTTTTTTTTTTTTTTTTTTTTTTTTTTTTTTTTCTTTTCTTATTAATTTATTCTTGTTACATCTCAATGTTTATCCCATCCCTTGTATCCTCCCATTCCTCCCCTCCCCATTTCCCCATTATTCCCCTCCCCTATGACTGTTCCTGAGGGGGATTACCTCCCCTTATATATTCTCATAGGGTATCAAGTCTTTTCTTGGCTACTTGCTGTCCTTCCTCTGAGTGCCACCAGGTCTCCCCCTCCAGGGGACATGGTCAAATGTGAGGCACCAGAGTACGTGAGAAAGTCATATCACACTCTCCACTCAACTGTGGAGAATATTCTGACCATTGGCTAGATCTGGGAAGGGGTTTAAAGTTTACCTCCTGTATTGTCCTTGGCTGGTGCCTTAGTTTGAGCGGGACCCCTGGGCCCAAATCTGCCTATCATATTGTTCTACTTGTAGATTTCTAGGACCCTCTGTATCATTTTATTTTGCTATTCTCCCATGCTTCTCTCATTTAGAGTCCCAATAGGATGCCTTCCCCTCTGTCCCAGTTTCCTGGTAAGTGAAGGCTTTCGTGGGACATGCCCCTTGGTCTAGTATGCAGATATAAGTGAGTATATACCATTTGATTCTTTCTGCTTCTGGGTTAACTCACTCATTATGATCATTTCTAGCTCAATCCATTTATCCACAAATTTCGGGAATTCCTTGTTTTTAATAGCTGAGTAGTATTCCATAGTGTATATGTACCACAGTTTCTTTATCCACTCTTCTACTGAGGGACACTTAGGCTGTTTCCATGTTCTGGCTATTATGAATAAGGCTGCTATGAACATGGTTGAGCAAATTTTCTTGTTGTGTGCTGGAGCATCTTCTGGGTATATTCCAAGGAGTGGAATAGCTGGGTCTTGAGGAAGCCCTATTCCCATTTTTCTGAGATAGCACCAGATAGATTTCCAAAGTGGCTGTACTAGTTTGCATTCCCACCAGCAATGAAGGAGTGTTCCTCTCTCCCCACGTACCACAGTTTCTTTATCCATTCTTCTACTGAGGGACACTTAGGCTGTTTCCATGTTCTGGCTATTATGAATAAGGCAGCTATGAACATGGTTGAGCATATGTTCCTGTTGTGTGGTAGTGCATCTTCTGGGTATATTCCAAGGAGTGAAATAGCTGGGTCTTGAGGAAGCCCTATGCCCAGTTTTCTGAGAAATAGCCAGATAGATTTCCAAAATGGTTGTACTAGTTTGCATTCTCACCAGCAATGAAGGAGTGTTCCTCTTTCTCCACATCCTCGCCAGCATGTGGTGTCAGTTGAGTTATTGATCTTAGCCATTCTGATGGGTGTAAGATGGAATCTCAGTGTCGTTTTGATTTGCATTTCTCTAGTGACTAATGAGGTCGAGCATTTCTTTAAGTGTTTCTCAGCCATTTGATATTCCTCTGTTGAGAATTCTCTGTTTAGTTCTGAGCCCCATTTCTCAATTGGGTTATTCGGTTTGGTGGTGTTTAATTTCTTGAGTTCTTTATATATTTTGGATATTAGACCTTTGTCAGATGTAGGGTTGGTGAAGATTTTTTCCCAGTCTGTAGGCTGTCGCTTTGTTCTCTTGACAGTGTCTCCTGCCTTACAGAAGCTTCTCAGCCTCATGAGGTCCCATTTATTAATGGTTGACATTAAGGCCTGGGCCGTTGGTGTTCTGTTCAGGAAGTTGTCTCCTGTGTCAATATGTTCCAGGCTCTTTCCCACTTTTTCCTCTAAGTGGCTTAGTGTCTCTGGTTTTATGTTGAGGTCTTTAATCCACTTGGATTTGGGTTTTGTGCAAGGTGACAAATATGGGTCCAGTTTCATTTTTTTACACATAGACCTCCAGTTAGACCAGCACCATTTGTTGAAGATGCTATCCTTTTTCCATTGAATGGATTTGGCTTCTTTGTCAAAAATCAAGTGACCATATGTGTGTGGATTCATATCTGGGTCTTCGATTCGATTCCACTGATCAACCAGCCTGTGGCTGTGCCAGTACCATGCTGTTTTAATTACTATTGCTTTATAGTACAGTTTGAAATCAGGTATGGAGATTCCTCCGGAGCACCTTTTATTGTACAAGATTGTTTTAGCTATTCTGGGTTTTTTGTTTTTCCATATGAAGTTCAGAATTGAACTTTCAATGTCTTTAAAAAATTGTGTAGGTATTTTGATAGGGATTGCATTGAATCTGTAGATTGCTTTTGGTAGGATGGCCATTTTTACTATGTTAATTCTCCCGATCCATGAGCAAGGAAGATCATGCCATCTTCTCAGGTCATCTTCAATCTCTTTCTTCAGAGTTTTGAAATTTTTTTCATACAAGTCCTTCACTTGCTTAGTTAGGGTAACTCCTAGATATTTTATATTGCTTGTGGCTAATGTGAAGGGTGTGGTTTTCCTAATTTCTTCCTCTGCAAGCTTGTCATTTGTGTATAGGAAGGCTACAGACTTTTTTGAGTTAATTTTGTATCCAGCCAATTTGCTGAAGGTGTTTATCAGCTTTAGGAGTTCTCTGGTGGAATTTTGAGGGTCACTTGTGTACACTATCATATCATCTGCAAATAGGGATAATTTGACTTCCTCCTTTCCCACTTGGATACCCTTGATCTCCTTTTGTTGTCTTATTGCTCTGGCTAGAACTTCGAGTACTATATTGAAGAGATATGGAGAGAGTGGGCAGCCTTGCCTTGTTCCCGATTTTAGAGGAATTTCCTTGAGTATCTCACCATTTACTTTGATTTTGGCTATTGGCTTGCTGTATATAGCCTTTATTATGTTGAGAAAAGTGCCTTGTATCCCCGATCTCTCTAAAACTTTAAACATGAATGGGTGTTGAATTTTATCAAATGCTTTCTCTGCATCCAAGGAGATGATCATGTGGTTTTTTATTTTCAGTTTGTTTATATGGTGGATTTTCTTTAATGAGTTTTTATTTATATTATTTATGCGTGCATTCGTTTGATGTTTATTCATATGTGTGAGCCTCCTTGTCTGTATGTGTACAACACAAGGGAAGTGCCCTCAGAGTCCATAAAAAGGCACAGATGCCCTGGAGCTGGAGTCACAGGTGACTAGGAGATGACTGATGGGGATGCTGGCAACCAAACGTGGGACGTCGCAGCAGAAGAAGGCAAGCATTCGCTTTTGGTTGTTGGGAACATGAGGAGGTTGTTTGGGGAGAGGGGTTGCTTGTTTGTTCGTTTGTTTGTTTGTTTGTTTGTTTTGAAACATGGTCTCACTGTGTAACTTCGGCATCCTGGAACTTCCTGCATAGACCAGGCTGACAAACTTATAGAGATCCTCCTGCCTCCATGTCTCAAGTGCTGGACTAAAAGGTGTGTACCCCCACTTCCAGCTAAACAAGGTCTTTTAACCTCGGATCCATCTCTCCAACCCTAGGGATAGCTTTTTTATCACACATTTAACTCATCATTGAGGTCCAGATGTAAATTGTAACATTTTCTTTGTTGTTTTTGTTTGTTTTAATGATTTGCTATTAATTTATATTCATTGGTGTTTTGTCTGCATGCATGTCTATGTGATGGTGTCAGTTTCCCTGGAACTGGAGTCACAACCAGTTGTGAACTGTAGTATGGGTGCTGGGAATTGAACCCAGGTCCTTTGGAAAAGTAGCCAGTAATCTTAATCCCTGAGCCATCTCTCTAGCTCCCTCTTTTATTTTTCTTAACACAGGACCTTCTTTTTTACTTTCTTTTTGAGTAATACATAGAATTAGGAGAAGACAATGCACTTCAAGTTTTAAAAGGAACAATGCAAGAAGCAAGAAGAATTGTTTTTAATGAGCTACTAAAACAAAATACATAATCTTAAATTTTACATGAATTTATTTGAGTCCCTCTATGTTAACCTGAATTATGTGTAATGGCTGATCTTCACTGTCAACTTGAGTAGATTGAGAATCACCTAGGATCCACATTTCTGGATGCACCAATGGGGGCATGTACATGCTGAATGTGGGTGGCTCCACCTTGTGGTGTGGTCCTGAACTCATTAGAGGAAGCAGTGAACTGAGCACCA